>NC_081358.1:82086564-82413610 GCF_030684315.1 Stegostoma tigrinum
CACAGTTGGCAACCCTAGTTGAGTTCCCCATGACTCTGCTTTATTGGAACTAGGTGTTACCGACAGTGTTAGTGTCACTGAATACTGAATGTTGCAAGTCATTACACTGATGGATTCTAGAAAGGGGATAAAATGATAAATGATTGACTAAGGAAGTAAAGGGTAGTACTAAATGAAAAGAAGGAGGATACAATGTAACAAAGTTTACTTATAAGCCAGAAGATTGGGAAAGTTTTAAATCCCAACAAATTACAATAGAAAGGGAGACTATAAATCATGAGGGAAAATTAGCAAGAAATATTTTAAAAACTGACCGTAAAAGCTTATTTAAATATGCAAAAAGAATTAGAGAGGCCAAAATGAACACAGGCCTCAAGAAAATGAGGCTAGGGAAATAATACAGAGGAACTAGGAAGTGGCAAATGAGCCAAATAAATTCTTGGCATGAGTCTTCGCGGTAGAGGACACTCATAACATTCCAAAGTACTAAATAATCAAGGGGTTGAGGTCGGGGCAGAAGGGGGTGAAGGAAATAGACACAATAGCTATCATTAGAGAAAAAGTACTAGGGAAACTAATGGGTGTGGAGGCTGATATGTTACCTGGACCGGATGGAGTGCATCCTCGGACAATAAAAGAAATAGCTACAGAGCAGTAGATGCACTGATAGTAATCTTCCAAAAATCCAGAAAAGTACCAGAGGACGATAAAGTTGTCAATCTATTTTGTTTAGAAATAGAAGGGGGCAAAAAGCAGCTTAATGCAGTCAGTACAACATCTGTTATTGGAAAAATGTTACCATCCGCTATAAAGGTCTAATGATAGAGCATTTAGAAATATATTATATAATCAAGCAGAGTTGATATAGCTTCATGAAGCATAAGTTAAGCCTGACAAATGATTAGAGTTTGTTGAGGAGGTAACAAAGTTCGATAAAGGGGAGCAATTGGCTATGATATTTTTGAGTTTCCAACAGGTGATCAATAAGGCACTGTACATAAGGCTACTTGGGAGGGGGGGGGTGGATGCTGGGGTTGTATATTAGCATGGATAGTGGAATGCCTAACTAACAGAAGTCAGAGAGTTGGGATAAAGGGCTATAACCTGTAACTAGGGAAGTGTTGCAATGATCAATGCAGGGACCACAATTATTTTGAATATTTATTGATGATTCAGATGACGGAAGTGAACGTGTTATCATCACATTTGCTGTTGACAGAAAAGTAGGGGGAATAGCAAGTAGAAAGGTTGTCATAAAGAATTGACAGATGGAGGTTGGTTAGATGCTAGTTGGCTGGATGCTAGTTTGCAATGCAGATTGATGCGCAAAAGAACGGGTTCAATTCTGAAACTAGCTGTGGTTGCCATGCCTTCTCAAATTTGCACCTTATCTCAGATCTGGTGACACCCAGGTTAAGCTCGCCGCCAGTTGTTTCTTTCCAATGACAGTGTGGCCCTCTGAGACTATGGCGATTTGACCTTGCCCTTAGAGATGGATTTTGACAAGTTGGGAGATCGGACAAAAACTTGGCAGATGGAATATGAGAAAATTTGAGGTTACACACATTGGCTTGAAAAACAGAAGAATTATTCACTATACAAGGCACTAGTCAGACACATATGGAATACTATGACCAGTTTTAGTCCCCTTTTCGACTGGCATTGGGGACCAGCCCAGAAAAGACTCACTGGGTTGATTTTGGATGCAAAGAGATTTGCTTATGACGAGAGGTTGGGCTTGTTTTCATTTCCCGTTAGAAAAGTGAGAGGACACCTTTTGAAACATATAAAATACTTACGGGGCCTGACAGAGTAGATGCAAAGGGACTGCTCTCACAGCTGAACTAGACAGATTTTTAATCATTAAGGGAATCAAGCATTATTGGAAAAGTGGAGTTGAGGATTCTTGATAAACAATGATCTCAGAGAATTGTGGAAAAGATTTGATAGGCTGAATAGCCTACTCTGTTCCTCTATTCTATGGTCTTATCAGGTAGGCATCTGTTCCATGAATGACTCTGTGCTTAAAATGTGTAAACAGACTGGTCCTTTCTACTTAACTGAACTTTGCAGGTGTTCTAGCACATCAAGGCCTCTCTGCCAATCCTCTACTTGTGGAGAATTCCTCACCTGGAATATAAGTTTGAACTAGATTTGCAGAGGGGTGGGATCCTAAACAGCAAGGAAGCAAGTGTGAGGCTGGAAGGAGATAAAGTAATCAGGAATAGCAAGATGAAGAGACAGGTCAGGCTGGAACATGACAGGGAGAGAGGAATGCCTGTTGGATTAAATTGCATCTATTTCAATGCCAGAGGGCTGACAGATAAGACTAATTAACTCAGGGCACGGGCTGATAGGTGGGACTGGGATTTTATAGCCATTACAGAACCATGGCTAAGGGAGGGACAGGACTGGCAGCTTACTGTGCCAGGGTACAGGTGCTTTGGCAGGACAGGCATGGAGGAAAGAGGAGAGGGGGAGTTGTATTTTTGATTAACAGATGTAGTCAGAGATAAAATGACTTAGGGATCGCCTAGTGAGGCTTTGTGGGTGGAGCTAAGAAATAAGAAGGGGATGGTGATGTTGTTGACGTTGTGCTAAAGAGGCCCCCAAATAGTCCATGGGAATTAGAGGAACAGATATACAGGGAAGTTAGGGAGATCTGCAGGGGAAATAATGTTGTCATAGTAGGGAGTTTTAATTTTCCTAATATTGACTGGGACTGTCAAAGTGTTAAGGGCATAGATGTGGTAGAACTTGTTAAGTGTGTTCAGGAAAGATTACACAAGCAGCATATAGATGTCTTATTTGGGAAGGGGATAAACTTGACCTACTCTTGGGAAATAGGGCTGAGGTGGCAGGTGACTGAGGTGACGGTGGGGGAGTACTTCGGGACCAGCGGCCATAGTTCTTTTCATTTTAAAACAGCTATAGAGTGGGATAAAACTGAGTCCTAAAACAAGTCCTAAACTGGGGCCAGGCGTATGTTGATGGAATTAGACTTGAGTTTGCAGGGGTTGATTGCAATAGTTTGTTTGCAGACAAAGGGACCTCTGGCAAGTGGGTGGCCTTTAAAAGTGTGATAGCAAGAGTTCAAGGTCTATATGTTCCTGTGAGGGTGAACGGCAAGGTTGGCAACCCTGGATGACAAGAGATATTGAGACTTTGACCATCAAGAATAAGGAGGCATGGCTGAGATATAGGCAGGTGGGATCAAGAGAATCCCTGGAGGCATATGGGGGTACAGGAGTTTACTGAAGAAGGGAATTCGGGGTGGAGGGTGGGAGTGGGCATGAGATAGCTTTGGTTGAGGAGATTAGGGCGAATCTAAAGAGATTCTTTAAGTATATTAAAGAAAAAACAATAACTAGAGAATAACTATAGACGGACTAGGACTCAAGGACCAATGTGGACATGTATGTGTGGAACTGTAGGAGATAGGCGAGGTCCTCAATGTATATTTCTCCTCTGTGTTTACCCTGAAGCAAGACATGAAGGCGTGGGAACTTGGAGAAGTTCGTGGTCATACCTTGGGACATTCCATTTCACAGTAGAGGAGATGTTGGACTTAATATAATGTATGAAGGTGAATAAATCTCCTGGACCTGACCAGATATATCCAGAGCCCTACAAGATGTTAGAGAAGAAATTGTGGGGGCTTTGGCCGATATATTTGCACCATCATTAGCCACAGGTGAGGTCCCAATAGACTGGAAGAAAGCAAATGTTGTGCCTTTATTCAAGAAGGGCTGCAAAGAAAAAACCTGGGAATTATAGACCAGTAAGCCCAACATCTGTCATAGGTAAGTTGAGAAGATTCTGAGAGATAAGATACACACGCTTTTGAAAACACAGGATTTGATTAGGAAAAGTCAGAATGGCTTTGTGCATGGGAGATCATGCCTCACAAATTTGTTAGAGTTCTTTGATGAAGTGACCAGGAAATTTGATGAAGGCAGGGTGGTAGATGTAGTCTATATGGATTTCAGTAAGGCAATTGATAAGGTTCCACATGGTAGACTGCTCTGGAGGTGTAGATTACATGGAATCCAAGGAGAGCTGGTGACTTGGATACACAATTTGCTTGATAGTAGGAAGCAGAGGGTAATAGTGGAAGCATGCTTGTTGGACTGGAGGCCTGCGATTAGTGGTGTGCCCCAGGGGACCATGCTGTGCCTGTCAGTGTTTGTTGTCTAAAGCAATGATTTGGATGAGAATGTACAAGACATGGTTAGTAAGTTTGTGGATGACACTAAATTAGGCGGTAACATAGGCAGTGAGGAAGGTTAACTGAAATTGAAGCAGGATCTTGATCAGCTGGGGAAGTGCGCTGAGAAATGGCAATTGAGTTTAATGTTGATAAATGTGAGATGTTGCATTTGAAAAAGTCAAACCAAGGTAGGAGTTTCATGGTGAATGGTAGGGCCTTCAGAGAGTAGTAGAGCAAAGGGAACTTGGAGTTCAGGTGCATGGTTCTCTGAAAGTGGAGTCACAGGTAGGTAAACGCAGTGAAGAAGACTTTTGGCACACTGGCCTTTAAAATAAGCTTTCTGAGCTTCCAAACTGTACCACAATTCAGAGCACATCCTAGTGTAACTTCAAACTCAATCTGAAACCCAATTTGACTTAAACTTGGATAATGAGGAGGTGCAAAGTATACTCACCTGATGCTTAGCTCATAACGGTAGTATTCAGAATGTGGAACATGCAGCTTGATTCTAATCTTTGAAACAAATGTAGATGTTTTGCTGCCTCAAGAGTGCCACATTGAAGCAAGTTCTTTTTGTTGGTCAATGTGTAGTTTAGCTGACAGCATACAGCAAGTTCCTACACTCAACCCAGACGGAGAACGTTTTGCATATTTGCCTTCTGTTGTCACACAAGGAAGAGTACGAATGGACAAAAGTTGGACAAAATTGCTATGTGGGAATTTTCATGAGACCAGCGCCATTTTTCATTCCTAATTGCCTTTGAGAAAGTGATGGTGAGCTACTTTATTGAACTGGTGTACAGTAGCAACATTCTAGTGTTATTATGAACAGTTCCTGGATTTCGACCTAGTGTTTTATTTCAGGTGAATTTGGCATGTGGATTGGAGGGGAACTTGCTGGTGCTTCCCATGGCTCTGCTTAGGGACTATGTGTTTGGAAAGAACTATTAAAGGAAGTTTAACAAGTTGCTGCAGCGCATCTTGTCTATGGGACACACTGCTCTTACTATGTATGAGTGGGTAAATGATGTAGAGCTGCTGGTGTTGGGTGGGGTGGACAAGGTCAAAAATCGCCTGGTACCAGGCTTTGGTACAACCGAGTTAATTGAAGACACAAGCTCTGAAGAAGGAGTGAGACTCCGAAAGCTCATGTCTTCAAATAAACCTGTTGGACTATAACCTGGTGTTGTGTTATTTTTGACCTCAGTGGGTAAAGACAGTAACTGTTTAAGTTGGTGGATGGGGTGCCCATTATACAGGTTGCTTTGCCCTGGATGGTGTACAGTTTATTGGCTGTTGCACTCATCCAGGCAAGTAGAAAATATGCCTTTACACCTTTGACTGATGTCCCTTCTAATTTTTTTCCTGCAAGTAGAAGCCAATGCAACGACAAGAGGAACCTCCCAGGATCCTCACTTTAGAGAGAATGGTGCTCCTTATTTGTACCTTGCAGGTAGTGGAACAGGTTTTGAGGATACAGGAGGTGAGTTACTTGCTTCAGAATTCCCAGTCCCTGCCGTGCTGTTGTAGCCACAGTAGTTATATAGTTGTCTCTATTTTAGTTTTGATTAATGGTAACCAGAGCATGTCAACTGTGGCTGATTTAGTGATGGCATGCATGCTGCATGATGATTAACTTTTCTCATGTTGGTGATATCATTACTTATCACTTGCGTGGCATGAATGCTACATGCAATTTAATGGCCCAAATCTGAATTTTTTCCAGATTTTGCAGTGCGTGGATACAGGCTGTTTCAGTCCATGAAGCAAGGTCAAGTCACTGAGCTGGATTTTAGGGTGTTCCAGTTCCCCACTTCCTTGGCAAAATAAAGCCTTGCCCCTGAAGATTGCTCTGTGGTCATTTAATACATGCCAGGCTGTTAATAGGCTTAAATTGAAATGTTGGCAGCCATCTGGGGAGGGAATCATTCCTCCTGGAGGTGTCACTAGTCAAATGGCTGGCAGTTCTCTATACCCATCAACACTGCAGGTCAGACTCAGTGGCCACTCATAGAACTACAATGTGTATGTGCGTGTATCTGGTGTGGGGCATCTTCATGATTATTTTTAATGATCCTGTCTGGACATCAAATTGCACACCTTTGGGGCTGGCATTTTCAGAATACTTAGGTTTTCTGGCTCAGGGACTGGGACAATACCATTGCACCACAAGTCCCTCAATCCCAGCAAAGCTGGGATCAGTTCTTATTGGACATTAATTAGTCACTGAAAGGGTTCAATTAACCCACATATAGTCAGGCTGCTTGACACAACTGTGGCAGGGATTGCAGGGATTGGAGATGGGTGGGGCACAAAGGTTGGGGGTTAGATTAGATTCCCTACAGTGTGGAAACAGGCCCTTGGGCCCAACAAGTCCACACCGCCCCTTGGTGCATCCCACCCAGACCTATCCCCTATAACCCACACACCCCTGAACACTATGGGCAATTTAGCATGGCCAATCCACCTAGCCTGTGCATCTTTGGATTGTGGGAGGAAACCGGAGCACCCGGAGGAAACCCACGCAGATGCGGGGAGAATGTGCAAACTCCGCACAGACAGTTACCCGAGGCTGGAATTGAACCTGGGTCCCTAGCGCTGTGAGGCTGCAGTGCTAACCACTGAGCCACCGTGCCGCCCTAAAGCACTAGCTGCGTCTTTGGATTAACAGTCCATTGATAATACCACTACGCCATTGCTTTCCTGTTGAGCTGAAGCAGCACTGGTCACTTGCCCTCAGAGGAGTATAAAATTCAGCCCTTTGACCGGGCTTCTTTCTCCATTGAGGCTGTCTTAATGCTCGCGGCATTTTTACTTGCATTCCAGATTACCTGCATGATGTAAAGATGCTTGGCTAACACATCACAGGGTGAGCATGCTGAGGATAGCATCTGAAAAGAGGCAAGGAACAAGGTGGGGGTAAAGTCAGTAAGGTCCGGCTCTCATTTGATGTACCTTACCTTGATTGTTGTCAGGAATCTCTAGGTAAAACTTGCTTCAATCTTTTTCTATAGTAAGTTCCAGTGGTAGGGCAAGTCTGAGCTTTTGATAGAAACTTACAGGCGTTTGAGTGATGTGGACTATGGTGAGACATAGGACAGAATCAGGTGAGAAGTTTGTTAATGTCCATGTCAATGTCAGGAGCATCTCAGTTCACCTTTTGCACTTCAGACAGGTGAAGTGGTGAGTTTCTCACTGGACAGTGTCGTGTTGTCAATTAAGGGGGCTTATTAATTATTAAATCTCTTGTTAATGCCCAACTTTCAGCATAAAAATGGTGGGCTGAAGGGCCTGTTTCTATGATTATTAATATTTGTCTTCCTGGCTTACCAAATTCACCAAGCATAGTAGACTGACATGGGTATCAGGGTGGGTATCTGGCAAATTCACGACCAAGGGTATATACTTTCAGGGTCCAGAGGGCACAGCAGCCTGGAAAATAGGTCCACATTACTGTTGGAGTGATGTCTCCTTGGCTATAATCCCTATCCATGCTCGTCATGATTTTAAAAACTGCGTTCTATTCTGGTCTGTGCGTTCGACAGTTCTGGACTGTATAAGGTCAACCAATAGCCTCTGATGCTCTCGAGAAAATAACCTACAGCTTATTCAGTGTCTCCCTTTAGCTCAAACCATCCAATCCCAGCATCATCCACCTAAATCTCTTCTGAATGCTTTCAAGATGAACAACATCCTTCCTATATTTGGGAGACCAGAATTGAACCCAGTATTCTAAAAGGGGCCTCACCAATATCCTGTGCAGTCACAACATAACCTCCCAACTTCTACACTCAATACAGTGACCAATAAAGGCAAGCATACCATATGCCTTCTTCACCACCCTGTCTACCAACAACTCTACTTACAAGGAACTACGCACCTTCACCGCCAGGTCTCCTTGTTCAGCAGAACTCCTGAGGGCCCCACCATTTACTGTATAAGTCCTGCCCTGCTTTGCCTTTTCAAAATGCAAACGTCTTGGTCAGATGTGCCATTGGGATGGGCAGCGGCAGATGGAGTTTAATTTGGGTAAATCTGAGGTTTGCCTTATCAAAATGTAAGTTTCACACTTACCCAAATTAAACTCCACCTGCCACTCTTCAGTCCAATGGCCCATCTGATCAAGAGCCTGTTGTACTCTGAGACAATCGTCTTCATGTCTACTAAACCTCCAACTCTGGTGTCATCTGCAAACTAAGTAACCATACCTTCTATGTTCACATCCAAATCATTTATATAAACGACAAAAAGCAGTGGACCCAGCACCGATCACTGTAGCACACCACTGGTCACAGGCTTCCAGTCTGAAAAACAACCCTCCTCCACCACTCTTTGTCTCCTACCTTTGAGCCGGTTCTGTATCCAAATAGCTAGTTCTCCCCGTATTCCATGTGATTTAATCTTGCTAACCAGTCTACCATGAGGAACCTTGTTGGTTGCCTTAGTGAAGTCTATATAGATCACGTTCATCACACTACCCTCATGGTTACTTTTTCAAAAAACTCAATTAAGTTAATAAGACACTATTTCTTAAGCAAAAAGCCATGTTGACTATCCCTAATCAGTCCTTGCCTTACCAAATACAAGTAAATCCTGTCCTTCAGGATTCCCTCCAACAATTCACCCATGACTGATGTCAGGCTCACCAATCTATAGTTCCCTGGCTTTTCCTTACGGTCTTTCTTAAATCTTAAATATAACTTGCTCCCCTAATCTACTGTAACAAAGTGTGAAGCTGGATGAACTCAGCAGGCCAAGCAGCATCTCAAGTGTTCATCCAGCTTCACACTTTGTTATCTTGGATTCTCCAGCATCTGCAGTTCCCATTACCCCTAATCTACTGTACCAGCTTCAGGTTTCCATCTTTTCTCACAATGATTTTTTCATGCCACCACTATCTCCACGCCCCAACTTACCAGTTCATTGCCTCCCAATGAGAACTAACAAATCTCCCCACCAGGATATTGGTCCCCTTCTTATTTAGGTGCAACCTGTCCTTCCTATACAGGTCAGCTCTACCCCAGAAGAGATCCCAATGGTCCATAAATGCGCATCGTTGCTGCTTACACTATCTCCTTAACCATGCATTTATCTGCCCTATCCTCCAATTTCTATTCTCACCAGGTCAGAGGTCACAATGCACCAGGTTATAGTCCAACAGGTTTATTTGAAATCACAAGCTTTCATAGCACTGCTCCTTTGTCAGTGAAAATGACTTCACCTGACAAAGGAGCCGTGCTCCAAAAGCATGTGATTTCAAATAGACCTGTTGGACCATAACCTGGTGACATGTGACTTCTGACCTTGCCCACCCCTGTCCAACACCGGCACCTCCACATCCTACTCTCACCAGCACATGGCATCGGGAGTAGTCCAGATATTACTAATCCTCGGGGACCTACTTTTTAACCTCCTGTCTAAATTTCAATATCCTCTCTGCAAAGCCTCATCTCTTGCAGTAGCTAGATCACTGGCCCCAACATGTACAATGGCCTTCTGCTGGTCACTCTCCCCTTTCAGAATATTCTGCACTTGCTCCAATATAACCGTGGCTCTTTCTGTTCAGAGTTAAATAAAAGGTGCGAGTGGTAGTGGTCCTGAATGCCATGAGCTGTTATTTGATTGTAGTTGCAGCTGAATAGCTTAGCTTTCCTTTATCAGACAGCATTTCACTATTCACTAAGTTGTCTTGTACAGGCTTTTACTTGTCATGTGGAACACAATTTGGAAAATAATACTGAAAGCTGTGTTGTGGCCTATTCTTTGAAATGCACAGTTAAAGCAAATAAATGAACTCCAGCATATTAACACCATTTAAGTAAGCGTTATTGTTACGCTGAGAATTGTCAAAATATTGATCTGTCAATTCAACCTGCTAATACAGTAACCCATTGTCTGCTTTAACTTCAAAACATTTCAGCCAGTACTCTTGTCTCAAAGAAATGCTATTAGCACAGGAGGTGAAATGTACGAAGGCTGAGAAAGCCTGAAACAGCAGGAAGACAAACAAGGAAGATTGTCTCACAGTTTTGTAGGTTGTTCATTGGCCATGAGACAGATAACTCCCACTCAAAACAATGTAGCTATAATGACCATGACAGCTCTTATCAGTAGTTGGCAGAGTCAAATATTAAATTTTATCTTGAAATTCTATTGAAACTAGTCTCCTGTTTCATTATGGGCCTTAGTGTTGAGAGCGGGCGCATGGAGGCATAGGGAAGGCCTGTAAATATGTCTTAAGCAATGGAACAAAGCATTGACTTCATTCCAAAAGAAAACTCAGCAAGGTGAAAACTGCTGCCACTTGGGTAACTACCAAATATGCGCTTATAATCTTTTGCTGCAATTTTGAAAGGATTACACAAAACATGCACAGCAATGCAGCAAGTTCAGACTAGGTATGCTCCAGGTTTGATCTCTAGCCTGTGGCAGCAATATAATTGTCTTCAGCAATCTTGGATTAAGGAAAGGAGTGTCATCTTTTGATCGTCACTGAATGGTTCCTCCTGGAAGTCTGCATGTGGTTGTGATGACTTCCCCCCTACTTAAGCAGCCAATTAACCCTAAGGCTAAGTTTCTCTGCTGATAATGGGAACTGCAGATGCTGGAGAATTCCAAGATAATAAAATGTGAGGCTGGATGAACACAGCAGGCCAAGCAGCATCTCAGGAGCACAAAAGCTGACGTTTCGGGCCTAGACCCTTCATCAGAGAGGGGGATGGGGTGAGGGTTCTGGAATAAATAGGGAGAGAGGGAGAGGCGGACCGAAGATGGAGAGAAAAGAAGATAGGTGGAGAGGAGAGTATAGGTGGGGAGGTAGGGAGGGGATAGGTCAGTCCGGGGAAGACGGATAGGTCAAGGAGGTGGGATGAGATTGGTAGGTAGGAGATGGAGGTGCGGCTTGCGGTGGGAGGAAGGGATGGGTAAGAGGAAGAACAGGTTAGGGAGGCAGAGACAGGTTGGACTGGTTTTGGGATGCAGTGGGTGGAGGGGAAGAGCTGGGCTGGTTGTGTGGTGCAGTGGGGGGAGGGGACGAACTGGGCTGGTTTTGGGATGCGGTGGGGGAAGGGGAGATTTGAAGCTGGTGAAGTCCACATTGATACCATTGGGCTGCAGGGTTCCCAGGCAGAATATGAATTGCTGTTCCTGCAACCTTCGGGTGGCATCATTGTGGCACTGCAGGAGGCCCATGATGGACATGTCATCTAAAGAATGGGAGGGGGAGTGGAAATGATTTGCGACTGGGAGGTGCAGTTGTTTATTGCGAACCGAGCGGAGGTGTTCTGCAAAGCGGTCCCAAGCCTCCGCTTGGTTTCCCCAATGTAGAGGAAGCCACACCGGGTACAGTGGATGCAGTATACCACATTGGCAGATGTGCAGGTGAACCTCTGCTTAATGTGGAAAGTCATCTTGGGGCCTGGGATAGGGGTGAGGGAGGAGGTGTGGGGGCAAGTGTAGCATTTCCTGTGGTTGCAGGGGAAGGTGCCGGGTGTGGTGGGGTTGGAGGGCAGTGTGGAGCGAACAAGGGAGTCATGGAGAGAGTGGTGTCTCCGGAAAGCAGACAGGGGTGGGGACGGAAAAATGTCTTGGGTGGTGGGGTTGGATTGTAGATGGCGGAAGTGTCGGAGGATGATGCGTTGTATCCAGAGGTTGGTGGGGTGGTGTGTGAGAACGAGGGAGATCCTCTTTGGGCGTTTGTGGTGGGGGCGGGGTGTGAGGGATGTGTTGCGGGAAATGCGGAAGACTCGGTCAAGGGCGTTCTCGACCACTGTGGCGGGAAGTTGCGGTCCTTGAAGAACTTGGACATCTGGGATGTGCGGGAGTGGAGTGCCTCCTCGTGGGAGCAGATGCGGCGGAGGCGGAGGAATTGGGAATAGGGGATGGAATTTTTGCAGGAGGGTGCGTGGGAGGAGGTGTATTCTAGGTAGCTGTGGGAGTCGGTGGGCTTGAAATGGACATCAGTTACAAGCTGGTTGCCTGAGATGGAGACTGAGAGATCCAGGAAGGTGAGGGATGTGCTGGAGATGGCCCAGGTGAACTGAAGGTTGGGGTGGAGGGTGTTGGTGAAGCGGATGAACTGTTCGAGCTCCTCTGGGGAGCAAGAGGCGGCGCCGATGATACAGTCATCAATGTAACGGAGGAAGAGGTGGGGTTTGGGGCCTGTGTAGGTGCAGAAGAGGGACTGTTCCACGAAAGCTACAAAGAGGCAGGCATAGCTGGGGCCCATGTGGGTGCCCATGGCCACCCCCTTAAGTCTGTAGGAAGTGGGAGGAATTGAAAGAGAAGTTGTTGAGGGTGATGACGAGTTCAGCTAGGCGGATGAGGGTGTCGGTGGAGGGGGACTGGTAGGGCCTGCGGGACAGGAAGAAGCGGAGGGCCTTGAGGCCATCTGCATGCGGAATGCTGGTGTATAGGGACTGGACGTCCATGGTGAAAATGAGGTGTTGGGGGCCAGGGAATTGGAAGTCCTGGAGGAGGTGGAGGGCGTGGGTTGTGTCACGGACGTAGGTAGGGAGTTCCTGGACCAAAGGGGAGAAAATGGAGTCCAGATAGGTGGAGATGAGTTCGGTGGGGCAGGAGCAGGCTGAGACGATGGGTCGACCAGGGCAGGCATGTTTGTGGATTTTGGGAAGGAGATAGAAACGGGCCGTGCGGGGTTGGGGAACAATGAGGTTGGTAGCTGTGGGTGGGAGGTCCCCTGAGGTGATGAGGTCATGAATGGTGTTGGAGATGATGGTTTGGTGCTCGGGTGTGGGGTCATGATTGAGGGGTCGGTAGGAGGTGGTGTCAGAGAGTTGGCGTCTGGCCTCGGCGATGTAGAGGTAAGTGCGCCATACTACCACTGCGCCACCCTTGTCTGCGGGTTTGATGGTGAGGTTGGGGTTGGAGCGGAGGGAGTGGAGGGCTGCCCGTTCTGCTCGAACAGTTCATCCACTTCACCAACACCCTCCACCCCAACCTTCAGTTCACCTGGGCCATCTCCAGCACATCCCTCACCTTCCTGGATCTCTCAGTCTCTATCTCAGGCAACCAGCTTGTAACTGATGTCCATTTCAAGCCCACCGACTCCCACAGCTACCTAGAATATACCTCCTCCCACGCACCCTCCTGCAAAAATTCCATCCCCTATTCCCAATTCCTCCGCCTCCGCCGCATCTGCTCCCACGATGAGGCACTCCACTCCCGCACATCCCAGATGTCCAAGTTCTTCAAGGACCGCAACTTTCCCCCCACAGTGGTCGAGAACGCCCTTGACCGTGTCTTCCGCATTTCCCGCAACACATCCCTCACACCCCGCCCCCACCACAACCGCCCAAGGAGGATCCCCCTCGTTCTCACACACCACCCCACCAACCTCTGGATACAACGCATCATCCTCCGACACTTCCGCCATCTACAATCCGACCCCACCACCCAAGACATTTTTCCGTCCCCACCCCTGTCCGCTTTCCGGAGACACCACTCTCTCCATGACTCCCTTGTTCGCTCCACACTGCCCTCCAACCCCACCACACCCAGCACCTTCCCCTGCAACCGCAGGAAATGCTACACTTGCCCCCACACCTCCTCCCTCACCCCTATCCCAGGCCCCAAGATGACTTTCCACATTAAGCAGAAGTTCACCTGCACATCTGCCAATGTGGTATACTGCATCCACTGTACCTGGTGTGGCTTCCTCTACATTGGGAAAACCAAGTGGAGGCTTGGGGACTGCTTTGCAGAACACCTCCGCTCGGTTCGCAATAAACAACTGCACCTCCCAGTCGCAAATCATTTCCACTCCCCCTACCATTCTTTAGATGACATGTCCATTATGGGCCTCCTGCAGTGCCACAATGATGCCACCCGAAGGTTGCAGGAACAGCAACTCATATTCTGCTTGGGAACCCTGCAGCCCAATGGTATCAATATGGACTTCACCAGCTTCAAAATCTCCCTTCCCCCACCGCATCCCAAAACCAGCCCAGTTCGTCCCCTCCCCCGACTGCACCACACAACCAGCCCAGCTCTTCCTCTCCACTCACTGCATCCCAAAACCAGTCCAACCTGTCTCTGCCTCCCTAACCTGTTCTTCCTCTTACCCATCCCTTCCTCCCACCGCAAGCCGCACCTCCATCTCCTACCTACCAACCTCATCCCATCTCCTTGACCTGTCCGTCTTCCCTGGACTGACCTATCCCCTCCCTACCTCCCCACCTATACTCTCCTCTCCACCTATCTTCTTTTCTTTCCATCTTCGGTCCGCCTCTCCCTCTCTCCCTATTTGTTCCAGAACCCTCACCCCATCCCCCTCTCTGATGAAGGGTCTAGGCCCGAAACGTCAGCTTTCGTGCTCCTGAGATGCTGCTGGGCCTGCTGTGTTCGTCCAGCCTCACATTTTATTATCTTGGTTTCTCTGCTCTTCATTTCAGGGTGAAACTAGGATGGACAACCTGACAGGAGACATGATCTGTCATGAATCCACTCATTTCCACACTTTTAACATTTCCTTCAATATCGGTAGAGGCCCTTCAACTCACCTGCCCACTTGTACGCATGTCCGTGGCCATTCCCCCATGGTTGTAGCCTGCATTTTCAGCTCCCATAATTCCAAAGGACAGAGACTTGGAAGGATCATTTTGGAATGCAAAAATAACAACCGGCTTTTTATGACTGCAGACTGTATTAATCTCCCTCCCTTGTCCCACCCAACTGGCATCCATCAGTTAGTGTGACGAACTTGTGGATTTCTTTGTCACTGAGATTGGGTGCTGCTGTACTGTGTACATCTGTTAACTATATTGTAAGAACTATATTGGAGAGCGTACAGAAGAGATTTACAGGCATGTTGCCAGGCCCTTGAACTCACTGTCTGAAAGGGAGGTAGATTCAAAACCTCTCACCACATTTAATAAGTTCTCAAATGTTGACATGGCCTTTCAGGGCTGTGAAACCTAGTGCAGAAAGGTGGGAGTAGTGGGGGGCTAACTCTTCATTGACCATAACAGATACGACGGGTCAAACAACGTCCTTTGTCGTTATAAATATTCAATGCTTTCATCCATCAGTTCTCTTTACTATGTTCTCCCCTTCTATTAGTCCAAAGACCAAAACTTTCTGTAAGGTCATCTGCTCCCCTTACACTGAACTTCCATCTTCCTCTAAATTTTCTCCTGACTCCTCTCATGGCCTCATCAGGTTCACGGTATCCACAACAGCTCTGCTAATCCTCTTCCCACTGAACCACTGTCACATGTCTTCATTGCCTGGCTTCCATGTTACTCAAGGTAGTTTAATGTTCTTTCAATTCAAGTGTTGACACCCTTCCCTCAAATTTGATATCATCACTCCTCTCTTTGGAAAAAAAACAAGTTTTGTGCCCACCCATCCTTGCAAGCTGCATCCTGTTTCCAACCTCCCCTTCCTCTCCAAAGTTTTTGAATGTGATGCCTGCTATTAAATGCAAGCTCATCTTTCCATGGACTTCTTTTTGAATTCCCTGCAACATTACCAAAATGGCTTTTATCAAAGTCACAAGTATTGTGCTCTATAACTGTTGCAAAATTAAACTCAGTATCTTAAATCTCTCCTCATCCACCTTGACCCTGCAGCCTTTGACATGGTTATCCAGATCATACCTTTCAATTCCTTTCCCCTGTTGCTCAGTGGGGATGGACTGTTCTGATTTTGTTTTGATGTCAAGCTCAACATAGTTAGTGCCTTCTCTGACTGCTCCCATTTTCTTAACTCTGGTATTCCCTCAAGATCTCTCCTTGGCCTGTTCTATTTCCTATCTATCTTCTGCTCCTTGCTAACATCCTCTAAAAGCACTGCATTAGGTTTCACATGAAAGTTGAGGACAGATACCTCGCCGCTATACTTTTCATTCCCCTTGCTATTGTTACATTATCAGACTTGGATAAGCAGAAATTTCCTCCAATTAAATACTGCAAGGGCTAACTTTTTTTTGTTCCAACTCCAAACTCCTTTCCCTAGCAACAGCTTGAAGCAAAACCAGTTTATGCACAATCTTAGTGTCACACTTGACTGGTAAGCAAGCAATGGATAACATATTGACACCCACACTAAAACTGCCTATTTCTGGAGTGTAACACCGCCTGACTTCACTACTGTGTCAAGCTCACCTGCTGCTGCAATTTTCATTCTTGACTTTGTTACCTCTAGATAAGTTGTCTTGGCTGGTCTTTAATGTTTTACTTTCCATAAATGTGAAGTCATCTAAAAATCCATTGTGTTGTAACTCACATTGAGTAACATTCCCCTGTCATGCTTATGTTTACAGAATCACAATGACTCTGAGTCAAGCCATGCCACAATTTAAAAATTCCCATTCTTGTTTCCAAATCCCTCCATTGTCCCACCCCCTCCAACTGTCTAAGCACACTCCAAAGATAAATGCATTCATGTAATTCTCTTGTCTTGAACATCCCTTTTTTTATCACTTCATGTTTCATAGCTGAACTTTCAGTTGCCTAGCACCTAAGCTTTGGAATTTCTTTTCTACAGCTCTTCTCCCCTCGCTTGTTATGTGGTTTTATGTGTCATTTTTAGTTATACTATGCTCAGTTAATTGCCTTAATGGGAAGGATTTGAAGGGGTCTAGGTCAGATTGGCATATCTGGGTGGTGCAAACGAGTTGGACCAAAAGGTCTGTTTCCGTGCTATATGACTCTATGACAATATTAATTGGGGTGGTTCATTATAAAAGCACTATATAAGTTGTTATATGAGTGGGCACATTGAAATAACTTACAAATACCCGTAATATATCTTCTCAAGTAATTATAAAGCTGATTGAGAGAGGTACAGAGGTAGCACGGTGTGAAGCTGGATGAACACAGCAGGCCAAGCAGCATCAGATCAGAGGAAAGTTTGATGTTTCAGGTCGAGACCCTTCTTCTTTTCTGAAGAAGGGCCTCGACCCAAAACGTCAAACTTTCCTGCTCCTCTGATGCTGCTTGGCCTGCTGTGTTCATTCAGCTCCACACCGTGTATCTCAGATTCTCCAGCATCGGCAGTTCCTACTATCTCTGAGAGAGATACAGGCCTGTTTCTGACATCTAGAATTGTAGTGATGTCAGTCTGAATCACAATATTAAACATCAAACTTTCTAGCAGTTGATCACACACATGGCACACTGCAGATCAATTTTGAACTATGTGATGTTTAAAATTTTTACTGGTAGACCTTGAGCTACAGTAGGAAAACTTCATCCTCAATACAGAAGGGCTCTTTAACTAAGGACCTCAAGAAAATGATCCTGAGGCTATAAAATAGATGGGGCTAATCGTGCATCTTTGTGGCAGCAAAAGTAGCCTCCTTTCAAGGGTGTAACTCAGCTCTCTGAAAGATGAAGAGATGACCTAACTGTCTGGGTTTAAACCGGAAGTAAAATCTTTGGGTGAGGTGTCAATGGAACCATAGGCCAGCAAGAGAGTAAAGTGGGAAAAAATTGGTGACAGTAGTGTTGATAAAGCCTAATGTAACAAGTCGAAATAGAAAATTATGAAACAAGTATAACATTCTTTGGGAATCATGGAAAAGAAGGAATTCTTTCGAGTTTACTACCTTCTCATGTCAAACTGTTAATGTTTGAAGTAAACCGCCATCTAGTGCAGTGATTGGAGAGTGTAGGGATTTTTGCTTCAGGATATGCTTTAGTAGGAGATCTTTAATTGCAGAGAGATTAAAATTTGGAAATGTGCTGCAGACCAGAATTAGACGAACACAGATACTTCTGAGGATTGTGGTGTGCAGGAGATGCAGAAAGGGGCAAGGCGATGATGGAACATAAATCAACAATGAAAATTTTAAATTAATTGTGGTTGTTGCCTGTAGCTGAGAGCCAATAAATGTCAACGACCACAGTGAATTGGGCTTGGTGCAAATAAGGATGCAGACACCAGAGGTTTGAATATACAGGATAAAAGGTAACAGGTAGGGCAGGAGCTCATTTCAGATAAATAATGTACAGAAATTCAAGAAGAAAATACAACACACTGTAACAAACACTAAAGTAATGTACATTGGAAGGTGGCATTGTATCACTGTATTCTCAGAAACATTTGCTTGTTTAATTTGGATTGTTGAGAGGATGAACCAGTTGCCAGCTAGATGTCTCTAAGGTCAGGTGCCTTATTTTGGAGATAAATCAGATATCCAGAGCTGGATTTCACTCCAAACAGGAATAATTAATATTTTATTGTAGCAAATTTAAATTTCTCATGTTAAAAATCAGCCCACACAATATTCCTGCAGGTCACAGAAGTGGGGAGGGATGAGCCCATGGAAACATTTGAAAGAAGGGTCACTGGGCTTGAAACATCAACTCTACTTTCTCTGAGATAACAAAGTGTAGAGCTGGATGAACACAGCAGGCCAAGCAACATCATAGGAGCAGGAGAGCTGACCTTTCGGGCCTAGACCCTTCTTCAGAAATGGGGGAGGGGAAGATGTTTTGGGTCTAGACCCGAAGCGTCAGCCTTCCTGCTCCAATGATGCTGCTTGGCCTGCTGTGTTTATCCAGCTCTACACGTTGTTATGTCAGATTGTCCAGCATCTGCAGTTCCTACTATCTCTGGGTGCTAGTATAGGTTAGTGAGTACAGCAGTGATGGCGAATTGGATTTGGTATCAGAAAAGTTAGAATAAGTGCAGCAGACCATTGGATGAGGTTAAACTCATGGAGAATAAAAGTTGGAAGTCTAGTGAGGAGTGCGATGAAACAGTCAAGTCTACAGAGAACAAAGGCATGAATGAGAATTTCAGCAGTTGATAAACTGAGACTGAGCTGGAGATATGCAATGTAAAGAAAAACAGTGGTAGCATTCTCAGCAATGACTTGACTACATAGAAATCCTACTAGATAGTCTATGTCACATTAACAAAGGGGAGAAAATAGGAAATCCAAGCCTGACTCGATATGAATGGTGAATGGTTTGAAAACCTAACTGATATATTTAGTTACTGTGCTACTTTTCTCAACAATTTTGGTCTCGCCCAAACAGTGCAATAACAATGTATTTCCTCATTTCCTGCTAAATCCTGTTTCTTTCTCATTCTGATGCTTTTCAGCATCTTCACACCTTTGACACAGAATCTAAAACAGCATTAAAACCTTACAGTCTTTTTTTTCAATTTGGATGGAGGAATGCAGATTACCAGTTTAACAACAGCACAAGCTGTTTTCCATTTCTATAGCTCAACCTGCTCATTTCCTGATAAAACTCTCTACTCTAAAAGATGCTTGTTGTAATTACAATAAACCAGAAACAAGAGCTGAATTGGATTCCTTTTAGAAACAGATCACACAACTGTGTGGGCAATTAGACTACAAAGTAATATGAGCTGCTTCTTTGAACAGCCATGAGGGCTACAACCTTCTTCATTGCATGAGGTTTTCTGAAGCATTATGCACTGCCTTTTGGTTCAGATGCAGATCAGAAAGATTAGATTCCCTACAGTGTGGAAACAGGCCCTTTGGCCCAACAAGTCCACACCGCCCCTTGCAGCATCCCACCCAGACCCATTCCCCCATAATCCACACACCCCCAAACACTACAGGCAATTTAGCATGGCCGATCCACTTAGCCTGCACATCTTTGGACTGCAGGAGGAAACCGGAGCACCCAGAGGAAACCCACGCAGACACAGGGAGAATGTGCAAACTCTGCACAGTTGCCTGAGGCTGGAATCAAACCCAGGTCCCTGGCGCTGTGAGGCTGCAGTGCTAACCACTGAGCCACCATGCAAGGAAAATGGCTGACGTGAAACAGTTAGACATGTAAACAAGAAGTAGGATGCTTTTGAATGGATTAACTAATGTGGATCAATTCATCATCCTTTTATATATTTACCTTATGAAGTAAACCATAGAATCCCTACAGTATGGAAGAAGACTATTCAGGCCATTGAGATTTCACTGACCCTCTGAGGAGTATCCTACCCAGACCCAGCCCTATCCCTATGGCCTTGCATTTCATGGCTAATCTACCTAGTTTACACATTCCTGGACACTACGAACAATTTAGCATGGCCAATCTACCTAACCTACACGTGTTTGGACTGTGGGAGGAAACCGACACATCCAGAGGAAATTCATGCATGCAGGGAGAATGTGCAAGCTCAACACTGACAGTTACCTAAGGGTGGAATCAAGCCTGGGTCCCCGGCACTGTGAGGCAGCAGTGCTAACCACTGAGCACCATGAACAGATAGACTTCTTTTCTGAAGTTCTGCCTTAGTTCTATCCAATGAGAAGTCACACTGATCAATTAAGGTTCCAGTTTTAATCCATGATCTGTGCTGTCAACTGAATTCATCTACTGAGAAGTGTTCTGCATGTGGTGTTAATTCACAAGAATTTGGAGAGGAGAAAAAGTATAACAAGATGATGCTGATTACTATCTACTGCCTGCTGGTAGTGTGTGTAAAAATGTATCAATACAGGCGCCATCATGATCTCAGGCAAAACCAAAGCACTTTATAGCCATTTATGTGAATTATGGTCACTTATGTATTTAGAAAACACAGCAACTTTCACACAGCAAAGTCACACAAATAGTTACAAGACATTAACTAGATACTCCAATTTTAGATTTTTGTAAAGGTTAATTACTGGCCAGATCAAGCTGTACATTCTCCCTGTACTTCTTGAAAATAGTGTTACAGATTTTATATTCACCAAAAATAGCATACAAAGTCAGTTTAACTTCTCACCTTAGAATGCATTTCCATTTTGCCACATTACTGCCGTAGAACATAAGAAACGGGAGTTTGGGTAGACCACAGGCCTCTTGCCTGCTTCAGCATTCAAAGGTAGTATGTGTTCTTAACCACAGCAGTGCAAATATAGTTGCTGGGTTAATTTGATCAAACATCTGGCATCGAACTACCAATCAATAAATATTAAGAATGAGATATTTGTTTTCCATATGAGAAAATAGTCGTTAATCTTCAGGCCCTTGCCTGACTATTCATGTGTTGGGTGAAAACCTGTCCTACAGCCACCTCAACATGGTCAGGGGTAGGCATCCTCCACGACCGACAAGTGGATTTCCTCTTCTTCATTCTTGATCTTGACATTGTTTTCCATGCATGTGGAAACAGATATGATCAGACTCCTGAGATAACAAGATGTGGTGCTGGATGAACACAGCAGGCCAAGCAGCATAAGAGGAGCAGGAAGACTGACGTTTTGGGCCTAGACCCTTCTTCATTTAAGGGCCTAGGCCCAAAACATCAGCCTACCTGCTCCTCTGATGCTGCTTAGCCTGCTGTGTTCATCCAGCTCCATACCTTGTTATCTCAGATTCTCCAGCATCTGCAGTTCCTATTATCTCTGAAACAATCAGACACCTGTTGGTTTCATTATTCCTGTGATAAAGACCTACGGCCTTGGAATCTACAGCCGGTGCTCCAGTTTCATCCCAATGTGTTTAATGAACAAAAACACAGATCCATCCATGAATGCTCCTGCATGGCTGTATGTGGAGTAACACCAGACACCATCATCACTATTGGCAATAATTTACTGTCCTTTTCCACAGAATTAAATGAATCAAAGGAATGTTGGTGATAGGTGATAGGGATTGATAGGGCTTATTTACTATTATTTTTCAGTGAGTGTTTCACTGTGGTCTAACATCCCGAGTGCTTGAGCAATCGTAGTTTCAGTTTTTGATTTGATTCCCTCAGTTGGGTGCAGGTACATGTACTAACAAATCTCAAGCCCCACTCATTTGCATCACACATTCTCTATGAGACTTTCATAGAGTCATTGAGATGTACAGCACGAACACAGATCCTTCAGTCCAACTCATCCATGCTGACCAGGCATCCTAAAAATCTAGTCCCATTCACCAGCATTTGGCCCATTTCCCTCTAAACCCTTCCTATTCATAAAGAATGCCTTTAAATGTTGTAATTGTACCAGCCTTCACTACTTCTTCTGGAAGCTTGTTCCATACATGCACCACTGACTGCATCAAAAAGTTACCCCTTAGGTCCCTTTTAAATCCCCCCCCCTCACCTTAAACCAATGCTCTCCAGCTTTCGACTCCCCCAATCTCGGGGAAAGACCTTGTCGATTTACCCTATCCATGCCTCTCATGATTTTATAAATCTTTATAAGGTCACTCCTCAGCCTCCTTATTTGGAAACCAATCGAGCAGTAAAATCTAGCTATTAGTTTTGCATTTGATTTGTTCATCCTCTCTCCTTCCGATCAACAGTACATTTTTTCCTTCATCACAGAAGATGGTCTTCTACATTCACCTGGCATCCTTTCTGTCATTCTTTAATCTCCCTCAGTGACTATCATCACTTCTAATAACACTGACGATGCACCTACTTGTTCCCCTGATCTGACTCCCATACCTAGCCTTAGCCTCAGACTGTCCCTTATTTAATTCACTTGCTCTTTCTCACTGCTCAGCACATCTACTGACAGCATTGTATTCCCCAACCAAGGGAAGGTGAAAATGGCCCAAGGAGTGTGCTGCCCACACCAATGCCTCACTCACTGCTTCCCGCGACCACCTTCTGCCCCAAGTGTAACAGAGCCTGCAGAAGCTGCATTGGTCTATACAGCCACCCCTGCACTCACTCTGATGGAAGAAAGTCATCCTTGTCTGCAAGGGAACGCCGATTCCCCAACCTAAGTGTGCAACTCACACTTCTGAGGAAGGGTCACTGGACCTGAAGCATTAACTCTGGCTTTTCCTTCACAGATGCTGCCAGACCTGCTGAGCTTTTCCAGCAACTTCTATTTTTGTTCCTGATTTATAGCATCCGCAGTTCTTTCGGTTTTTATGCAATTCACACTCTTCTTTGAACCCCTTCTACCCTCTACATCCCCATTTCCTCCCACCATCATATGTATACGATATACAAAGTCAGATTTGCAAAAACACTTGTTATCCATTTTTGCCGAATATGTTTTTGCCCAGGAGCTCTTTATCTTATAACCACTCATATCGATAATTTAGAGGTCGTGATCAAAGCATGGTGGATCATTTTTCAGGATATACAACGATAGCGGGGAAAGAATGTTGTGAAGATGACATAACAAGGATGCAGATAGCTACAGATAAGTTAAATGAGTGAGCAAATATCATGGAAAAATTCAAATTTGCAGGAAGATTAAAAAAGCAGAGTACTATTTAAGTGAAGAATGACTGCAGATTTCAATGCATTTTGATGCATGAGTCACAAACAGTTACTACGAAGGTGCTGCAAGTATCAAGAAGAATAATGGGATAGTATCCTTTATTTGGTTCAGAGGAGTTTACTACATTGATAGCTGGAATGACTGACGAGTCCCTTGAGGAAAAGGTTGACCAGACAGAAACTGTTTTCACTTACACTTAGAAGAGTGAGGTGTGTCTTTGAATGAAGTTCATAACATCCTAAATGGTTTTGATAAAATGAATGTGTAAAGGCTGTTAACTCTATGAGTAACTCCAGAACTGGGTGAAACTGTTTTCGAATTTGAAGTTGCCCTTCAGGACAGATGTGGAGCAATATATTCTGTCAGAGTGATGTTTAACTTTAGAACTTTCTGCCTCAAAAGACAGTGGGAAAAAGTTAATTGAATATTTTCAAGGCTGAGGTAGATAGATACTTGCTTGGAAAAAGAATGAAAGGTTCTGAGGTAACAAGGTGTAGAGCTGGATGAACACAGCAGGCCAAACAGCATCAGAGGAGCTGGAAGGCAGGCCCAAAACGTCAGCTTTCCTGCTCCTCGGATGCTGCTTGGCCTGCTGTGTTCATCCAGCTCTACACCTTGTTATCTCAGATTCTCCAGCATCTGCAGTTCCTGCTATTTCTGAAAGGTTATGAGGGATAGATTGGCATGTGAAATTCAGAACACAGAACAAATCAGCCATGTCCTCACTGAGAGGTAGACTGGGCTTGAATGGCTAAGTGGTCTGCTGTGCTTCTAATTCATATGTTCATATCCTTAAGACCATGATCCTTTCTCCTGATGAAGGACAAGTGGAAGTTCCCAACTGTAAAGGTTGAAAGAAGTTGGCAGTGGTACATCAAATACATAGATAGCAGAGAAGGGCAAGATAACAAAAAGATTAGGAGGGAAGTAAGAAAACCAACTGGCAAAGAATTAGGAAATTATATTATCAAGGAGCATGAAACGAGTTAGTAAAATGTTTTACAGGCAATCAGCAAAAGCTGTGCTGGGAACGGAACCATTAAGGGAAAGAGAAGTAACAACAGCAATAATAGAAACAGTAATTCATCATTTCACTTCAGTATTTGCCAGAGAGATAGAACAGGTAGGCATGGCATTGCATGATGATAAGACAAATAAGATAAGTGCACTTGAACTAAAAGAAGGTATATATTAAATAAACTAATCAAACTGAAAGAAGCTTTGGATAGATTGTGTTCATTTTTTTTTAAATCTATGAAAGAGATAACAGAAGCAATACTCCACATATCTAAAAAAAGGTGTAGATGATTGACAGATAGTCAATGTAATTCCTATATTTAACGTGAGAGATAAAACATTCCCTGGGAATTATAGAACAGTCAGCTTGACATTAAAGGCAGGAGTAATAATAGCATCCTAATTAAAGGACAGAATAGAAGAATACCTAGAAAAAAGAATTATAATGAATAGTCAGAATAGCTTTCAAAAGTGAAATTCTGACTTGACAACAATTTTTGAAGTTTTTGAGGAAGTGCGTGCTTGAGAGAGACAGAAGATAATGAAAAGAATGTAATTTATCCAGATCTTCAAAAGGCTCGATAATTGGTGCGCCATAAAGTACCAGCAAGATCAGAGGATGCAGAATCATGTGACAAAAATACTGGCCGTTGTCGAAAATGGAGATTAGGTCGCGGTGTTTCACAACAATCACAACTAGGATCACAACTGTCCCAATTTGCAGTAATAATTTGGAGTCTGGAACTAAAAACACAATTTCTAAATTTGTAGATGACACCAATTTGATGGAATAGTCAAAACTGAAGATGACTGCACCAAATTACAGAATGGTCAAATTAGCTGCAACATGGGCATCTAACCTTTAATGTTCTGAGACATTAATGTACACAATAATGCCTACTTATTGTGTGTCATAGAAACAACTGCCAATTCAATCCAGCCAATAAAATGTGAACTGCTACATTTTGGCAGGGCAAATCAGGCTGGGACTTATACATTTAATGATAAGGTCCTGGAGGATGCTGCCAAACAAAGTGACCTTGGAGTGCAGGCTCATAGTTCCTTGAAGGTGGAATTTCATGTAGACAAGGAAGTGAAGAAGGCATTGGGTCTGCTTGCCCTAATTGGTTAGTGCATTGAGTATAGGAGCTGGGAGGTCATGCTGCAGCTGTACAGGATTTTGGTAAGGCCGCTTTTAGAATATTGCATGCAATTCATAGGAAAGATGCTATGAAATGTGAAAGGGTTCGGAAAAGGTTTACGATGATGTTGCTGGGGTTGGAAGGTTCGAGCTACAGGGAGAGGCTGAATAAGCTGGGACTATTTTCCCTGGAGCGTTGGAGGCTGAGGGGTGACCTGATAGAAGTTTATAAAATCATGAGGGGCATGGACAGGGTGAATAGGCAGGGTAGGGGAGTCCAAAACTAGATGGCATAGGTTTAAAGTGAAAGGGGAAAGATTTAAAAGGGACCTAAGGGGCAACTTTTCCATGCAGAGCATGGTGCATGTATGGAATGAGCTACCAGAGTAAATAGTGGAGGCTGGGACAATTACAACATTTAAAAGGCATCTGGATGGGTACATGAATAGGAAGGATTTAGACGGATATTGGCCAAATGCTGGCAAATGAGCCTAGATTAATTTAGAATACCTGTTTGGTATGGACAAGTTGAAATGAAGGGTCTGTTTCCATGCTGTACATCTTTGTGACTCTATGACCCTAAATTCTTCAGACCAGCCTACTCTAAGCCATCAGCAAAGCATGGCATTTACATAGCAGTAGGCCCGAAACGTCAGCTTTCCTGCTCCTACGATGCTGCTTGGCCTGCTGTGTTCATCCAGCTCCATACCTTGTTATCTCACCCAAACTCACTTTTAGCTTTCTTCTATCCTCTTATGGGATGGGGATGTGTTAGCTAGGTCAGCATTTGTTGTCCTTCCCTAATTGTTCTGGAGAAAATGGTTGTGAATTGTCTTAATAAACCATCGCAGTTTTTGGGGCACAGAGATCCCAGGGGGGCATGCAGGATTTTGAATGAGAAGCTGTGAAAGAACAGGATGATGTGAAACTTGGAAGGAAGCTTGCTGATGGAGGTATTCCAAAGTATCTGTTTCATAGGCGATAGAGGTACTAATTTGGAAGGTGCAGTCAAAGGAGCTTTGGAGAGCGGCTTGTAGATGGTACATACTATTATGGCTGGATACTGGTGGTAAAGGATTGAATGTTGGAGGAAATGCAAGGTGCCAATGAAGCACGCTGCTTCATCTGGAATGACGTTGAACTTCTTCAGTATTATTGGAGTTGTACTCATCCAGGCAATTCGAGAGTATTTCATCACATTCCTGATCTGTGACTTGAAGATGGCTAGTCCTTACTTCAAGTGGGTTGAAGTCGGGAAGCACTGTTGCAACTGTACAAGGTGCTGGTGAGACTGCACCTGGAGTGCTGTGAGCAGATATTATTTCATTGGAGGCAGCTCAAAGAATTAGGATAAAAATTAGGATAATCCTTGTTATGGAGAGATTGTCTTATGAACAAAGGTTAAACAGGTTGTGACTTTACTCACTGGAGAATGAGAGGTGATTTCATTGAGGGATGTAGGATTCTTAAGGGGCTTGACAAGGTAAATGTTATGGGGATATTTTCCCTCACTGGAGAGTCTAGAGCCAGAGGGCGTACTCTCAGAATAAATGAGCACCAATTTAAGACTGAAATGTAGAGGAATTTCCTCCCTCAGAGTATTGTAAGTCTTTGGAATTCCTTTCCTCAGACAGCTATGCAGGTAGAGTCGTTGTAATATGTAAGGCTGCGATAGTGAGATTCTTGATCAGTCAGGGAATCAAGAGTCACAGGGAAAATGCAACAAAATAGATCCTGGGAATGTCAGATCAGCCATGATCTTTTTGAATGGTGGAGCAGGCCCAAGGAGCTGAATGGCCTACTTCTATTCCTATTCCTTATGGTCTTACGCACAGGCTTTGGAGAGGCAGCAGTTGAGTTAGGAACTGCAACATTCTTAGCCTCTGACCGCTCATGTAGCCATTCTTTATGTGGCCAGTCCAATTGAGTTTCTGATCAATGTTAACTCCAGAATGATGACAGTTGGGAGTTCAATTATAGCAATGTTATTGGACATCAAGGGGCAATGGTTAAGTTCTTTCTTATTTGAGATGGTCATTGCCAACCATTTGTGTCCATGTCAATGCTATTTACCATTTATCAGACCAAGCTGAATGTTGTCTCGGCCTTGCTGTATATGAACATGAACTGCTTCAGTATCTGACGAATCATCAATAATGCCAAACATAATGCAATCATCAGCGAACATCTCCACCTCTGACCTCATTGGAAGGAAAATCATTAATGAAGCAGTTGAAGATGATTCAGTCTGGAACTACTCTGAGTAACCCCTGCAGAGATGTCCTGCAGCTTAGATACCACAAGCATCTTCCCTTCTGTTAGGTGTGGGTTCAACCAGCAAAGAGCTTTCCCCATAACGTTAGTTTTGCTCGGGCTCTTTAATGCCACATTTGGTAAAATGGGGCCTTCTTGTCAAAGGCAGTCACTCTCAGCCCAACTCATTGAGCCACAGAACTCTTTTCTTTAGTTTTGGACCTAGGTTGTAATGAGGTCAAGAGCTGAGTGGCCCTGGTGGAACCTAAGCTGAGTACTTATTCTTTTCAAATGTCACATAATGGAACTGTCACAATACCTTGAATTTTTTACTGATGAATGAGAGTCAACTGATAAAGTCGCAGATAATAAAATGTGAGGCTGGATGAACACAGCAGGCCAAGCAGCATCTCAGGAGCACAAAAGCTGATGTTTCGGGCCTAGACCCTTCATCTGATGAAGGGTCTAGGCCCGAAACGTCAGCTTTTGTGCTCCTGAGATGCTGCTTGGCCTGCTGTGTTCATCCAGCCTCACATTTTATTATCTTGGAATTCTCCAGCATCTGCAGTTCCCATTATCTCTGATAAAGTCGCAATTGGTTTGTTTGGACTTGTCCTGCTTTTTGTGCCCAAAACACACTCGGGCCATTTTTCACACTGTTGGGTAGGTGCCAGTGTTATAGCTGTACTGGAACAGAGTGACTATGGGTGTGGCTAATTCTGGAGCAAAAGTTTTCAGTATTATTTTTTGAACATTGTGAGGACCCATAGACTTTGCATATTCCAGTATCCTTAGCCATTTCTTGATATCATATGTGGAGTGAATCAAATTGATTGAAAACGGGCATCTATGATGCTGGGGACCTCAAGACGAGGCCGAGATGGATCATCTACTTGGCGCTTCTGGCTGAAGATGAATGTGGTTCTAATAGGCATTATCACAGCCTTTGTTTATTCATGGACAAAAGAACGAGATTCCATTGTTTGGGTGACAATGACTGTCCTTGGATCAAGATAGAATTTCACTCTGTGTAGCACTGAGGAATCTTAGCAAAATGCAGTAACACCTAGACACCAGGTTTGGCCTGATGAAGTCTAAATTACATTAGTGCCATTAGGTTCCAGGTAATAACAACCTTACAAGAGAGATCCTAACCATCTCCACTGCACATTTAATGCCATTGCCTTTGCTGAATTCTCCACACCTGAGGATTGTGATTGACCAGAAATGTAACCAGGTATTTCAGAACTATAGCAATAATAGGTCAGAATCTGAAATTTTGCAAGTAGCTCACTTCATGACTCCCAACATTCTGTTCATTGTCTGCAAGGCACAAGTCAGGAATGTGATGGATGACTATGGCTCTAACAACTTTCAATCAGCTTGACACCATCCAGGACAAAGCTGACTGGCACCACATCCACCGTCTTAAACATTCACTTCATCCAACATGAATGCAAAGAGGCAAACACTGTTTATGACCTACAAGATGCACAGCAGCAATTCACTAAGGGTCCATGAACATCACCTTTTAAACGTGCCACATGTGTAATCCAGAAGGATAAGGGTAGCAGATGCATTGGAACACATTCATTTGCAAGATCCCCTTGAAACCACATACTTCTAGCTTGGAACTATGCCTCAATTTCTTCATTTTTGTTTGAACAAAAATATGAAACCCTCTTCCAAAGAGCACTATGAATGTACTTACACAATAAGAATAACAGCATTCCATGACAATGACTCACCGCCAACTTTTCAAGGGCAAGCATAGATGGGCAACAAATGCTGATCAATGACAATCACGTTCCTTGAATGTATAAAAAAGATTATGTTTAACATAGATAACTGTGAGTTTGTACCATTTGTTAGGAAGAATGGGAGGAGGAGTCACTTCATGGAATGTGTGAGTAGTGATGGAATAGGAGAATTAAGGGATCTTGTAATATAAATATCCCATTCATTAAAAGTTATGCCACAAGTTAGCAAGGTCATAAATAAAGCAAAGCAAAATAAACTTGGGCTTATTTTTGGGGATAGAAGTAAAAAGTAGGGAAGTTCTCAAAACCTATGTTGAACTTTGGTTAGATAATACTTAAGAGTACTGAATGCAATTCTGGTCACTAGACTCTAAAATGAATGTAGAAACACTAAGTGGATGCAAAAAAATTCACAAAGATGACACAGAATAGGTGTGCATATATATATATATCAGGAAAGGATTGACAGACAGGGTCATTTTTCTAAATTATAAATGAAGGAATTGTGGATGCTGTAAATCAAGACACAAAATAGAAATTGCTGGAAGAGTTCAGCAGGTCTGGCAGCATCTGTGAAGAAGAAAATAGACTTAATGTTTCGGGTCTGGTGACCCTTCCTCAGAACTGAAGAAGTTCTGAGGAAGGGTCACTAGACCCGAAATGTTAACTCTACCTTTTCCTACTGAGATGCTGCCAGACCTAGGGTCATTTTTCTCTTGAAAATGAAGCTGAGGGATGACTTAGGAGAAGTTTTTTTATATTATGAAAGGTTTTGATAGAATGGATACACACATGATTTTTCTATGTATTGAAAAGCATCAATATAAAGCAGTCACCAAGTCACTATAATGCACTTATCGGTACATTGCATGGAAAAATTACCAGATTTGATGTTAAGAAACTATCTACCATGATGAGAAATTAAAACACAAAAAGACTTAAAACACAAAAAGACAGTTTTCAATAGGTTTTATGGTCATCATGCCCAGAGCTAAAATGTCAGATGGAAGCCTGCCCATAGTCCAGATGCAGGGTCATTCTGAAACTATTGCTTTATGGTGAGCCTTCTATCCCATTTTCAGGAGATGGCTCAGATTAGGGAAATGACAGCTAATCAGATGACCAGCAGTACTGCAGTCCTAGTGGCCACTTCTGCAATTACAGGCAGTATTCAAGTCTGAAGCTGGTGGACTTGGTGAGCAGGGCATTGAACTTGGTTCAAGAGGCTGTGGGAGGTTTAAATGGGGTGATTACATTGGTGTGTGTGTGTGTGTGTGTGTGTGTGTGTGTGTGTGTGTGTGTGTGTGTTGGAATGGGCGGTGCTTCTGGTGAGCCCCCTGAAGGCATTTCTCAACCCCTCTTTGTTCAACACCGAACAGTAATGGGACAAACATCTAAATAATGTGTTTTTTCAGTGGTGCTGACTTAAGAACAAATGTTAGCCAGCGGTAAACCAACTTACTAATGAATATGGATAAGGTTGGAGTGAAATGAAACCCTGGTTCACTCTGAGTTATTGAGCATAATCAGTAGTTTCTAGACAAAAAAAATCCTAAACTCCCAGATTGTGTGGGCAATTTAAATAGCAGCAACAAGCTTTTGTGGGTCTAAATAAACAGGATGTTTTATTCACACATTCCTCTCAAAACTTTAATGTCATTACAATTATTCAGCACTCTCACATATGTTGAGAAAAATACATGAGAACATTCTGAGGTTACAGACTGTTCTCTGGATCTTGAATAATAAAGGATTCTAGTTTCAGAAGCCAGTATCAGCCACATGATTCAACATTAATGTCCACCCAGAATGGTTTAAAACTAAAAACCATTGTTATGAAATGGAAATAGATGTGTCTCTTCACGCCTATTTGCGAGTCAAACTCCAATGTTTGTTTGTTTCTTCATATGCTACCGCATAGAACTGAATGGCATTAGTCGCTTTGTATGCATAAAAAGATTTTTTTATAAATAAAGTATATTTTTGAGCTAATAAAGAACTATTTGTGTTTCAAAAATTCCTGCAGTTCTCCTTTTGTTGGATTGCAAACTTGGAGACATGAAGACTCAATGTCCATTGATTGTGTGTTCAAACTTAACCTTGAATAAGGTTTGATGTCCACAGAGTTGTGGTGTGTGGGCATATCCATTTGAGGGTATATCCATTTGAGGGCAAGGTTCCCACTCAATACAACTCAATTTGGAATTTTCCACAGATTGAAACAGTCTGTGTTGAGCTTGTAAAGGTCATTTGACTTTTGACAGCCATTTCGGCCATCTTGTTAATGTGCATTTTTAAAAATTAAAAACAGACACAGAAGCTTCCATGAAAACACAGTCTCTGCTTAATTTTCTGAATAGGATGCGCTTTTATTCTGCATACAGATCTTGACTCTGGAACAGAGGGTTTGTGATTTAAGTCTTATTTCAGGACTTGAATTTATAATCTAGGGTGACACATCATTGCTTTATGAGAAAATTCTCTGTGTCCAAGTTGCATGAGGTGTAAAATTGCGGCCTTTCTTGCAAGGTAGGATGTCATGACACTATTTGAAGCATTTAAATCAAAATCAAGAAAAAAAGTAAATTATCCAGGTGTCCATCAGTGGAATCTTGCTGTACAAAAATCAGCAGCCAATTTTGCTTATTAGATTGTATGTAAAGCATTGGGACATTCTGAGACCATGATAAGCTGTCTTATATAAAGAAAACCTTTTATTCAATAACTCATTATCCCTGGCACTGAAAGTACCAATTGAACATATGGTGGCTAATGCTTCCTCCGGTAATCCACAAGTCCTCTCACTGAATTGTTTAGTTTCTGCCAGAATACAAATGAATCAAAGACTAAACAAAAATGAACAGTCACTGAATGCTGTCCAAGTCATAGCATCATACAGCACGGAAACAGACTCTTCAGCCAAACTTATCCATGCTGACCAGCTTTCCTAAAATGAACTAGTCCCATTTTCCTGCATTTGGCCCATGTCCCTCCAAACATTTTCTATCCATGGGCCCGTCCAAATTTCTTTTAAATGTTGTAATTGTACCCACCTTTACCACTTCTTCTGGCAGCTTGTTCAATATACACACCTACCCTCTGTGTGAAAAAGTTGCCCCTTAGGTCCCTTTTTAATCTTTCCCTTCTCACCTTAAACCTACACCCTCCAGTTTCGGACTCCCCTGTCTTGTGGGAAAGACTTTGGCAATTCACCTTATCCATGCCCCTCATGATTTTATAAACCTCTATAAAGATTACCCCTCAGCCTGCTTTACTTCAGAGAAAAAAATTCAACGCCGACACAGCCTCTTCTTATAACTCAAAACCTTCAGTCCCAGTAACATCCTTGTAAACTGTTTTGCCCCCTTTCATGTTAAATCCTTTCGATAGCACGGCAACCAGAAATTGTAGCAAGTACTCCAAATGTGAGCTTACCAATATCTTATACAGCTGTGATATTAGTTTGCTGGCAGATACTTACAGCCCATATGTGTACAACAATGATAATGGGAACTGCAGATGCTGGAGAATCCAAGATAATAAAATGTGAGGCTGGATGAACACAGCAGGCCAAGCAGCATCTCAGGAGCACAAAAGCTGACGTTTCGGGCCTAGACCCTTCATCAGAGAAGGGGATGGGGTGAGGGTTCTGGAATAAATAGGGAGAGAGGGGGAGGCAGACCAGCTTGTAACTGATGTCCATTTCAAGCCCATCGACTCCCACAACTACCTAGAATACACCTCCTCCCACCCACCCTCCTGCAAAAATTCCATCCTCTATTCCCAATTCCTCCGCCTCCGCCGCATCTGCTCCCACGATGAGGCATTCCACTCCAGCACATCCCAGATGTCCAAGTTCTTCAAAGACCGCAACTTTCCCCCCACAGTGGTCGAGAACGCTCCTTGACCGCGTCTCCCGCAATTCCCGCCACACATCCCTCACACCCCGCCCCCACCACAGCCGCCCAAAGAGGATCTCCCTCTTTCTCACACCACCCCACCAAACTCCGGATACAACGCATCATCCTCCGACACTTCCGCCATCTACAATCTGATCCCACCACCCAAGACATTTTTCCATCCCCACCCTTGTCTGCTTTCCGGAGAGACCACTCTCTCCGTGACTCCCTTGTTCGCTCCACACTGCCCTCCCACCCCACCACACCTGGCACCTTCCTCTGCAGCCGCGGGAAATGCTACACTTGCCCCCACACCTCCTCCCTCACCCCTATCCCAGGCCCCAAGATGACTTTCCATATTAAGCAGAGGTTCACCTGCACATCTGCCAATGTGGTATACTGCATCCACTGTACCCGGTGTGGCTTCCTCTACACTGGGGAAACCAAGCGGAGGCTTGGGGACCGCTTTGCAGAACACCTCTGCTTGGTTCGCAATAAACAACTGGACCTCCCAGTCGCAAACCATTTCCACTCCCCCTCCCATTCTCTAGATGACATGTCCATCATGGGCCTCCTGCAGTGCCACAATAATGCCACCCGAAGGTTGCAGGAACAGCAACTCATATTCTGCTTAGGAACCCTGCAGCCCAATGGTATCAATGTGGACTTCACCAGCTTCAAAATCTCCCCTTCCCCCACTGCATTCCAAAACCAGCCCAGTTCGTCCCCTCCCCCCACTGCACCACACAACCAGCCCAGCTCTTCCCCCCCACCCACTGCATCCCAAAACCAGTCCAACCTGTCTCTGCCTCCCTAACCGGTTCTTCCTCTCACCCATCCCTTCCTCCCACCCCAACCGCACCCCCATCTACCTACTAACCTCATCCCACCTCCTTGACCTGTCCGTCTTCCCTGGACTGACCTATCCCCTCCCTACCTATACTCTCCTCTCTACCTATCTTCTTTTCTTTCCATCTTCGGTCCGCCTCCCCCTCTCTCCCGATTTATTCCAGAGCCCTCACCCCACCCCCCTCTCTGATGAAGGGTCTAGGCCCGAAACGTCAGCTTTTGTGCTCCTGAGATGCTGCTGGGCCTGCTGTGTTCATCCAGCCTCACATTTCAATATTTGTGTACAACAATGGATGGCTATTAAATTAAAGCATGCTTTGTGAAAATTGAAGAGTTTTTCAGGCAGTTGCTTGGACAGTGAAGATTTATCAGAAAATACTGTTGCACAGTGAAATAAAATGAGCACTAGAGGGAGAATGAACAGATTAGTTAATTTTGTATCCATATTTCTGTTTATGAGTACACACTGTTGTTGGTTTTAACACTGGGAATCTGACATCTCAAGAAACTTAGCTTTAGATTTGGCAGCACAGAAAAACTGATAAAATGTGAAATGCGAATGAACATAATCATCAACACAAGACCAAAAACAATGACATACTATACATGTTCATTTACAATGCAGAAGCAAATCATCAAAGCTCCAGGTGGTCTCAATTGAAGTAAATTAAAGTACATTTAAGCCCGAGGGAGTGGGAACTGTGAAGCAAAACCAGTGTCATATTAATTTGTAGTATCAACTATATAAGTACTCTCAGTTCAATTTGCTCTTTAATTAAGCATGTTTCAGAGTCTGGTGCACAGCAGTTACACAAAAATCACAACAGACTGAAAGTGCTTCACTCAGTAAAGAATCATCACCCCTGATGAAATGAATGAGAAAACAGAAAACAGTCTGTTTACTTCCAATTCCCTGGCCCCCAACACCTCATTTTCACCATCGACGTCCAGTCCCTATACACCTGTATTCCTCATGCAGATGGCCTCAAGGCTCTCCGCTTCTTCCTGTCCCGCAGGCCCGACCAATCCCCCTCCCCCGACACCCTCATCCGCCTAGCTGAACTCATCCTCACCCTTAACAACATCTCTTTCGATTCCTCCCACTTCCTACAGACAAAGGGGGTGGCCATGGGTACCCGCATGGGCCCCAGCTATGCCTGCCTCTTTGTAGGTTACGTGGAACAGTCCCTCTTCCGCACCTACACAGGCCCCAAACCCCACCTCTTCCTCCGGTACATTGATGACTGTATCGGCGCCACCTCTTGCTCCCCAGAGGAGCTCGAACAGTTCATCCACTTTACCAACACCTTCCACCCCAACCTCAAGTTCACCTGGGCCATCTCTGACACATCCCTCCTGGACCTCTAAGTCTCCATCTCAGGTAACCAGCTAGAAACTGATGTCCATTTCAAGCCGACTGACTCCCACAGCTACCAAGAATACACCTCCTCCCACCCACCCTCCTGCAAAAATTCCATCCCCCATTCCTAATTCCTCCGCTTCCTCCACATCTGCCCCCAGGATGAGGCATTCCACTCCCGCACATCCCAGATGTCCGCGTTCTTCAAGGTCCGCAACATTCCCCCTGCAGAGGTCAAGAATGCCCTTGACCGCGTCTCCCGCAACACACCTCTCACACCCTGGCCCCGCCACAACCGCCCTCAGAGGATCCCCCTCATTCTCATATACCACCCCACCAACCTCCGGATACAATGTATCACCCTCCGACACTTCCGCCATCTACAATCCGACTCCACCACCCAAGCCTTTTTTCCATCCCCACCCTTGTCTGCCTTCCGGAGAGACCACTCTCTCCATGACTCCCTTGCCCGCTCCACACTCCCCTCCAACGCCACCACACCCGGCACCTTCCCTGCAACCACAGGAAGTGCTACACTTGCCCCCACACCTCCTCCCTGACCCCCATCCCAGGCCCCAAGATGACCTTCCATATCAAGCAGATGTTCACCTGCACCCGGTGTGGCTTCCTCTACATTGGGGAAACCAAGCAGAGGCTTGGGGACTGCTTTGCAGAACACCTCCGCTCGGTTCACAATAAACAACTCCACCTCCCAGTCACGAACCATTTCAACTCCCCCTCCCATTCCTTAGATGACATGTCCATCATGGGCCTCCTGCAGTGCCATAATGATACCACCCGAAGGTTGCAGGAACAGCAACTCATATTCTGCTTGGGAACCTTGCAGCCCAATGGTATCAATGTCGACTTCACAAGCTGCAAAATCTCCCCTTCCCCCATTGCATCCCAAAACCAGCCCAGTTCTGCCCCTCCCCCCACTGCATCCCAAAACAAGACCAGCCTGTCTCTGCTTCCCTAACCTGTTTTTCCTCTCAACCATCCCTTCCTCCCACCTCAAGCCACACCGCCATTTCCTACCTACCACCTCATCCCACCTCCTTGACCTGTCCATCATCCCTGGACTGACCTATCCCCTCCCTACCTCCCCACCTACACTCTCCTCTCCACCTATCTTCTTTTCTCTCCATCTTCAGTCCGCCTCCCCCTCTCTCCCTATTTATTCCAGTTCCCTCTCCCCATCCCCCTCTCTGATGAAGGATCTAGGCCCAAAATGTCAACTTTTGTGCACCTGAGATGCTGCTTGGCCTGCTGTGTTCATCCAGCTCCACACTTTGTTATCTTGTTTATTTTACAGTACTGCCACTGACAAGGGCCCCATTATCAGCAATAACTTGATAAACAAAGTAACCACACAGAGGCCAGTATCCCATCACCAAGCCCCTCTTTATTTGCTTGTGTACTGTGACCAACCAGATTAGAATCAGTCCCCTGAACTCTGGCAGTTCTGAATCCCCTGATTATATATGGTCAGCCAGGGCTTTCTGATTGGCACAAGTTAACAACTCTAATCAAGGATTTAGTTGTCAATGAGGTGAACCTGCTTCCAATCAATACATTAAGGTAATGTTTGCATGGACTGCCTTAAGTGTTTTTAGATGGACATGTAACAGGGTTGGGTAATTATTGTCATGTGATCTGACAGCAATGCCTGTGCCATCCTATTGATAGCTGCTACTGTTTGATACCCCCACCAAATAATCATCTTGTCCTTGAACGCTCACCCTCTTATATTAATAACATGCTTACATTAACACGTCCCATTCTATTCCCCATCACAGGGAAAACAGAAACATCCTGGTATCTTCACTCAAATAATAATCCAGAGGCTCAGGCTAATGCTCTGGACATTTTCACTGTCCCTTGGTCTGTTTGGTCCCACTGACAGGACAACCCAGTACAGGTGGTGGCACAGTGGTAAACATGTCGGAGGATGTTGTCCTGGGAATCCTCCATTTTTTAGTTGGAGAAGATGTGAGGTTGGAGTCCCTATATTTTGTGATATATGTAAATAATCTAGATTTTGGTGTACACAGCACAATTTCAAAGTTATTGAAGTTTCAAAGTTTCCACCACACCTGATCTCCCAACCACCATCAAACCTCAATTCCTTCAGTAGCCACACCAGACCTCAATTTTACTGCATGCTACCGCCAAGACCTCCAATTTTGTACCACTACAATCCTTCTGACCTTCCCCCCTCTAAGATCAGTGGTCCTCTCGATTTACCCCCAACTCTGACTCTATAAAGCAGAGAGGTGGCTTTCCAATTGTACATTTCTCAAATCTTTCTGACCGATCTGTTCCTTCCAGTAAAAATGCTGCCAAATGCCTCAAACTTATGAAAGATATTGACTAGATAGATGACATAGTCTCAAGGACTGCAAGAATCCCAAGAAGGTAGCTCACCACCACCTTTGCTACGGCAATCAGAGATGGACAATAAATGCTGGCCCAAAACAGAGATACCCACATCCCATGAATGAATAAAACAAAACATATGGAGTAACTCGTGTCACAAATAAGATCTTCTGTGATTGTGGGATATTTTCTCTCCTTAAAATCTCCATAGGCTTTGACAGTGAACTCTACTAACCTTCTTTAACTGCTCACCAGTTCAAAAAAAGACTTGCATTGATTGGGCACCTTTCTTGACAACTCAATATCCTAATGTGCACTGTAGACAACTGAATATTTTTGAACAGTAGTCACTGATATAACAAAGAAAATTCAGCAGCCAATTTCAGGGACTTCAAATGTACTTCATTGGCTCTAAAGTAAACATAGAACATAGAACTTAGAACAGCACAGCACAGTACAGCCCTTTGGCCCACGATATTGTGCCGACCTATTATCCTACTCTAAGGTCAAACTACCCTGCACACCCTACATTTTACTATCATCCATGTGCTTTGGGAATGTGTAAACATAAGACTTAGATTTATATCTTACTGTTTGGCAGTAAAAGTGAAAATTCACCTTAATGGAGGCTTATGGTTTACATGACTTCTAAAAGCCACACAACTGCCAGTGAACTCAATTCTGATCCCATAGCAAAGTATACAAAATTGGACAATGGATGAGGACAGACTTGCAGTCATGGAGGAAATACGGATAAATTGAAAAAGGATGAAACTGGTATTAAATCTTAAAAATCTTAAAATCTGACACTTAAAAGTAATGAAAAGGATAAGTGACAATAACCAAAAGACTCAGCTGACAAATTGTAGCTGTTCTACATCATAGGAAATGGACTGACTCAAAAAATCTACGACTGCTGGCAAGATAGTTCCTGCAGAAATTTTTTTGTGTTTTTGGTTTGCTTTTGAAATTTCAACTTTTGGATCAGTGAGCTACGTCACAATCTAAGATAGCGACAGTTTTATAAAATGAGACAACAAAAGGGAAGAACTTGTCCTATGTACCACCAGAGATCCTCAGACAGCAGCTTTCAAGCCTACGACAACTTCAATCTGGAAGGACAAGGGGAGCAGATACACAGAAACACAACTTAGGAATCACATTTAAGAAGTATTAACAATAATTTTTATAGTGACCCATGTTATTCATTAGCACTTTCTGGTATTTCGAAATGCAAGCATGGGCTCAAACCTGCAACCATCTCCGAAAGGAGTTGGCAGTGTATCTCTGAGAGAATATGGCACCAAGGAGACATACCTAATAATGGAAATGCAGACCAATTTTGAGTCATCAGTACTTTATATGAGAGTAATCCAGGGTATAGCTCATGATTGACCAGTCAACCAATGATAGAAGTAGATCTGTAACTATGAACTGAGATTTTTTTCCACTTGAACTAGAAAGGGCTCAGAAAAGATATACAAAGTTTCCCATAGAGTTTGGGGCTATTTTCCCTGGAACATTGGAGGCTGAGGGGTGACCTTAAGGAGATTTATAAAATCATGAGGGGCATGGATAGGGTGAATAGATAAGGTCTTTTCCCTGGGGTGGGCGAGCCCAAAGCTACAGCACATAGGTTTAGGGTGAGAGGGAAACGATTTAAAAGGGATCTAAGGGGCAACATTTTCATGCAGAAGATGGTGCGTATATGGAATGAGATACCAGAGGAAGTGGTGGAGGCTGGTACAGTTACAACATTTAAAAGGCATCTGGATGCGTACATGAACAGGAAGGATTTAGAGGGATATGGGCCAAATGCTGGCCAATGGGATTAGATTTATTTAGGATATCTGGTTGTCATGGACACAGTGGACTGAAGGGTCTCTCCATGCTGTACATCTCAATGACTCTTAAGACTCCAGACAGCATTGGAGTGGTCCAAGTCATAAAAGAAATAACCAATGCATGGTTGATTAAACTCCATTAAAAATCCAGGAGTGTTTTGCAGTCCCTAAAAGTTGACTTTGTAAAACCTGTACCTAAATCCTCTAATTTGGGTGATGTACACACTGAAAAAGCATGCATTCACATCTCTCAGACAAGGGATCTACTTGTGTGATTTTTTTCTTTCCCATTACTTTGGCTGAGAAACTGGTATATAGGGGGATGAGTTTCAGCATGTCAGGTATGTAGCAAATATACTTAATGTGAGCTGACAGATCCATGAGAGAGGTGAAATGAAATGAAATCACTGTGCACCAGCAGCAATGACAGTTGAAATAGACCATTTGAAAACTGTTTAGGCGAACCAACTAATGATGAATAAGACGTTGCCAAAAGTTTTTATTAAAGGAAATTTTCCAATAGTTTACTTGCTGATTGAAGTTGTTCAAAGCCTGCTGTGAATTAATTATTCAAATTGCCTCTGGCTTAAAAATGTAGTAATATTTTTATTGTGTTCCAATGCTGCAACAATTGAAAGAAAATATATTCTTGATCTCAGCGCAGGCAACGAATATTCCGTTATGTATTATTCAACGAATGTAGCATCCGAGCAGGCAAGGGAAAATTGCCTAATTCATCTCTGATCTGGTTGGCAGAATCTTTATAAGGTATCGGGGATCTCATCTGCTCGCTAGATCAGACTGGGGTGGCAGGTTGAGGTCTTAAAGTGGTCACTACTTAGCCTTGGCAGTGGTGTTGGAAGAATGATCATAGGCATTCCTGCCCTGAATTTCAGCAATGGGAAGACAGGAGCATTCATGTACATCACTATTCTGCCTTATTAAACATCCTCCCCATCTTCAGATTCCACATTAGAGACAGCAGAAGATGCAGCCTTAGATTGCTATCCAAAGAACTCATGCCAGAAGTTTAAAAAAAAAGTGCAGTTACACAAAAAATTTCATGACTCAGGGTGGCCCAAGACGTGTTACAATCCATGAAGTACTAATGAAGTATAATCCACTCTAACAATATCGGAAACACTGCAGCCAGTTTCCAGACAGCAAGCCTACACAATAGCAATGTGATAATAACCAGATAATCTGTTTTGTGATGTTAACTGATGAATAAATATTGGCCTGGACACAAGGGATAACTGACCTGCTCTTCTTCAGATTACTGCCATGAATTCTTTTCAATCCACTTGAGTGGATAGTGGGAGTCTCAGTTTAACATTTTAACCATGGAATAGCACCTTCCATCGGGCTAACGTGTTGTGGAGCTGGAGGAACACAGCAGGTCAAGCAGCAGCAGAGGAGCAAAAGAAGGATCCAGACCTGAAAAGTCAACTTTCCTGCTCCTCTGATGTTGCCTGGCCTGTTTTGTTCCTCCAGCTCCACTCTGTGCTATCTCTGATCCAGCATCTGCAGTTCTTGCTATCGAGTTTTGAGAAGATTTGTAGCTCAGGTTGAGGTTCTGGATGTAAGTTTGCTTGCTGAGCTGGAAGGTTCGTTTTCAGATGTTTCGTCACCATTCTAGGTAACATCATCAGTGAACATCATTTACAAAATACCGTGCAAGAACTGTGACCAAACACTACATTGGACAAACTGGCAGAAAGCTAGCCACCAGGATACATGAACATCAACTAGCTACAAAAAGACATGACCCACTATCACTCGTATCTTTACGTACAGACGAGGAAGGACACCACTTTGATTGGGACAACACATCCATCCTAGGACAAGCCAAACAGAGACACGCATGAGAATTCCTAGAAGCATGGCATTCCAACCAGAACTCCACCAACAAACACACTGACTTGGAGCCCATCTACCAGCCTCTGTGAAAAAGAACAGGAAATGATATCACCAAACACAGGAAATGACATCAATACAGGAAATGACATCACCAACCCAAGGAAACCTAAACACATAAATAGAAAGCGGAACATAACACCAGTGCTTCACCAATGATGTTACCTAGAATAGTGACGAAAAGTCTGAAAAAAAAAAATTGAACCTTCCAGCTCAGTGAGCAAACTTACATCCAGAGTTCTTGTTATCTCTAACCTTCCATAGGGCAGCAGTCTTTCAGCACTGGGAACAGATCCTGGAATGTAAGTTGAACTGGCAAGTCCTCAGACTGGGTGGGAAAATGCTACCATCTAAGCCAGAGCTGACAAACGTATGGATGAGAAGTGAGGACAGGATTGAGCTCAAATGTGAGGTCTGTTGTTGTCAAATAGCTTACTTTTATTTTTGTGCTCAGTTAGGTCCTCTGATCATCTATTTTTAGAAAATTAGCTATGTTCTTTGAGATGGATTTGCTTAGAAGGTTAGCATATGCTACATGGTACTGCCAAGAGTACAAGTTCAATTTTTGTTTTGACTGTAGTAGACTTGGAACCTCCATCCTTGCCGTGCTTCTTCAGAAGTAGTAATCAATGGCAAACCAGCATTGACAAAAACTGGTTGGAAATGTCTCAGGTTGAAGCACCAGAGAATAGATTGATGGGATCAGAGATAATGGGAACTGCAGATGCTGGAGATTCCAAGATAATAAAATGTGAGGCTGGATGAACACAGCAGGCCAAGCAGCATCTCATCAAGTCATCAAGAGAATGGGAGGGGGAGTGGAAATGGTTTGCGACTGGGAGGTGCAGTTGTTTGTTGCGAACTGAGCGGAGGTGTTCTGCAAAGCGGTCCCCAAGCCTCCGCTTGGTTTCCCCAATGTAGAGGAAGCCGCACCGGGTACAGTGGATGCAGTATACCACATTGGCAGATGTGCAGGTGAACCTCCGTTTAAGCAGAGGTTCACCTGCACCTCCCAGTCGCAAACCATTTCCACTCCCCCTCCCATTCTCTTGATGACATGTCCATCATGGGCCTCCTGCACTGCCACAATGATGCCACCTGAAGGTTGCAGGAACAGCAACTCATATTCCGCCTGGGAACCCTGCAGCCATATGGTATCAATGTGGACTTCACCAGTTTCAAAATCTCCCCTTCCCCCACTGCATCCCTAAACCAGCCCAGTTCATCCCCTCCCCCCACTGCACCACACAACCAGCCCAGCTCTTCCCCCCCACCCACTGCATCCCAAAACCAGTCCAACCTGTCTCTGCCTCCCTAACCGGTTCTTCCTCTCACCCATCCCTTCCTCCCACCCCAAGCCGCACCCCCAGCTACCTACTAACCTCATCCCACCTCCTTGACCTGTCCGTCTTCCCTGGACTGACCTATCCCCTCCCTACCTCCCCACCTACACCCTCTCCACCTATCTTCTTTACTCTCCATCTTCGGTCCGCCTCCCCCTCTCTCCCTATTTATTCCAGTTCCCTCCCCCCATCCCCCTCTCTGATGAAGGGTCTAGGCCCGAAACGTCAGCTTTTGTGCTCCTGAGATGCTGCTTGGCCTGCTGTGTTCATCCAGCCTCACATTTTATTATCTTATAATAGATTGATGGCCCTGACTTCAGATCACACCCAGTCAATGATGTAATTTGTGTTTTTCTCTCTCCTTCCCTGCTGAGTTTCTTCAGCACTTTCTGTTTTTGCTTCATCCCTCCCCTCTTTCTCTCTTTCACTCCCTTCCCCCTCTCTATACCTTTCTCTTCCTTATGCCTCTCACTCTGTCTTACTTTGTCCCCTGTAGCTTCAATAAAATAATCCATAGGGCTTTGCTCCCCAAATGCTTCCCCCATCGCTACTACCCTATCAGCAAACATTCTGCGCTAAGATGAAAATGGCCCAGCCTTTTATTTTTGCATAGAGACTTAAATGCAATTTGGTAAAAGGAAATTTCTTTTTAGAATAAATATTAGTGTGAGTGACCCAGTGACCCGACTATGACTCCTTGCCCCAGTTACTGTCACAGCCCAATTCACACACCATCTCCACGAGAAGACTCATGTTATCTTCTCTCTATGGTCTAACTTTCAACTCAGTCCCTGCCTCCTCTAGCCTGGGTCTCCCTGCAAGACCTAGCTCACAGTCTCACCACTATGCCTCCAGGTATTAGGTTGTTCACTTTTGCTTCAACTACAGACTGGTTCTCTCCTACATTTCCTGCTGACCAGGCCCACCAGTAAATCTGCTGCAGCACTCATGGAAGAGAAAAGGCCTCTGAGGGGAAGATCAACTCTTGATTTTTGCAAAATCATCCATTTATACATTGTGTGCAAAACTCCTGCAGTATACACTCTGAAATTTAGGAGATCTAATTGAGATATGTAAGATGCCAAAGGGGATTGACAAAGTAGAGAGAATGTTTCCTCATGTGGGCATTCTAGGACAAGAGGTCGTACTTTCCAAATAAGGGATAACAGATTCAAAACTGCGATGAGATAAAATTACTTCTCTTCCTACTGTACCTCAGAGTGCAGTGGATGCTGGGCTATTGAGTACATTTAAGGAGGAAATGGACAGATTTTTAATCAGTAATGGGATGAAAGGTAATGGAGAATGAGCAGGAAAGTGGAGTTGAGATCGAGACAAGATCAACTGTTAACGTATCAAATGGAGGAGCAGGCTAGAAGGGCTGATTGCTCACTCCTGCTTCTAGTTCTTATGTTGCAATCCTAGCCAAATTGGAAGGATTTGTAATTTGATAATCAGTTTGCTTTGGCCACATTTTTAACAGAGTTTCTTTGGTTATTAAGTCCTGGAATGAGACTCGAACCGGGAGTAGAGGTAGGGATACTACCCACCGTAGCACAAGACTTCCCACACTGATTACAGACAGGACTAAACTGTTTTGAATTGGCCCTGAGTAAACAGTGGCCACGAGTTTGTTCACTTAACCCAAACCGAAGGCAACATGTTACTGCGATATAAACCGGCATTTTCCCAGCCACTATCAGTTCTGAGGAAGGGTTACCGAACCTGAAATGTTAACTCCGTTTTCTCCTTCACAGATGATGCCAGACCTGCTGAGCTTTTCCAGCAATTTTGTTTTTGTCACTTACTGACACCACCAACAAAATTAACATGGTAAAAGTAATCAATCTCCTGTTGAGTGGCAAGGAACCACGGTCAGATGCAATACCAGGTGAAATACACAGGCCAGGATACATAATAATCTCTCGCAAGTAATTCAGATAATGTGGAGCCAGGAACTCAAAGATGTATCAATTGTTCTCTTGAGAAAGAGAGGGAAATTATTGAGATCTCAACAACTATTGAGGAACCTCCATACCATTGTAGAGAAAGTGCTTGCTCAAACCCCACGACAATGTATCCCAAACTGAACCCTACTAACAAAGGGTCAATGTGGCATTAGAAAAGATGGTAGCATAATGTCTACTGCCCATCAAGTCCATGAGAAATAAGACCAAGAGCAGCAGAAGTAGGCTATGTAGCCCATCAAGGCTGCTCCACCATTCAATGACATTTAAGCTGATCTGATAATCCTCAACTTCACTTTCCTGCCTATTTGCCATAACCCTTGCTGATTAAAGATCCATCTCCCTCAACCTTTAATAAGGTTAATGAGCCAGCCTTGACAGGCCATTGGGGTCATGCATTCCACAGTTTCACAACCCTCTGTGAGAAGAACTTCCTTCTCACTTATGTCTTAATATGCAACCCCTTATTGTGAGAATTTGCCCTCTGGTTCAAGACTCTCCCACGATGAGAACAATTTTTCAACAAGTCAACAGCAGAACTGCAAATTGTCCTCAAAGTTTGTCATTCACAATTGGAGTGAAGTAGGCTCCCGCGTGTTGACTTCCCACACCCCGTTCGGAATGACATTCTGAGCCAAACTTTCTGAAGCGTTCAGCATTTGTGAAAGTGGCATTCACATTAGATATCACACAATGACGATTTATATTTGAGGAGAGTACAAGCTGAAATCAAAGCTAAATTTCTAATTTATTTGTTCATGAGATATGGGTATTGCTGTCTAAGCCAGCATTTAGTACCCATTACAATACTCAGTGTCGATTGCAAGTTGACTTCTTTTGAAATTACTGCAGTCCATGAAAGAGGGGTACAGTCACAGCACTGTTAGGAAGGGATTTTGAGAATTCTGAGCGAGTGACACTGAGGAATGGAGAGGTAGTTCCAGTCAGAATGGTATGTTGTGACGATGCTGTCACTTTAAAAGGTTATTCTGTCCTGGTTTTCTTTGAATAAAATTTGTAAGGCAGAGGTACCTAACTAGCTACTGCAGACAACTTAAGTAAACAACCAGCAAGGCCCTGTGTTTTTTTTAAAGTTGGAACAATGGGAAGCAGCCTGAATAGTTGTGGCCGGCTCTCTCAGATCCAGATTTCTTGGTTGTCAGTTTATCAGTAGCATCAGAAGCCACTGGGGTCTCAAAAAAGGTGGAAGCTTCAGTGAATGACTCCTGTCCACTAATTTCTCTGAAATTTCATTTGGTGTTTATTTCCTCCTGGATTGGAGGACTGCATGTAAGAATTATATCTGAATGTACTTTTTTGCCAAGGGGTGTGTTTTTGGGATGTTACGATATTGGAACAGATAATTAACAATAGGCATTCTATTAATTATTCAATTAAGTTTTCCATTAGTTCAGTTATTCTAAATACCTTCTTTATTGTTTGCATTTTAACCACAGTGTTTAAATAAATTGTGTTTTGCTTAACGTTGAGTAGTTTGACAAGTTGCATCACATCTGGAACACGTTACATCACGTCTACCTTTAAAATAAGAAAAAGTTAGGGTCTCGACTACTTTCTTAAAATATTTTGAGGAGGTCTGGTCTGGCCTACAACAGTGTGGCTTAGAGAGAAACTTGCAGATGATGGTGTTCCCTTGTGTCTTTGTCCTTTAAGATAACAGGAGTCAGAAGTCTGGATGGTGCTGTTGAAGGAGGCTCAGTGAGTTGCTTCAGTGCATTTTCAAGATGGTTTGAACTGACGGCACTGTGCATTGGTGGTAGAGAGAGTGAATGTTGAAAGAAGTTGTTGTGCAAAGCAAGCAGTTGCTTTGACCTGGATGGTGTTATGCTTCCTGATTGCTGTTCAATCTGAACCCATGATCTTCTGGCATAGACTATTTAATACCAAATAGTGACACAAGGAATGTAAGACTGAGATTCTATCCCTGACCAACATATTGCACCGATGACATGCACAGTTTGTTGAAGAGAGTTCTGATGACGTGAACATAAAGTAACATAGTAGAAAAGCTGGCATCTCTTATGAATAGGACAGCATCACACTGGCCAGCAGGAATCATGGGTATGTTTAAAGGCATAGGCATTCTTTCCATGTCAACAAATCATGTACTTAACATGCAATAAACATTTCAAATTAAATTAGCCTGATTAGCCATCTTTTAAAAATTTGAATCTTAAAATTAAAGAATTCTAGTTGGCCACTTTTGATTATGAAGGATGAGTACAAGCATAGGATAAAATTTGATTTTCATCTTTAATATTCAATTTACTGACAGCAGTATATTATATTATACTGCTGTATATACTATATATTATATACTGCTGTATGGAGGAAAATCTGTAAACATGCCATTTCAAAAAAAGTTAAGAATCTCAAGTAGTCTGCCTGGAAGTCTAATTAAATAGTTTTTGGAGTCTGTTATTCAAGTATTTTGCTTTTGTTCAAACCACATCACTGAGTGGCAAATGCTTTTAACAGTTCTTTTATAAAAACATTTTCAAATCCAGACCCCTGCTTGGACATGTCTGTTGCTTGTGTATATTGTAGGCTGCCTTTTAAATATTATTTCCTCTTAACTTGCAAGAAGTCTGAGAATGGCTGTTTGCTTAGTAGCTAAAACAATGGTATTTAAAAATATTTACATGGCACATTTTATACTGACAGGTTACCCCAAGCGTGGATTAGACTTTGCAAGCAGCTGCACAAGTTTTGTACCGGGGCACCTGCCAGCACAAGCATGGGCTTGTACAGTATAGTCAAGCTTTTAACCCAGTTGCAGAGCAACATTGGCATTATTAGCATTAACAGTTTCAATTAGGTACCATCCCAGAGACTCCAATCTAAAACATCCATATCAAGGTCATATTCCAAGCAATGTCCCAGGATTCGTAAATCAGTTTGAGTTAGCTTGGTTGATCTCTGACACAATGCTATCTGATGCTCTGTTTGAAAGGCAGCACCCTTCAGTTTTGGGGATTAACTGAATCTAGAACTGAATCAGGGCCTCCTGGCTCAGAACTAGGGACACTACTATTGTGCCACAAGGACACACACAATCATCCTCCATTGTGCTAAATTTGATTCCTGCCCTGGACACCTCCTCCAACACACTGATTACCATTGACTTCAATTATACTGGGGCTTCTTGACACCACACTTGACCAAATGGTCCTCTCTCATCTTACTTCTGGGATTTGCTCAAAGTCATATTGTCATCTGAAACTGAGAGCTCACGGTAGAACTGGAACCAAGCATCAGTGAACAGGTTATGGTGAGGGCTGTTAGAAACATTGTTAAGGACTCCTTGCATCGCTGTGTTGAAAGTAAACTGATGGGACACTAACTAGCCAAGATTAGATTTCTCCTGCTTCATGAGTAGGACATAATGAAACTTTAGGTAGTTGTTTGCCAGTGTTTTAGCAGTATTAGAATGGCCTGGCATAGCTAGCTCTGCAATACAAATCCTCATCACTTCAGGTAAGATGTTCTTGACACACAGAGACTATGTTGTATTCAGCGTGTGCATTTATTTCTGATATATCATGGAGCGAACTGAATGAGCTAATGCCTGGCTTCTGTGATGATAGCTTCAATCTTCCATTCTGCAGTCTAAGTCTGGTATCAGCTCAGACAGTCATAGAGTCATAGTGATAATGGATTCTCCAGCATCTGCAGTTCCCATTATCATAGAGTCATAGATTAGTTCAGCATGGAAACAGATCCTCTGATCCAACTTGTCCATATCAAATGGAAATCCTAAATTCACCTAGTCCCATTTGCCAGCTTTCGCCCTATATCCCTCTCAATGCTCCCTATTCATGTATCCATCCAGAATTTGAATTGTAATTGTACCAGCCTCCCCTACTTCCTCTGGCAGCTCATTCCATACACGCACCACACTCTCCATGAAAATATTGCCCCTTAGGACTCTTTCATATCTTTTCCCTCTCACCTACATCTTCTAGTTTTGGACTCCTCCACCTTCGGAAAAAGGGCCTTGGCTATTCACCCTGTCCATGCCCCTCATGATTTTATGAACCGTCATAAAGTCACCCCTCAGCCTCTGATGCTGCAGGGAAAATAGCCCCAGCCTTTACAGCCTCTCCCTATAGCTCAAACCGTCTGACCCCAGAGAATCCTCGTAAATCTTTTCCCAACCCTTTCATGTTTAACTTTCCTATCGTAGGGAGATGAGAACGGAATGCCATATTCCAAAAGTGCCCTAACCAATGTCCTGTACAGGCACAAAATGACCTCCCAACTCCTACACTCAATGCACTGACCAATAAGGACAAGGTACCAAACGCCTTCTTCACTACTGTCTACCTGCGACTCCACCTTCAAGGAACTATAACCCTGCACCCCAAGGTGTCTTTGTTAAGCAATACTCCCTAGACCCACCCTGATTTGCTATATCAAAATGCAACACATCAGAATTAACTAAATTAAGCTCCATTTGATACTCCTCGGCGCATTGGCCCATCTGATAAAGGTCATGATCAAAGTGTTGAAATGGTAGTGATTTCTACTTGGGTGGGGGTTTGGTGGTGGTGGTGGTGGGCTTGGTTAGCTTTTCTCACACAACTCCACAGTTCTCAGTTCATTATATGTGCATGTGTGAAAAGGCCGGTGAATCTTATGGTGGGGGCAGGCGGCAGATTCTCATCCCTGTCATTGTCTTTGGGGGTCTAAAATTCTGGCATCTTATTCGAAGGGAACCTGGATGAGCATTCTGTCATTGCTAAGATTAGCTGAGACAGCGATTCCCTTCAGAAACCTCAGCAGTCTCGAGGCTTGTCACAGTGTAATAGAACAGGGGCCCAAGTTTCAGTTGTCTCTGGCTGCAAGACAGCCAATGGAAGTATGGGCTTCATTTGCTTCAGCCTTACAGATGAATGAGCTGATAGTTGTAACCAAATGCATGGATACACCTGTTCACCATATTTGTTGCAGCTTTTCCTCCATTCCTGCCTCAGGTGATTGTAGATGCCCTTCATTTCAAACTTCACTGTAGATCCAAGAGCCTCAACCACATAGAAGGGCACAGCTGGCAGATGATTGGAAACACCAGCATCTCTAATTTCTGCTCCCAGCTACACACCATCTTGACTTGGAACAGTATCAGCGATCCTTCACTTGTCACCTGAAACTTTCTTCAGAGATAATGGGAACTGCAGATGCTGGAGAATCTGAGGTAACAAAGTGTGGAGCTGGATGAACACAGCAGGCCAAGCAGCATCTCAGGAGCACAAAAGCTGACGTTTTGGGCCTAGACCCTTCATCAGAAAAGGGGGACGAGGAAACGATTCTGAAATAAATAGGGAGAGAGGGGGAGGTGGACCTAAGATGGACAGAGGAGAGTATAGGTGGGGAGGTAGGTCAGTCCGGGGAGGATGGGCAGGTCAAGGGGGCGGGATAAGGTTAGTAGGTAGGAAATGGCGGTGTGGCTTGAGGTGGAAGGAGGGGATAGGTGAGAGGAAGAACAGGTTAGGCAGGTGGGAACGAGCTGGGCTGGTTTTGGGATGCAGTGGGAGGAGGTGAGATTTTGAAGCTAGTGAAATCCACATTGATATCATTGGGTTGCAGGGTTCCCAAGCAGAATATGAGTTGCTGTTCCTGCAACCTACGGGTGGCATTCATTATGACACTGCAGGGGGCCCAGGATGGACATGTCGTCTAAGGAATGGGAGGGGGAGTGGAAATGGTTCGTGACTGGGAGGTGCAGTTGTTTATTGCGAACCAAGCGGAGGTGTTCTGCAAAGCGGCCCCCAAGCCTCAGCTTGGTTTCCCCAATGCAGAGGAAGCCACACCGGGTACAGTGGATGCAGTATACCACATTGGTGGATGTGCAGGTGAACATCTGCTTGATATGGAAAGTCATCTTGGGGCCTGGGATGGGGGTGAGGGAGAGGGAGGAGGTGTGGGGGCAGGTGTAGCACTGTAGTATACTGCATCCACTACCCGGTGTGGCATCTGCTACATTGGGGAAATCAAGCTGAGGCTTGGGGACTGCTTTGCAGAACACCTACACTCAGTTCGCAATAAACAACTGCACATCCCAGTTGTGAACCATTTCAACTCCCCCTCCCATTCCTTAGACGACATGTCCATCCTGGGCCTGCTGCAGTGCCATAATGATGCCACCCGTAGGTTGCAGGAACAGCAACTCATATTCCACCTGGGAACCCTGCAGCCCAATGGTATCAATGTAGATTTCATCAGCTTCAAAATCTCCCCTCCCCCGACTGCATCCCAAAACCAGCCCAGCTCGTCCCCGCCTGCCTAACCGTTCTTCTCTCACCTATCCCCGCCTCCCACCACAAGCCACACCTCCATTTCCTACCTACTAACCTCATCCCGCCTCCTTGACCAGTCCATCCTCCCTGGACTGACCTATCCCCTCCCTACCTCCCCACCTACAATCTTCTCTCCACCTATCTTCTCCTCTATCCATCTTTGGTCCGCCTCCCCGCCCTCCCTATTTATTTCATAACCCTCACCCCATCCCCCTTTTCTGATGAAGGGTCTGGGCCTGAAACGTCAGCTTTTGTGCTCCTAAGATGCTGCTTGGCCTGCCGTGTTCATCCAGCTCCACACGTTGTTACCTGAAACTTCCTTGTCGTGTAGGCATTGCTGCAGATCAAGGACTGCAGTATTTCACGAAAACAGCTCACCACCACCCTCTGCAGGGTAATTGGGAGTGGGCAACAAATGCAAGGCTCACATCTCAGGAACAAATCAAAAGTTCCCATTAACTCATTTCACCTTGCTCCTGGCTGGCTTGGAGATTCCACCTGAAGGGGCAGATCAACTCGGCATTTCTGAATGAAGATCTTTGCAAATACTTTAGCCTTTGATTTGTTGGGATGAATACCACAATTGTCCACAACCAGACAGACATCTCAGACTAACAAAGTGTGAAGCTGGATGAACACAGCAGGCCAAGCAGCATCTCAGGAGCACAAAAGCTGACGTTTCGGGCCTCAACCCTTCGTCAGCTTGGGGTTTTGATGTGATCTGTCGGGATCACTTTGGTCCATTTCCTATGTTTTGCAGTCCTATCTGAATCCTTCATAGTTTAAAAAATCTCCAACAGATCGCCACTTTACCTGCTTTTCTTATGAAGGAAAGAGTCCCAGACCATTCAGTCTTTTCTGATCATTATTAGCTCAGGCTAGTAGCATCCATGTAAATTAGTTTTGCTCAAGCTTCAACGTCTTATTACCCATTGTGCAACATGGAGACCCAGTAGTTGTACCTTCTGCTTGGGATTGCAATTCTGATATTGGATTCATATTGAGGTTTCTTGTTGGAGAGAGTCATGGGAAACAACTTTCACTGATTTTGCCATTTGCTGACTGGAGGTCATGTTCTCTGTCTTATTAGAGGCAATGGTGGGTGGTGGGGTAGGGAGGAGAGCTTGAGTTAGGGAGTCTAATGTTGCCCCTGCAGGAGATAGTTCACAAGGAAGGGCTGGGACATGTGATGGGGAGTCCAAACTGTCTTTCCTGACAGGTGCTGAGGTGGCAGCCTGGAAATTGTGGGAGGTGCATGAGGAAGTGAGCGATGGAGAGGTGTGAATCCATGCAGTCTGTGGTAGAAAGATACATAAACCTCCAAGTGAATGTTATTCTAAAACTTCAGCTGTCCTTTTATACTGTTGCTCTGCAGAGACATCTGCTGCCAGAAGCAAATGTTGATCACAAAGTGTGGAGCTGGATGAACACAGCAGGCCAAGCAGCATCTCAGGAGCACAAAAGCTGGCGTTTCGGGCCTAAAGGGTCTAGTCCTGAAACATCAGCTTTTGTGCTCCTTAGATGCTGCTTGGCCTGCTGTGCTCATCCAGCTCCACAGTTTGTTATCTCAGATTCTCCAGCATCTGCAGTTCCCATTATCTCAAATGTTGATCACCTCTGTTTATCTCCCCAGATCCACTGGTGGAGGGGAGATCAGGGCCTGGGAATGTCAGGTACATCAGTGTGCAGGGCTTGAGGGGGGCCCCCTGTGACTGAGAAGTAAATGGGCCTCTGTGCTTGGATCACAGGCAATAGCTCTATAGTTGGGTCATGAGCAGATCTTATATGTATTTGCACCATGGGCAGGGCCTCTATGTTTGGATTGAAGACAGACACAGTCATGCACAGCAGGGTGCAGCTGCAAGATCTGGGGAGTCATAAGTAAAGATACATTACTTCATATATAAAATATTTTGATCAGCCATTAAAGAATTGTACCCACATTCAATGCTCCCTGAGTCAACGCAGAACCATGGGCTAAGAATGGAGACACATGCAATAAGTTGTCTCCACCTTGTCTGAGGCCACAAGGGGAGCACACAACAGCAATGTCGTGATAGATTGTCAGACACTAATAATTACACTCAGAATTTCACAGAAGTGCCTCTTATTTGTGGATGTATAAAATTATCATGTTTCACTGCAATAAGCATGTTGCAGCACAAGCCCAAACATTTGTGTTTCCATTCTCTGATGGCAATACATTACAAGAGTGAAGTGAACAGCAATACAATGGTCTGCGAATGCTGGCACTACAACTTTCAGACAGCTGCATGCCATACATTTTTGGTAAGAATGGTACTATTCAGAACTGTGGGCATTGGGAACACATTCCCACATTCACAGCCAAATGAGTAACAGAGCATGTAGTCCTGTTGGATGAGTAGAGGTCACATGAAGCATGCTTGGATCAGATCGGCCCAAATATCCATTCCATCCTGATAGGAACTTTGATTAATGGGATAGGTCTAGCCACCTCCCTGCAAAGACAATGGCACCGTTCTGTTCTGCATCTTCTTCCGCCTCCTCTGAAGAACAGCTTGAGACTTGTCCCTCTTCAAGGTGCACACCACTTTAAACTGCCTCTTTAAATGGTGATGCAGACAACCACAATAAGGGGTGATCCTTCCAAGATTATAGGCACCAAATTTCTGAGGAACTGCTCGATGGTGCTTCTTTATTGAAGAACAGTGGTGGTTCTGTTGCACAGGCATTCTTGGGTGTCGTTAGCTGTCTCTTCAGATATGCGTCCTTTAGCTCCTAGAAACCATCCATAAAATCTCACTACTTGCCAAAGGTGGAAAGTTTCTTGCTAACAAATCTACTGGGGGTTTCTGAGGATGTAACTGGTACAACAGATAAAGGAGATTCATGATATATGGAGATAGCCTGGATGAGGGAACAAACTGCAACATTTTTGAGCGTGCTGTCAACACAAAACTGCGACGGATTATGAGTTTTGAAGAGGATGCAAGGAGATTTCAAGATGGTTTTAAAATTTGACTGAGTGGACAAACACATGGTAGATGCAACACAATATCGTAGAATAGAATATCATAGAATCCCCACAATGTGGAAACAGTGCCTTCAGCCCAACAACTCCACACTGACACACAGAGGATCCCACCCAGACCTACCTCCCTAATCTACACATCCCTGAACACTATGGGCAATTTAGCATGGCCAAACCACCTAGCCTGCACATCTTTGGATTGTGAGAGGAAACTGGAGCACCCGGAGGAAACCCACGCAGACACGGGGAGAATGTGCAAACTTCGCACAGACAGTCGGCCGAGGCTGGAATTAAATGTGGGTCCCTGGCACTGTGAGCTATAGTGCTAACCACTGAGCCCCTGTGCCGCCCCACAATGGGGCTAATGTGTAGCTATACACTTTCATGTTAAAAATGAAAAGGCAAAGTATAATTTAAACGGTGACAAATAGGTAAGTGTGGATATCCAAAGGGATAGTAGGAACTGCAGATGCTGGAGAATCTGAGATAGCAAGGTGTAGAGCTGGATGAACACAGCAGGCCAAGCAGCATCACGGGAGCAGGAAGGCTGACGTTTCAGGCCTAGACCATTCTTCAGATTTTTGAAGAAGGGTCAAGGCCTGAAACGTCAGTTTTCCTGCTCCCGTGATACTGCTTTGACCTGCTGTGTTCATCCAGCTCTACAACTTGTTATCTCAGATGTCCAAAGGGATCTGGGTGCCCTTCCACACCACCCAATGAAAGCAGGCAGCCAGGGGCAGCAAACAATTAATATCAGTGGAATCATAACGTGTGATTTTGGGCAGCAAGGTGGCACTGTGGTTAGTACTGCTGCCTCATAGTGCCAGGGACTCAGGTTTGAGTCCGGACTTAGGTGACAGTCTGTGTAGAGTTTGCACATCTCTCTGTGCCTGTGTAGGTTTCTTCCAGCTGCTTCAGTTTCTTCCCACAGACCAAAGATGTGCAGGTTAGGTGGATTGGTCACGCTAATTTGCCCACAGTGTTCGGGGATGTGTAGGTTAGTTAGATTAGATTAGCCATGGTAAATACAGGGTTACAGGGTTAGAATGGGGGCATGGATCTGGATGGGACGCTCTTTGAAGGTCAGTGCAAACTTGATGGGTCAAATTGCCTCTAACTGTACTGTAGGGATTCTATGTACTGAACATTGTGCAATCATCACTGTGCAAACATCCCACGTCTGACCTTATAACTGACAGAAGATCATTGATAAAGTAGCTGAAGATAGGTGGGTTAAGGACAGTGCCCTGAGGAACAACTACAGTGATGTCCTGGAGCTGAAATGATTGACCTTCAACATCCAGAATCATCTTCCTTTCTGCCAGGTATGATTCCAATCAGACGAGAGTTTTCCCTCTGATTCCCACTGACCTCAGTTTCGCTCCGGCTCCATGATGCCCACTCAAATGCTACCTTGATGCCAAGGGAAGTCGTTCTCACCACACCTTGCGATGCTGTTCATAGTGCAGTCTTCTTCATATTTATTGGGATAACTGAGCGTAGATTAGAAATCACTTTGGAAAACACCTTCATTCACTGTGCCCGTGTGATCCTGAGATTCTGGTTGCCTGAATTATTCATCGTGCACCTCCCTTCTACTCATGTTGTTGGCTTCTCTTAATGTTCCAATGAAGATCAATGTAAACTCAAGGAACAGTATTGTCTCTTTTGATTATGCAGTTTACTCCGTTCCAGACCTAACACTGAGTTCAACCAGTTCAGAGCAAAACCTCTTACATCACTAATTCTATATATTGTTATTACTTTTAAATGATAACTGTTGGTGATGATTCTGTTCTCTCTCTCTCTCTCTCTCTCTCTCACACACACACAGAGTATACTTTCTTTAAATTCATCTTGCGTATTTTTTGCTTTTCGATTATCACTGCCTTTTTCCTTGTACCATACCTTCTGTAGTCATTAAACCTCTCTCTTTTGCTTTCTTCACCTCCTTTTGCTATCTCTGTATTTCCTCAAAACAAAATCCAGCTCTAACTTTTCTTCAGTTCCGACGAATAATTACAGGAAGATTACTGAAACATGTATATTGCCAGACCAGCTGAGGAAATCTCACATTCTGCTTTCTTTTCTATGCATGTTTTGCTTTAACTGAGATAATTCAGATGCAACAACTGCTCCCCCTGCTGTTGAAAGCCAAACTTCTGGAGGACTGCAAGTCTACAGAAACTTTTCCAATTCTGCAAATCTTTCAAATCCAAACAGAAAATTCTGAACAATCCTTTTCAGCAGCTGTAGTAAGTAAAATTAAAATACTGAGACAACACAGTGTAGAGCTGGATGAACAAAGCAGGCCAAGCAGCAACAGAGGAGCAGGAAAGTTTGACGTTTTGGGTCAGGACCCTTCTTCAGAAAATGAAGCAGGGTCCCAACCCGAGACATCAAACTTTCCTGCTCCTCTGATGCTGCTTGGCCTGTTGTGTTCACCCAGCTTCACACCGTGTTATCTCAGATTCTCCAGCATCGGCAGTTCCTACTATCTCTGTAACAAAATGGAAATACTGACTGGATTCTTCCCATGTATAACACAAATGTTATTTCTACTGATAGAACAATAACTTGAATTCAAACATGACCATGATCATGCGGGTCTCCAGTAATTTTCTGATAACAAGATGTAGAGCTGGATGAGCACAGCAGGCCAAGCCTGCTCCTACGATGCTGCTTGGCCTCCTGTGTTCATCCAGCTCTACACCTTGTTACCTCAGATTTGCCAGCATCTGCAGTTCCTACTATCTCCAGTAATTTTATGTTTTGTTGCAGTGAACTAAAGGGAAGCAGGCTACTTTGTCACCTGGGTAGTTCATTCAACTGAGATCCAAATTTTCTGTCCTTTTCCTATATTCCATAATATCCTTATTTTCCCACCAAGAATCATTCTAACTTAAAGTTGACTAAAGTTTTGTTGGTTTTTTAGGAGCGCATAGAAAAATACTATATTCTCTGTTTTGGGAATCAGCGCAAAACTTAATTATTTTAAAATTAATACCAAAAGGATAAGGAAAAAGAATAGGAGCAATAAAAGCACATAGAGAGTTAGAGTCATAGAGTCATACAGCACTGAAACAGACCCTTCAGTCCAACCAGGCAACACCGAGCACAATCCCTAAACTATACTAGTCCCAGAGACAGTTAGAACTGCAGATGCTGGAGAAACTTGTAGAAAAGAAGGTGTAGAGCCGGATGAACACAGCAGGCCAAACAGCAGCAGTGGAGCAGGAAAGCTGAAACGTCAGCCTTCCTTCTCCACTGATGCTGCTTGGCCTGCTGTGTTCATCCAGCTCTTCAGCTTATTATATTAGTCCCACCTTGGCCCATAACCTTAAAATTTCTTGTTCACGTATTTATCTAAATGTCTTTTAAATATTGTAACTGTACCCATATTCACCAATTTTCCTGGAAGTTCATTCCACAAATGAACCACTCTGTAAAAAAATTGCTCCTCATATTTTTTTAAGATATTTTTCCTCACCTTAAAAATATGCCCTCTATTCTTGAAATCCCCCACCCCAGGGACAAGATGCCTGCTATCACTTATCTATACGTCTCATTATTTTATAAGCCTCTATAATGTCACCCCTCAACCTCCAACGCTCCATTGATAAAAGTTCCTGCCTATCCAGTCTCTGCTTATAACTCAAACTCTCCATTCCTGGCAACATCCTGGTAAAACTTTTCTGTACCCTCTCCAGCTTAATGCTACCCTTCCTATAACAGGGAGATCAAAATTTAACATAATACTCCAGAACAGGCCTCATTAGCAGCCAGTACAACCTCAACTTAATGCCCCAACTCCGATACGCTGAGCAATAAGGGCAAACGTGCTAAATATCTTCTTAACCATCTCATCTATACGTGATGCAAACTTCAAGAGTTAGTGCAGGGAATGTTTTATCTTTCATTTAGGCAGCGCTAGACCAAAGAGGGCTTTGCGCTGTTTCTCATCATAATCGAGCCTTTTCATCACAACTTAATCCCAATGTTATACTATAAGATCAATATATCCTTCCAAAGGTGGTCTAACCAAAACTGGATATAGATACTACGTAATTGAGAAAGAATTCCACATGGTCTATTGTTGTGTCAAACAAATTCCCAGCTCCGATTTAATTTTTAAACTTAATGTATTACATCTTGACCAAAGCGTATGTCAATATTTTTACAATGTTGGATCACAACACTGGTGTAATTATAGATTATATTTACTTCTAATATCAAAAGATGTCTTTTTTTCACGAAAACAGATTTGCTACAGTGAAACATTAAGTGTGGACTTAAATTCTGTCACTGTTTGGCAAAGTCCTGTATGAGGCCCATGGAATGTTGCACCTGTAAAGTGTCAGGAAAACTTCAAACAAGGAGAGGTTTAATGAGAAGAGATAACAAGGAGGCTGACAACGCTCTCTCAGCAGAAAACCACCTCTTATGGACATGTTTGTATTACCCTCCATCAATATTGAAATAAAGAATTAAAAAAAACTGACTGTAACGCTAACCCAAGTGTGTTTTTGGCTGGACATTCCAGAGTGCTGTGGGAGCCACAGTTTTGAAGGTAGTCATTTGAAATAAGCCCGCATTGCAGACAGAACAAAGGCAAATACTCTCATTATGAATGCTGAAATTCAGTCTCCGTTGAAAAAAATATCAGAAGAACAGAATTTCCATCCAATTTCAAAGTCAAAAAAGCTCAAAATCCACTGCTCAACAATGTCAACATTACCAGTGCCATCTCACATTGACCACAATATCATCTTGTCTGTTCTCATGAACAAGTTTTTTCTTTAATTCATTTCAGGATGACGGCATCACTGGCTATTGCCCATTCCAAATTGCCCAGGAGACAGTTAAGAGTCAACCACATTGCTGTTGGTCTGGAGTCACATGTAGGCCAGACCAGGTAAGGATGCAAGTTTCCCTTCCTCGAGGACATTTGTGAGCCATATGGGTTTTTCCCCAACAATCAGACAGTGTAGGAATAAAAGGTGAGTCCATAAAGTCATTGTTTTTTAAAAAAATATACAGATCACTCTCTGACTCGCCTTCCTTGTAGGGGGAGGGGCTTAGATTAGTTCACAGGTCGGCACAACATCGAGGGCTGAAGAGCCTGTTCTGCGTTGTATTGTTCTATGTTCTATGTTAATCAACAATGGATTCACAGTCATCATTAGACACCTAATTCCAGATATTTACTGAATTCAATTTCTACCATGTGCCATGGCAGGATTTGAACCTAGGTTCCGAGAACATTATCTGCGTCTCTAGATTAACAGTCCAGTGATAATACCACTCAGCCATCGCCTCCCTGCGGAGGTGAGTCAGAGAGTGATCTGTATATTTAAAAATAAAATGACTTCATGGACTCACCTTTTATTCCTACACTGTCTGTATGTGTTGTGTTACTATTTCTTCTCATTTCTTTAAATTAACTGATCATTAAATTCACTCTTTTTGTTCATTCAAGAAACCCTGGTCAAATTTGCTCCTGTGAAAACAGAAGTTAATTGGTGCCTGGGAGAAAGGTAGCTAAAAGAAAAGGGTTCCTTTATACATGAAACTTGTTTAGACTCATTGAGGCTGAGCGAATAAGCAATGGGAGACAATTCATCCCTCCTCACCTGGAGCTTAAGAAGGTATTCCTTCTGGGACTGTAAGAATTTTGGGAATGTTGTTTGGGACCTGGCCATTATGATATTCAAATAAAAATAGGCTTAGGCTTTCATGTTAAATTGTTATTCATTGATTTTCATTGGCAAGTCTATTTACATGAACATTAAACATAAAAAGTGCTGGGCTTGACGACGATGCTTATGATGATAATGGATGACAATTGGGCTATTCTGTCTAAGTTCATTTTGGAAATATGGCAAGTACTTAGGTAAGATACAGAAAACAATGGTGCTTATGGCAACGTACTGTTGAATGAATACTGTAAGCCATTGCAAATCGAGTGAGAAAGTTGTTCTTCAAAAACCCACTCACAAAACTTGTTTTTCATTTGCAAATTAAAAACTTGTATTCTCCTTTAAAAGAACTATCATGCAACTATTTCAGGAAACATATACTGCCTTTCTTTAATTTGGCAATACTTGTAAATAACAGGCATTGAAAAGCCTTGTCCTACTGATAGTTTGTGTTACACTACAGTGTTAATTTGAGGGACGCCAAGTCCAGCATAGTATTCCACTGTGGTTTGCCGAGACTGAAAGTATTGCTTCTGCATTTACTTCCAGCTGTCACTGCCATTCCTGTCTAAGGAGTTACTCCAATGAAAAGGTCATCTGTGCCTGCCTGCCATCAAAAGCAATAAGCTTCTTATCACAAAATTATCTTTCACAGTTTATCACACTCATGCCTAACAGAGACCAAATCAACAATAATGGATTTGACTTCCATTTCTCACTAATAACCAGGGTCAAAGTATGTTTTCTATGGGCTATATTTTGAAAGATTCCTTCGAGTTCTCATCACATATGTGAGTATTGACTTCACAAGGCCTTTATGCAGTGAATCAATGGAGTCCTCCCTACATGCCTGTTGCCATTAAGCAATTAGCATGTGATCTACATATCTGTGACTTTCTTGCTCTATGTTTTAAAAGTTACAAGTCTGTGCATCCCTTTAAAACGCTGTTTGGAATTCTAATGGATTTTCTATTGTTATAATTTTTAAATATGTGACAAAACCCACATGTGTGGAAGAGCCTTCATTTGCCATTGGAGATGTACTGGTAAGTGTCAGAAAGTTTACAGAAATTCCGGGGTCAATATATTTTATCTCGTGTCTACTGTATGTGCAGCTTGAAGCAATTTCTGTTTTCTTCACTCTAGTTACACTATGTAGGAAGAGTCAATGGGGTGACATTGCTTGGAGATTTACTAGAGACCAATTTTATGGCAATGAAGCAGAAGCCCTGTGGAAATGAGCAACACAAGTCAGACTATACTCCATAAGGACACACAAAGCAGTGACTGTGCAGAAATGGAAGGGCTAGACACAAGCAGCACTGCAGCACATATGTACTTAATCTGCCCATGGGATGATTTCTTCCTTTCCACAATTCAACATCTAGTCAAGTTCCACCAAAAGCAAAGTCACTTCAAACGTACTCAGCAATTCTCCCTTATTGCTTTGCATCAAATACAGAACTCCTGGGAGTGCTAATTGAGCCCAGGCTGATCAATGTTGCTAAAATTAAATTATGTAAATATCTAGCTCAGAATGCAATGTAAATGAATGTAGTTCGTCATGCTTTCAGATCATTGCCCTACTTTATCAGAGCCAGGATATTGTGCATTAGAAATATTGCCTGCTGTGGGCAAAAGGTTGCGAATGATGGAGAAAGTTTTTAACTGCAGGAAGTATTAATGGATTATTTAAGTTGGCAGGTCAAATATTGTAATTTTGTTTTTGCATGGATGGCATGTATATTCTTTTAAGTATGAAACAGGAACTGCACTTTGAGATTCTCTTTGCCTGGGCTAGCAGATGATATCGGTCAGAATGCGCACTGTACACATAGGACTAAATAAGGCATAGGATTGCTTTTGGATTTTAAATAGCCCTGTTGTCTGGCTCGGAGGGACTCAGTGGCAGGTCTTGTAGACCACTGCTATAGTCACAGCAACTGAGCACATGATGGTGGATTTACTGCTTTAGGGCTGCTCTCATGTTTCCACTGACAGTCTATGCCAAGAAGGCATTAACTCAGCGTAAAAAAAAAATTACCCGTTTAAGAGAGAGATGAGGAGGAATTTCCTCTCTCAGAGGCAAGTGAATCTGTGGAATTCCTTACTGCAGCAAGCTGTTGAGGCTGTTTCATTAAATATTCCAGATTGAGAGAGACAGATTTGAATCAAGAAAGGAATTGAGGGTTTAGACACCTGCTAGGTATGCAGTACTCCAGGTAGGGATAGAAACCTTTCACACCTGCCTGAGAGAACAGCCACATATCCCCCAGTAGAGAGATTGCCCTGTATAACCTCCTTTCAGCCTCTCCAGTGGTCGCTTTTGGATGGATTTATTTTTAATTAAAGATTTGCAGAAGTTGGGGAGAGCATGCTTCAACGTTACTCAGCTTCTATGACTGCTGCGCTCAAGCTGAAAGGGCTCTGACGGAACTCAACCTTTGAGACTCGACCCACTACCCCGAAATGGACAGAGAACCTGTCTCCAAGGCAATTAAGAGGCACCCTCATGAAAATCTCCATGGGTGGCTGCCTATCCCAGGGATGGAGCTGCCAGTCAGAAGCATGCCCAGATTCTGTTTCCAGCTGGAAAATCCAGCTTGAGCAATTTTAAGTAACACACTTGTAGAACTTTGAAGCCAGAGGACTGCGCTTGGCCATCAATCTCCCTTTGATGCCACAACCTAGAGACTTTCAAAAGTCAACGGTTGCAACTTAACTCGAACTATTGGTTTATTTTCTGTCTCGCTTTTTTTGGATGTTGGCTCTTCCACTAAACTAAAACAAAATATAAACCATACCTCAACTTAAACTGGGATAGTTTTATTCTAGTCCAGGATTCTCTGTCACCATCCTCTAGTATTTATATGAATAAGCACTATTATGCATTGAGGCATTATATCATTAAAATGAATAATGACAACTTTAGTGTAACATCACTGAACCCGGTCAACCTTCAATTACATAATTCCTGAACCAAATGCATGCAATAACCTCCCTAACAAACCAGACTGTAACAGACAATGGAGCAGAAAATTAACAGCTGTTTCTTATAATTTCTTTTACACAGACTAGATATTTGTTCTCCAGTCATTTGCAAGTCATCCTTGATCCTGAGGGACTGCCTGAGAAGGAGAAGGGATTTGTTCTCTAACAATTCATACGATTTACAAAGAAGCTGCTAACTACAAACCAAATGCATAAGTTTTCTACGTGGAATCATGGAAAAATATGACAGCTACAGATGGTGATGGCTATTAAAAGATACACTGAATTTCAAAACACAGATCACTAGAGCAAGCAATGTGTTTGTGTAGTATCTGTTATTTAGTAACAATTTAAAAATTAAATACAATAAGAGTCAAATTTTAATTGCATCTCCTCCTTGCAGGAAGATATGCAAAAAATATATCTTACATTAACAGGTACAAAATTGATGTTGAAAGTCATTTCTGTTCCAATACAAGAATAGGAGAAAATAAATAATGCCTATCAATTTATAGTTGTCCTGAACACTCACTTGTTCACTGATACCCATTCATATTACTGGAAATTCAGATTTTGACCTGGACCTGTTTGGAACTTAGTCATAACACTTGAAAAATGAAGCTGAATAATGGTGTGTAAAGTATAAATTCACAATTCATATTTCTGACTGCTTCTGATCACATATTTTCCCTGGTATTGGAGGTAGCTTGATACAAGCTGCAATGTGATTACCATGTTTCTCATTGCATGTTTGGTTGAAAGCAATGTTTTCTTGTCTAGTGTGGAAGGAAATATGTCATCCTTACCTAGTTTGACTCCAGACCCACAGCAGTGTAGTTGACTTTAAACTGCAATCTGGGTGTATAGGGATGGGCAATAAATGCTGGCCTAGCCAGTGGTGCCCACATCCTGTGAATGAATAAACACAATTGAAATCTTGACAAACGTGGCTGATTTTAAGGCATGTTTGGAATAAAGAGAAAAACTGGGTGTTCCTTTCCACTTATCATACTTGAAAGACCTCTTGTACCATGGTACCATGATCAGTTTGCTCATCCTACCCATCAGTTTTATTCACACAGATAACGTGTACCTTGTGTTTGTTGGACAGTCAGGGGCAGAGGCTTCACAATCTCTTCATCCTGGAGCTCTCTACCCACTCAACTCAGTATTGCTTATCTGTCCTTGCCTATTGACCAACTCAAAAATGCAACTTCATCTAATGCTGTGACTGTCTCCTGGAATTTCTCTCCTCCCTGGTTCTCTGCAATATGTGCAGCTCAATGTATTTGACTCAAGTTGTTCAAGCTGCCGACACTTTCTGTCTGTATGGCTCTGCGGAATGACAATGATCTTCATAAACTCCCTTGTGTTGCACTGATGGCACGCTATGTATTTGCCCATCTCTGTCTAAATTTATTTATTTAATAGTCTATTAGATCTCCATTTAGTAAATGATCAGCAAGTCCAATCCTTAGCGAGAAAAAAAATCCTCACCAGCTACTGGAGGTTAAACAAAAAGAATGAAACACTGCATCTCCCTCCCACCACACAAAATTCCCACAAATAGGAATTGCTGGTGAAACTCAGGCAGCCTCTGTGGGGTGAAAGCAGAGTTAACATTTTGAATTCAGTGACTTTTCATCAGTTTCATTCTGAACATGATGCAGAGTATAGTACAGTCAGTCAGTATTATGACAGGCAACATTACATGGCCAGCCTTGCTACTTCAGGTGAGGGTTAGTTCCTCAAAATTACAATTGCCGATGCTTAGGCTTCTTCACAGTCAATAACCTCCTCAGCTCTAAAAGCTTCTTAGAACCTGGTGTTCCTCCAACACTGTCCTCTTCTTTACACATTTTTAGTGTTTTCAGTTAGGCTGAAAGCTCTTGATTCCTTCCTTTAATTTCTCTGGCACTCTCTCACTTCCTTCAAAGCCCTCTTTGAAATCTACTCCTCGTGTTTTAATGTCTTCTTCTTTGACTCTCTTTTTTTGTCTCATTATGTTCCTGTGGCATGTTTTACTACCTATATTGATGTGCTCAGACGGACATATGACAAAGTGCTGAAGAAGATATTGGTTGTGCAGAACATGGAATCATCATGGCAGCGATGTCACGTCAATTGACATGGTCAGTCAGTATCATCAGACAGGAAGAGAAATGCACTCACTCATAAGAAACACAATGTCCTTTTAAATCCATTCTTGTGGGATTTTTGGGTGATTTTGTTTCTTCTCATTAATTGCTAGTTCATAGCTCCCTCATAGCAAACCAGCCATCCAAACTAACCTTCCTCCCCTGCCACTATAATATGTACAGTATAGTAATACAGCAGTATTAATTCCAATTGTATAAATAACATATGAGTTAGAAGTAAGATGGAACTCACTTTACCCCATTTTATTCCTGCCACTCTGGCCTCTAAAATGACCCTCCATCCATCTCTACACCTCGCTAGGGCTTGCCAGGCAGTCACAATCAAAGTCCTGGCTTGCCTAAAGTCGTCAATCTAAAATCCTTCATTATCGGGGGGCTGATTGCAGCCTCTGCAGTGGCCACTGCTTAATTCAGGAGCTGCTTGCCAAGATGGAAGTCTCACTCTGACCCAGCGTAACAATATGCCTGCCAGAGGAAGTAATAGGTGCTGGTACAGTTACAACATTTAAAAGACATTTGGGCAGATACATGAATAAGAAGGGTTTAGAGGGATATGGGCCAAATGCAGGCAAATAGGACTAGTTTAGTTTGGGATCCTAGGTTGGCATGGACGAGTGGGACCGAAGGGTCTAGTTCTGTATGATTCTGTTACTATGACATTGCAAGGAAGTTGTGTTTCTGTGCAACATGGTGCCGATAAAACCTTTGGTCACGGCTAAGTAATTGCCCTCCATCTCACGGAAAATCCACTCAAAGAAATGAAAAAAACCTAATAATTCAACTTTATTATTGTGCAGTACTAAAATGGGTCTCTTGCTGCCATGGCTTTATGTTCCACACACGTCTCTTCCCACCCCTCTTCTGCCAGCATAACCTTCGATTCCTTCCTCCCTCATTCTCTTACTTAGGTTCCTCTTAAGTGTATCTATGATATTCACTTCAACTACTCTTTCTACTTGGGAGGTACACATGGTAACCAATCACTGAGTAGAAAGGTTTCCACTGAATTCTCTACTGGATTTATCAGCAAAAATCTTAAATTGATGGTTCCTAGTTTTGTTCTCCCACATAAAAGTATCTTCGTTACAACTGCTCAGCTAGTCCCTTTCTTGATAGCAAAAACCTTTATCAGATTATCCATCAGCCCTCTTTGTTTTAAGAAGGAAAAGACCCAACTTCTTCATTTTTCCCTGATGGATATAATCTCTCAGTTCTGCCACTGTCCTTTGGACATCTATTTTACACTTTTTCCAGTGCCTCAATTTACATTTCACAATATTATTAGAAATTAGACGTATGTTAAGTGGTGCTTATCATATACATTATCGGCCAAATCTTTTGATCTCTGAATTGTTGGGTTGACATGGGAATTGTCCAGAATGAGTGAGAGAGCTTGCAATACTTACCAGTGTAGTTACCCTGGAAATATGTGACATATTAAAGCTGGTCCCTATGTATATCAATGATGCTGCGGTGGAGATGGCCATGAGTTTCAAACTTCTAAGAGTGATGATCACAAACAATCCGTCCTGGGCTTTGGGCAAGCAAGCACAACGCCTCTACTTGTTCAGGAGGCTAAGTAAGTTCAGCATGTCCATAAAAACTCTCACTAATTTTTATGGATGCACCATAGAAGTGGCTTTTGTCCGGATGCATCATAGTTTGGACTGGCAACTGCTCTACCCAGAAACTACAGAGTGTGGTGAACACAGCCCAATCCATCATACAAGCCAATGTTCCATCCATTAACTCCATCTATACTTCTCACTGCCTCAGAAAGGTAGCCATATAATTACAGACCCCTTCTACCCTGATAATAGTCTTTTCCAACGTTTTCCTTCAGGCAGAAGATACAAAAGCTTAAACATATGTTCTAACAGATTCAAGAACAGTTTCTTCCTTGATCTTATTAAACTTTTGAACAGACCTCTGAAATTTTAAAATTAATGTTGATCTCAGTCTTAGTGTACCTTCTCTGCAGCTGTAACATTGTATTCTTTGCTCTGTTCTGTTACCCTAATGCACTTTGTATGGTCTGGCCTGCCTGTCCTGCACACAAAACAAAACTTTTCACTATACCTAGGTATATATGGCAGTACTAATTAAAATCAAATTTAAAATATCAAATATTAATAACTATTCTACCACCTAGTAACTCCATGATTGATGTCCACAATCATACAGACCCCACTGTCCCCTTGGCCATGCCAGACAACTCCACAACCTGTCTACAGTTCTGATCTGACAACAGATAATTATCCTCCCAACTGGACCAAGTGACCCATTCACCTGCCTATTCCCTTATCCAGATACTATTCACTCATTCACTCACTCATTTATTGGTTAGCATTCAAAGATTGGACCTTTAAAATGACTAGATGGCAGCTAATGCTGTAGTAAGACAGAGATCTTGCCTTGTCCTGATTCTAATTTACTGCTCATGTAGGCCCTGAGGGATGCTCCTCTGTTCATTCCTCTGAAACCCAGACCAGACAACCACAGCAGAAATGCTCAGCACCATTGAGTCTGGAGATTTTACAAGTGCAGAAGCAATGAAATTGCTGCTGTTGCTGCTTAGGAAACTTGGGCAGTTATATGTGTAACATAAAATTAGCCTGACATAAGTTAAAACAAAAGGTTAATGTGGTAAATTTTATTTTATGGGCAACTGCTTAGGATGCCATTCCCTCAGAACAAAGTTAGTGGAATAATTAGATGCTGATAATGGTACCTGGGCTGAAAAGTGACCCAAATTCAGACAATGTCCCATGTGACCACAACTGTCAGGCATTTTTACAAAACTGTGCTAGGTTTTTCATTTTAACCTGGCCTAATTAAGCTGCTTGCTGAAATATGTGAACAACAGTATAGTTCAGTGGTCTGATAAGAAAGAAGAGCAGCTGAATTTAATGGCCATTATGAACAGCTTGCTACCAGGCCTTATGAATTGTCTTAGATATAATTAACTGATAAAGGAATAGATAAAAATAATGAAAGTTTGGGGAGTTAGTTTGTTACTGGTGATAGAATATTTTGGGAGGATGAAGAAATGAGGTAAAAATCAAAATGAGATAAAGGTCTACAGCACATAAAAAGGCCCTTTGGCCCATCACATCCATGCCAGCCAACAACAACCATTCTATTCTAACCCTACTTTCGAACACTTGGCTCATAGCCATGCATACCTTGGCATCAAAGTGCACATCTATATAATTCTTTAATGTTATCTATGATGGTTTCTGCCTTTATCACCTTTACAGGCAGTGAGTTCCACATTCCTACTAACCTCTGAGTGAAAAAGGTTTTTCCTCACAGCCCATCTACACCTCCTGCCCTTTATCTTAAATCTATGGCCCTGGTTACTGATCCCACCGTCAAGGAAAAACGTTACTTCCTGTTTACTTCACCTATGCCTCAGAATTTTACACATGTCTATCATGGCCCCCACTCCTCCCTGCCAATCATTTCCTCTGCTCTAAGAACTACAACCTCAATCTATCCAATCTCTCTTCATAACTAAAACTCTCCAGCTCAGGCAACATCTTGGTAGATCTCCTCTGCAATGCTGTCCCTCCTATAATGTGGATTCCAGAACCGTACACAATGCTTGAGCTGTGGCCTAACAAATGTTTTACACAATTCGAACATAATGTCCATGGTCTTAAACTCTATGCCTTGTTAATAAAAAGCAAGTATACCAAATGTCTTCTTAATCATTTATCCACCTGTCCTGATACCTTAGGGACCAGTGGACATGCAAACCAAGGTTCCTCTGATCATCAGTGCCTTCCAGTGCCCTACTGTTCATCTTATATTCCCTTGCCTTGTTTGTTTTGCCCAAATTGAAGTCCATTTACCTCTTATCAGCTCATCTGACCACCTTATCCCTTTCTTCCTGTAATCTAAGACTATTCTCCTTTCCAGCTGGAAAATGCCCCTCAACCATAACTCTGTGATTCCCATCATACAGCCAATTATAGATCCAATTTTCCTTGGATTCCCATGGGTTCTTACCTTTGCGATTAGCCTCCCATGTGGGACCTTATCAAAAGCCTTGCTGAACTCCATGTAGACGACACAAAAGCCTTGCCCTCATCTACACAACGGGTCACCTTTTTCAAAAATCAAACAAGCTAGTCAGACATGACCTCCTCTTACCAAAACCATGTTGACTGTTCTTGATTAACGCCTGCTTCACCAAAGGCAGGTTGATTCGGCACCTCACAATTGCTTCCACAAGTTCCCTGAGGTTAAACAGACTGGCCTATAGTTTCCTGGTTTATCCCTTGCTCCCTTCTTGAATAATAATACCACATTGGCTTTCCACCCTTGCCACACTCAATAGCCTGGGATACACTTCATCCTGCCCCACAGATTTATCTACTTTAAAGCCTGCCACACCACTCAGAACGTCCACTCTGCTTGTGCTAATTTCCTTAATTATTATCACAGACCTTTCCCCTTATTCCTACACCCATTTCATCTCTCTCACTAGTGAACACCAACATAAAGTATTCGTTTAAGACCCTACCTATATCCTCTGGGTCCATGCACACATTACCGCTATGGTCCTTAATGAATCCTATTCTTTCCCCCTTTGTCATTTTACCTTTAACATACATGTAAAGCAACTTATATTTTCTTTTCCTTTCCCTTATTTTACCTGCCGGGACAACTTAGGATTTGCCTTCATTTTAACAACCAGTGATAGACCAAGATTGATAAATTATATTAAAGGTTGGTTATGCAACCCAGTCAATAAACCCTCCAGCCCCACTCTGAAAATGGGTGAAAAGTAAGACATTTGGAAAGCTCAGTGCAGTTGCTGCGAGAAAATAACTTTAATGCAAGACTGTCCCTAAACTGGAGTAGAAGACAAGACATAGGATCAGCCCTTTGAGCCTGCTCCACCATTCAATGAGATCATGGTTGATCTTTAGTCCATATCCCTCAATATTGTTGTTTTACAAAAGTCTATCTATCTCAGATTTAGTATTAATGACAATTCCTACATCATCTGCCATTTGTTGAAGAGAGTTCCAAACATCTACCACCCTTTGTATCTGGAAGTGCTTCCTAACATCTCTCCTGAATGTTTGGCCCTAATTTTCAGACTATGTCCCCCAGTTCGAGAATCCCCAACCAGTGAAAATGTTTTGTTTTATCTACTCTGTATTTTCCTGTGGTTCAAGAAGTCATGAAGTATTGGACATTTGACAAAGAAAATAAGCAGTAGAAGAAAAAAGCAAGTGGTGTCTCCACATGCCAGACGTACTGCCTAATCTAAAGCAACGCTGATAATTTTCACGGTAGTATTTCTTTTTTCTTCATTCTTCATTTCAAAAGATGTGGACATTACTGGCTGGGCAGTGTGGAAGTAGGCCATTTGGCCCATCGTGTTCACACCAAATTCTCTGAACAGCATTCCTCCCAGACATAACCCTCTACCCTACCTAAATTTGATGCCCGTACTAAATTTCCCAGGAGGAACTGGTGAGCAGCATTTTTGAGCCTCTGCGGTCCTTGTGACAAGGTTTTAGGGAAGGAGTTCCAGGATTTTGACCCAGAAACAGTGAAGGAACAGTGACATAGTACCAAGTCAGAATGTAATGTGACTTGAAGGGAAGGTGCTCCATGTAGTTATTGCCATTGTCCTTTGAGACAGTACAGGTTGTGTATTTGGAACATACTACCAAAGGAGGCTTGGCAAGTTGCTGCAGTATATCTTGCAGATCAGGCTTCTCTAACAGGTAGGCCAGGGGACCCAGGGTAGATCATGAAGGGGGCTCTATGTAACCAGTCAACCCATTATTCACTATACTGGTAAGCGAAACTGGAAGATTTAATAAAGAGTTACATCAATCAGAGGCCACGTTTCTGTCCTGCATTTGTAAACTGATATTCTCACTGGTGACCTATCACAGTAAATGCAGCATGGCAACACTCTGTGATTGGAGGAACAGAAAACAATGCTATGTGAGTTGTTCTACTCAGCTCAAGACCTGGAGATGGGGGTGGTGAGTCTGAGGGATGAGCACTAGGAGGATTTCTTGGAAGACACTTGTTTGGGGAGAAGGTGAATGATATTCTGGCCAATATCTAGGGGTTAGGGACAGGATGAAACTCAGACTGGGGAATTATGAGGGAAGGGTGCTGCCAACTGAGGTTTAGGCTGCCACCTGAGATGGGAATGGAAGGGGTGGTGAAATGAGAGCCTGGTCACTGGTTACAGGTGGGGTGCAGGAAGTCGGAAATGAAACTCATACTACCACCAACAGGGGGCATGTGAGGACAGGACATGTCAGGGCATGGCTTTGCCCCTATTCAAAATCTTTATTTCTGGTTCACATTTGTCCTTTTCCACGACTACCTTAGTGGGTTATGATCACTATTACTGAAATGCTCTCACTTCTACCACTTGTCCAGCTAAAATTAGGTCCAGCCCTGCCCCATTAGTTGTTGAGTTATTTGAATTAGTAACTCCTCATTACTAGAAGAAATAATTGCCAAGACAAACTGGATTCCCATCTGGATTAATGATTGCTTTCATCTGGAAAGTGGAGTGGCCAATGTGTTTCGTCTCTACTGTGTATTTGGGCTGGGATGGGATTCTGCAAGGTTGCATTGCAGGTGGATCCCTAGGAAGGCAGGAGCCATATGTGCACTGGATATGCCAGGACAATATTGTCATTGGTTTAAGCTACAGCCAACGGCCAGTTAGCGCTGGAGTTGATAAGCGTGATCCCTCGTGACCATACAGCCTGTTGCCAGGTAACAGTGTAACTGAGTCACGTGGCTGCCTACAGGGGAGCCCAGGCAGGAGGTTCTTGCAGAGCCATTCATGCATAAATTAGAAGGTGGGAAAATCCTACCTCCAACAACATTTTGCATTTGCTGAATCCATCCATTTTCTGCAGGTTTGTTGATCTAAATTCTATCTTCGACTTTATTCTTTAAAAGTCCCCATTTTCTCCCATTTGGGTGACAGTTAGTTGCCTTGATGGCAGCAACTATCCTTGCTACTAGACCAAGTAAATTTTGTATTTGTCAGTCTAGTTCAAATCTTGGCAGGCTATCTGTAGATAACCACAGCACCAAGGGATCCTTGATCCAATTCTCTGATCTTTATTATTCATGGAACAATCCAAGGGGTATGACCGATTATCTAAATTCCTACCTCTTCTCTGACTTAAAACGCTTCTGCTTTTGAAAGGAGCTAGAATTACACCTCGTCGTAAAATGTCACACAGGCAGAAGCTAATTACACATCTTGGTATTTATTTGTCCCCCTCTCTTTAGCCCATGGCATTGGTGTAGTTTGTAGGTTCCCAGTTAAATCAGCTAATGTCAATATTGGATACTGTTTCTATTTGAAATGATTTTCTTATCTGCCAGAATCCTAGTTCAATGAGATTCAAAGAAGTTGGATTGCATAATTATTCCATGTAATTAAGTATAATAGCAGTACAAAAACAACTCACAGTTGTTTGAAAGTCACAATTACACATTTAGTTTCTTCAGAAATTTTTCTGATTGGTGTCTTCTCAAGGAGAATGCTTCAGAATACCTCCATTATCAAAGATGAGGGAGCCCAACACATCAGTGTAAAAGGCTGGGCTGAAACGTTTGTGTATACCTTTGGCCAGAAGTGCTCAGTAGATGATCCAATTGGACCTCTTCCTGAACATCACAGATGCCAGTCTTCAGCCAATCATCTCCTCTGGTCTGCAAAGGTTATGGGTCCAGACAACATTCTGACAATAGGACTGAAGACTTGTGATCCAGAAATAGACATTCCAATAACCAAACTGTTCTAGTGAAGTTACTAACCGGCAGTGTGGAATTTTGAACAGGTACTCCTTATCCACATAAACAGGGCAAATCTAACCTGGCTGATTACTGGCCAATCAATCTACTCTTGCCAAGAGATGAAAGGGATCATTATCAAGTGGCACTTAGCACTTACAATAACTTGCTCACAGTCATTCGGATTGGGTTCAACCAGGGCCAGCTCCTGATCTCATTTCAGCTTTAGCCCACGTGCACGAGTTGAACACTAGAAGGTAAATCAGGACAAGAACACATGACACCAAAGCAGCATTTGATTAGGTACAGCATGAAAGAGCACTAGCAAGGCTAAAGGAAATTGTGGAGTGGTGTGCACAGAGATAGAAATACTATGCTGGTTGATGTCAACCTATCAAAAAGGAAGATGGCTGTGTTTGTTGAAGGCCAGTCATCTCAGCTCCGGGACATCTCTGCAGGTGTTCCTCAGGGGAGTATCCTAGGCCCCACTATCTTCAGCTGCTTCATCGATGATTTTTCCTCCATCGTAAAGTTGGAAGTGGGATGTTCACTGATGATTGCACGAAGTTCAGCACCATTTGCAATTGTTTAGATACTAAAGTCTCCCATAAGGCAACTACACCTGCACAACATAATAAAATGAGAGGCTGGATGAACACAGCAGACCAAGCAGCATCTCAGGAGCACAAAAGCTGACGTTTCGTTCCTAGACCCTTCATCAGAGAGGGGGATGGGGAGAGGGAACTGGGATAAATAGGGAGAGAGGGGGAGGCGGACCGAAGATGGAGAGTAAAGAAGATAGGTGGAGAGAGTATAGGTGGGGAGGTAGGGAGGGGATAGGTCAGCCCAGGGAAGACGGACAGGTCAAGGAGGTGGGATGAGGTTAGTAGGTAGCTGGGGGTGCGGCTTGGGGTGGGAGGAAGGGATGGGTGAGAGGAAGAACCGGTTAGGGAGGCAGAGACAGGTTGGACTGGTTTTGGGATGCAGTGGGTGGGGGGGAAGAGCTGGGCTGGTTGTGTGGTGCAGTGGGGGGAGGGCACGAACTGGGCTGGTTTAGGGATGCAGTAGGGGAAGGGGAGATTTTGAAACTGGTGAAGTCCACATTGATACCATATGGCTGCAGGGTTCCCAGGCGGAATATGAGTTGCTGTTCCTGCAACCTTCGGGTGGCATCATTGTGGCACTGCAGGAGGCCCATGATGGACATGTCATCTAGAGAATGGGAGGGGGAGTGGAAATGGTTGGCGACTGGGAGGTGCAGTTGTTTGTTGCGAACTGAGCGGAGGTGTTCTGCAAAGCGGACCCCAAGCCTCCGCTTGGTTTCCCCAATGTAGAGGAAGCCGCACCGGGTACAGTGGATGCAGTATACCACATTGGCAGATGCGCAGGTGAACCTCTGCTTAATGTGGAATGTCATCTTGGGGCCTGGGATAGGGGTGAGGGAGGAGGTGTGGGGACAAGTGTAGCATCTGCCAATGTGGTATACTGCATCCACTGTACCCGGTGCGGCTTCCTCTACATTGGGGAAACCAAGCGGAGGCTTGGGGACCGCTTTGCAGAACACCTCCGCTCAGTTCGCAACAAACAACTGCACCTCCCAGTCGCAAACCATTTCCACTCCCCCTCCCATTCTCTAGATGACATGTCCATCATGGGCCTCCTGCACTGCCACAATGATGCCACCCGAAGGTTGCAGGAACAGCAACTCATATTCCGCCTGGGAACCCTGCAGCCATATGGTATCAATGTGGACTTCACCAGTTTCAAAATCTCCCCTTCCCCTACTGCATCCCTAAACCAGCCCAGTTCGTGCCCTCCCCCCACTGCACCACACAACCAGCCCAGCTCTTCCCCCCCACCCACTGCACCCCAAAACCAGTCCAACCTGTCTCTGCCTCCCTAACCGGTTCTTCCTCTCACCCATCCCTTCCTCCCACCCCAAGCCGCACCCCCAGCTACCTACTAACCTCATCCCACCTCCTTGACCTGTCCGTCTTCCCTGGACTGACCTATCCCCTCCCTACCTCCCCACCTATACTCTCTCCACCTATCTTCTTTACTCTCCATCTTCGGTCCGCCTACCCCTCGCTCCCTATTTATTCCAGTTCCCTCTCCCCATCCCCCTCTCTGATGAAGGGTCTAGGCCCGAAACGTCAGCTTTTGTGCTCCTGAGATGCTGCTTGGCCTGCTGTGTTCATCCAGCCTCACATTTTATTATCTTGGAATTCTCCAGCATCTGCAGTTCCCATTATCTCTTACACCTGCACAACATCCAGCTTTGGAGTAATAAGTGGCAAATAACATTTATGCCACACAAGTGCCAGGCAATGACCATCTCCAGGAAGAGAGAGTTTATTAATCTCCTTTTGACTCTCAATGGTGTTACCATTGCTCAATTTGTCATTATCAATAGACTGGCAGATTCCACTGACTAGATAACGAACTGGATGAGGCATATAAATTCTGTGGCAGCAAGAGCAATGCCAGGCTAGGAAATCTGAGGTGAGTAAATCATTTTTTGACTCTTCAAGGCCTGTCTACTGTCTGCAAAGCATGAGTCAGCAAATGAAAAAGGCATCAGACATAGGGAGAACTGCCAACTAGAAAATTCCCTTTCAACTCACATGCCATCCTGACTTGAACCATGCCACCTTTCCTTCATTAACTGCACTGTATTGATATCTACAGCAGATGTACTTCAGTCGTTCATGAAGACAGTTTACCACCACTTTCTCAAGGTCAGTTAGGGATAGGCAATAAATGTTGGCCTAGCCATACGTCCACATTAGATGAATGAATAGAAAGAAGTGAATTCTACAACCTCACAATTTTTTTGCTTTCTTTTGTCTGCAATAGAATTGATACATTGCATTGAATCTGGAGTTAGTCTATGCCTTGATGACAGAATAAAATTGCAAATGGGCAAGGAAAATAGATGTTAAATAGTAAAACAAAAGAAATCACGCTTGCTAAGTTAGGTTTTGCTTGATAACTCCTTTTCCCATCCCTTTCAGCTTTTCTCATCTAATTGACAAATGATTTCACATAATTCAGTGTTGCACTGATACATTAGCTGAGATAGCCATTTTTTATGTGTGAACTTGGAGCCTGAGTACTAGTAAGTTTTGTAAAGTGTCACAGCTGTATGCTATCCTGTCCTCCCTTTACATCTGCACATCAACAGACGGACCTTCCAGCATGAAACAGTGGATAGCAATCACAGTGAGCTGGCTAATTTAAGATAGCTAAAGGCTATGGTTACTCTGCTGCTCTAGCTGAGAGCAGTTCATGTCACAGATCAAGGATCAAGCCTGAGGCTTTCCTGGTTTGTATGATTTGATGAGTCACTTGGGGAAACAAGGATTTGTTTGGATGGTTTTTCATTTTCAAATCTTTTAACTAATAAACGGTATTAGAATGCACATGTCTGGCAGTAATTTCTGAATAAACTAAGTTGTCTTTTGTATTAGAGACAAAAAAAATCTGCAGATGCTGGAAACCACAGTCGACAAACAGAAGGCTGGTCCTGAAGACGGATAATACCCAAAACATTGACTGCTCCTTTCCTCCAGATACTGCATGGCCTGCTATGTTCTTCCACTCTTGTGTCTTTCATATTACAATTTATGCAGATTTCACTTTCAAATGGCTGTAATTCTATAATGGTCTTGTAGCTGCATTTTTTAGTTAAAACTTACCAGTTACTGTCAATGAAAAATAAGTTGAGGCATTTTTTATGTCATAAAATAAATGTTATAGCAGGTAACATATGCATCATGATTATCAAATGAAAATGAGATAACATTACCTTAACACATTTTAGCAGCTATCTATCTCCGCATTTCTACTAGAATCTGTAAATAATTAGATTTACAATTATACTTTGCTTGCTTTGGTGTCAGAATGTCAATAAGCAGCATACATATAATTAGGTGTGTTCTTTTGTTCCCAAATTTTCTTTTAATTTGATTTCAGCAATTACATATACACAGGGTTAATATAACTATTGAAGAGCTCTTTAAGGTCTTATTTTTCTCTCATGTTGCCACCAGATTGGAACCACTTTCAAACACAGTAATATCAAGCAAATGAGCTGTAGATGGCTTCTCCTGTGTTTATTTTCCACGAAAAGGAAACATTAATTGTTCCAAAGAGCATGTAGCCAGCAAACAAAACAATGGAGCATTTTACTTAATGGTACATATCTAATTAAATGAAGATGTTTGTTGTAATTCAAGCAGTCAACTGTTCTGAAGTCAGCTCACCTGTGCAAGTAACTTCCAGTGACTGGATGGTCTCATTCACTGAATCCAATGAAACTGAGCAGTCAGAGATTGTTGGTTTTCAAAATGCGCAATCTGCCCTAGAATATTCATGGGTATGCAAGGTATAAAAGGTGATTTTAGCCTTGTCCTCATGGCAGAAAATAAATGGGTGGGTAAATCAACCCATTGGAATTACTACAAGGTCAGTTGGATTGTTCAGTACCATAATAATCATACTTAGTTTGTTCTTTTACAGGAAATGGCATTAATAATGTTACACCGGGCAAAACATCCTGCTGGTGCTAAACTCACAACAGTTAATATCTCAAGGTAGCAAAGCATCAGGGTCAGGTATGTCTGCTGTCAGTTTTAGCCCCACTTTGCAACTTGATATGCGTGCTCTGAAGAGAATGGCAACCTGGTATTCATACTTTTAGATTAGATAACCAAAGGTTTTTGAGCTATAGAGCCATAGAGTAATACAGCATAGTTGGGAGTTCAAATTTTACATAAATGTGATGTAAAACTGAATCCTAATTGTCTGTGGTTATCTACAGAGAAAATTGTCATAAAAGCATTACACTGAAAACCAATTTAAGATTATTAATCAGGTTTGCTGTATGTTTCGTTTGCGCATGTTGGAAGTTGCAAATGTTTACACACAGGACCTGGCTCCTTTTGGTAAGAAGTTGTTCATGCATTGAATATTTGTCAATGAGGAAAGGGAGAAGGGTCAGGTGTCCCTGTTTTATTCTCCATCGCAATGCCAGAGTCAACTTGCCTAGTCTGATTTAAATCAGAAACCCTTTCATTCAGTGATAAGTTATGATTTAAATATAATGAATGCTGTCCTAAATTAGGCCTATTAGCATATGCAAAAACCCAACATCAATTTTAGGTGATTACGTAAGACAATTATAAGTTGGCCTGACTCCGAATTGAATCAGATGTCTCAGCTGTCCTTGGAATGGTGAATGTTAATCACAAAATTGGTCCCATTTTCCAGGAATACAACAAAATCTAATGTAGTCCAAGTACTACTCCAAACATATCAAGGCGAATGAGAATCCAATTATGTCATAACTGCACAATTTTCAAAAATATTCACCAACATCTTCCACTTAAATACCGGGAAAACTGAAGTTATTATATTCAGTTTCTACTCCAGACTTCCTTCTCTGCTTACCGACTCCATCTGTCTCCATGGCAACATTCTGAGACTAAACCAATCTACTTGCAGCTTTGGTGTTATTATTTGACCCCAATAGGGTACCCATGCCATCACAAAGACAGCTATTTTCTACATCTCTACTTTGCTCCCCATATGCTGAGATTGTGAACCCTGGTTCTAGACTCCCATACAGACAAAACATCCTCCTCTATCCAGTCTGTTCAGCATGATTAGAGTTTTATAGATTTCAAATTCCCTCTCATCTTTTTAAACTCTAGTGAATACAGCCCCAGTCATACAGTCATAGAGTTATAGAGTCATTCAATACAGAAGCATACCCTTCGGTCCAACTCATCCACTCCAACCAGACATCCCAATCTGACCTAGTCCCATTTGCTAGCATTGGGCCCATATCCCCTCAAACCCTTCCTATTCATACTCATCCAGATGCCTTTTGAATGCTTTAATTGCACCTGCTTCCATCACTTCCTCTGGCAGCTCATTCCATATATGTACCATACTCTGCTACTTAAAACTCTCCTCTCTCACCTTAAACCCATGCCCTCTAGTTTTGGACTCCCCCACCCTAGGAAAAAGACCTTGGCCATTACCTCTATCCATGCCCCTCAAGATTTTGTTAATGTGAGGGTCATCCCTCAGCTTCCGGCCCTAGAGGGGAAAAAACCAGCCTATACAGCCTCTCCTATAAATCAAAACCTTCAGTTCTGGCAATATCCTTGTAATCTTTTCTGCATCCTTCCAAGTTTAACAACATCCTTCTTACAGAAGGGGAACGAGAATTGTAAAGGTGGCCTCACCAATGTCCTGAACAGCTGCAACATAACGTCCCAGCTTCTGCACTCAACTTTCTGACCAATGAAGGCAAGTTTGCCAAACCCCTTCATTATTTCTGTCACAACTTTATTTCTGTCTCAAATAACTTCTTGCCAGCCTCAGTTTTTTTTGCCATCAGACAGTAAAGAAGTGTAATTATTTTGAAATTCACTGTCGCTGGTATAACAATGTAATTAGACCTGTGCTTGTCATTCTGCAGATACTATCACAACAGCAGCCGTGATTATATTTGATGGAAAGGGTACATGGTCACATTAATGCGTGTAATCAAGACAAAATGAGCAAATGGTTGTATTTCAACTTCTACATCAGGTCAACTGACTTAAAAGTAAAATTTATGCCAAAAGTATAACTACAGTTCTCAAGGTAAGAGAACATGGTCTATATCAATTGTGCATCTATTTAGGGTCCACCAATGTGAGAAAATTGCTGTCTTGTGCTGCCTCTGAAACATGTTAGCATTCCCGATTAAATGTGGGGCTATGCTCCTGTTTTTCTTTACTTATTATTTGGCCTTTTAAACAGGTAATGAGATAATGAAGTAAAGCCTTCCAAGAAATTAGAATTGTCATGCTTACAAATGCAGCCACTCAAATGGCGTATATTCAGTCTAGCCCTTGCTTTGAAAGTTCTTGATGTGCTGCCATATTTTGCAGTGAAACATTGAGCCAAGTGATAGATATGCAGTCTTAATATAGTGACTTGGCTCAGTTAATTCTGCTTGAGGGGCATGGTGACTCAGTGGTCAGCACTGCGGCCTCACAGTGCTGGGGACCCGGGTTTGATTCCAGCCTTGGGCAACTGTCTGTGTGGAGTTTGCACATTCTCGCTGTGTCTGCACCAGTTTCCTCTGAGTGGTCTGATTTCCTCCCAGAGTCCAAAGATATATAGGATAGGTGGATTGGGTATGTACAAAAACCATGTCGAATATCCCTAATCAGTCCTTGACTTTCAAGTGAATGTAAACCCTGTCCCTCAGAATCCCTTCCAATAATTTACCCACCACAGATGTAAGGCTCACTGACCTATAGTTCCCTGGCTTTTCCTTACCACCTTTCTTAAATAATGGCACCACATTAGCCAACTTCCAGTCTTCTAGCACCTCACACGTGACTGTCAATAATACTCAAATCTCAGCAAGTGGCCCAGCAATCTCTTCCTTAGCTTCCCACAGGTTCTGGGAAACACCTGTCACTCAATCTCTCCTAATAGGATAGCTCTGCCATCCCCAATACCAGCCTATGAACCTCCACTGCAATGCCTCGATAGCAAGTTCATCTTGCTTAGGTAAGGAAACTACATCTACGTGCAATACTCCAGACACAGTCTCACTAAGGCTCTGAGTAACTGTAGAAAAACATCCCCACTTCTGAATCGAAATCTTCTTGCAATGAAGGCCAATATACTCTTGCCTTCCTAACTGTTTGCTGCACCTGCCTATCTACTTCCATTGACTGCTGTACACGGACACCCAGACCCCTTTTTACATCCACACTTCAGAATATATCGCCATTTAAATAATACTTTTCCTTTCTGTTTCTCACAACGAAGTGCCTAAATGCCTACATCCCCAGCACCTCTGCCTCTCTCCTTTGCTTTCCTCCTTTAAGACTATTCTTTTAAATTTCAGTGCCTCCATGTTATGTCTTCATTCATAATGCTCCTACGAAGTATCTTATAATTTTTAAAAAATGCTACTCCAACAACTTTATAAACTACTAAGATCTTTAAAATAATAATAACAGAACTATTATCGAACCATTCTTTACCGTGTGTAAACAAACTTTGAGTCAGTGACAAAATAGGACACAGAGAAAGAGCTGTGAAAACTATCAATCAAACAATGTTTTCTGTGCAACTGTTTCAAAAGGCTAGTGGATGCCTCAGCTGTCACACAAGCACGCATGTTTCCTGACAAAGTGGCCTGATACTTTATCCAAAAACTTTGCCTGTGAATTAGCTATGCAAAATTTACTTGCTCAATCCTGTTTGATACTAGTGATGCCAATCATATACCAGAACAGTTTTGATAGTGCCAACAACACAGGGATTAAAACTCTTTTTAATGGCTCTTCTGTACTTTCTGGTTTTCAGGGAATCTTTTTGCATTCTCAGTAGCTCTTTTATTAGGTCGTGCAGTGATGAAATAAGATTACCTTTGATATTTAGGTTGAAATGGGTTTGCTCATTTAGATGAGATAAGAAAGCACAAAAACCAATGACATAACGAACAGCATTAAATCTCTGAGCCAGTCCTAATACTCAGTATTCTATACCATTACATTTTAATTCATTCATGGGATATGGGCATCACTGGCTAGGTTAGTATTTATTGTCCTGAGAGCAAGGTCAATCACATTGTTTTGGGTTTAGATTCACATGTAGAACCAGACCAAGTCAGAATGGCAGTTTCCTTCCCTAAAAGTAATTAGTGAACAAGATGGGCTTTTTCCCCTGACAATCAGCAACATTTCATGGTCATCATTAGACTCATAATTCCAGATCTTTATTGAATTCAAATTCTACCATCTGCCATACCGGCATTCAAAACCCAGGCCCCCAAAAATTTAGTAGACGCTCTAGATCAATGGTGTAGTGGCAATATTACTAGGGCATCACCTCGCCTCTTATAATATGCCTCAACATGGGTGATACTTTATTTGTAAGATGAGCAGCAAATTTAGTCTAATAAGTGAGATCTATCTGGAGTTACACATTTAAGAAATAGAACATAATCTTGCATCGTAACTTACCAGCAATTCAGAACATACATAATATCACAAGAGACGAACGGAAATTAAAAATGACAAAAACTGTAACCTTCTAACAGTTTCTGGATATATCTATGATAGATAATGGGAACTGCAGATGCTGGAGAATCCAAGATAATAAAGTGTGAAGCTGGATGAACACAGCAGGCCAAGCAGCATCTCAGGAGCACAAAAGCTGACGTTTCGGGCCTAGACCCTTCATCAGAGAGGGGGATGGGGTGAGGGTTCTGGAATAAATAGGGAGGGGGGGAGGCAGATCGAAGTTGGAGAGAAAAGTAGGTGGAGAGGAGAGTATAGGTGGGGAGGTAGGTAAGGGATAGGTCAGTCCAGGGAAGACGGACAGCAACTCATATTCCGCTTGGGAACCCTGCAGCCCAATGGTATCAATGTGGACTTCGCCAGCTTCAAAATCTCCCCTTCTCCCACCGCATCCCAAAACCAGCCCAGTTCATCCCCTCCCCCCACTGCATCACACAACCAGCACAGCTCGTCCCCTCCCACCACTGCATCTCAAAACCAGCCCAGCCTGTTTCTGCCTCCCCAATCTGTTCTTCCTCTCTCACCCATCCCTTCCTCCCACCCCAAGCCGCACCTCCATTTCCTACCTACTAACCTCATCCCACCTCCTTGACCTGTCCGTCTTCCCTGGACTGACCTATCCCCTCCCAACCTCCCCACCTATACTCTCCTCTCCACCTGTCTTCTTTTCTCTCCATCTTCGGTCCGCCTCCCCCTCTCTCCCTATTTATTCCAGAAACCTCACCCCATCCCACTCTCTGATAAAGGGTCTAGGCCCAAAACGTCAGCTTTTGTGCTCCTGAGATGCTGCTTGGCCTGCTGTGTTCATCCAGCTTCACACTTTATTATCTGGATATATCTATATCTGGAATACTAAGAACACAGCATTGCAAACAATTACCACAGAGAGGTGCTTTTAATCCTCATAAAGCCTGGACTGAGAAAGATGATATATTGGAAAACACATCATGGTACTTCTAAGCAGTGATTTTCTTCATTGTTTTTCATGTTAGCTAAGCATAAGTCTGTAATCATAGACTGATAACATTGGCATTTACACAGATGGTGTAAGGTGCCTTTCAAAATCTCCAGAGATGAATAATTTGCAATGAACTGAAACTATCAGATTATGTATAAAGATAAAATGTTACTTTTGTAATTTATTTTCAATTTAGAATGATAGAACATACACTTTATATAATAGACGGCTTTAGGTAAGTAGACTCTTTGCCTTTGTAAATAGTACAGGGCTGGCTTTTATGAAAGGAATGGCAAGGTAGAGTTAGGAAACTTCCTGATTTGGCAGATCTGCCTCCTTGGATATGCTCTTCCCCAAAGGCTTGAGGTTGCAACACAGCTGAACAGATGGCCAGGCTGGCAGCCTAGAATGTTTTCTTTGTACTAAGTATATAATCCCATTTTTTTCAACAAGGGAAGTACTTCAATGAACCTCAATATCGACACTTTTTACAGGAATATCTTGACTAGTTGTTGTAATGAATGTCAGGAACTCAATCCTTCCTTTCCCAGCCAAACCCTGTTCTCATTTATATACTCTCCATTCTCCTCAGGTTGCCTCTATGCCTCCCATAAACAAAAACTCTATAACCAAACATTAGTATCCACTGTGAGCAGACCTCAGGAACCATGTCTCTGAAATGAACATGAAAAGCTACATGAGATGGCCTGTTTATTTTCTCTCGGGGAAAGGGCAGACCAGTTTGGAAGGGCTCTAAACATTTAAATAATTTCAGATTATGACAGTAGAGATCACATGCACTATTTTCTTCAGTCTTGAATACATAATCCCAAATATCCCAATGATGAAAGTATTCCAATAAATCCAAATTTACAGAATTGTTATAAATTTTCTTTGCAGGGCAGGCAGAAAACACATTTGACTTATACAACATCATTGGAACTGAAAGCAAAGGTTATTTTTGATTTTCAAAGCCAATCAATGAAAGAATTCCAGAAGCAGGTTTGTTTTTTATTCACATTGGGGGTCCATAGTAATTCATGACTTCACTAACGCACTACATATCATATGTCCTTGTCAATGTGGCCTAATTTCATAGAAATGGTTGCAGGAGAATGGTAGGATGGTATGCATCATTGGATTGTCATAATGGACCCCACAAAGGAAGGAGTGCTACATATAGGAAGGCTCGCCACATCTTTATCCTGTACTGGTTAAAAGTGCCACAATTAGAAATGGAGAAATAGAGTGTGAATCACAGAACTGTGTCTCACCAATCATTCCTCACAGGTTCCTGAGTCACCCCAATTCACGACAATCAGGCTCCATCCTTCAATATGTTGTTGTTTAGTAGCTGGACAGAGAATGTGTTACTGTTCAATAAAGGCATAACTCAATAGCACACATAAGCAAAATATTGTGGATATCTGGAAACCTGAAACAAGCACAGAGAATGCTGGAGAAACTCAGCAGATGTGAAAAGAGATACACACTTATGCTTTTGAGTCTGATAATGACTTCTTCAGAAATCTTCAATTCTGAAATACAGTCATATTGCACATGAAAAGTTAACACTGTTTCCCTCTCCACAAACGCTGCTAGACCTGTTGAGTTTTTCCAGCATTCTTTATGTTTGTTTCAGACTTCCAGAAGTTGCAATATTTTGCTTTGATAAGAGGAATGAAGTGTTGAAACATCAGTTATTGACATTTTATTTGATTAATATTTTTACAGGCCTTTAGGAATGCCATTTTTATTTGCAGAAGATTCATAAATGGCTTTTTTTAAAAAGTAGATTCATACATTGCTTTGAGAAAGGCCATGAATATGTGCAGAGTGTATACTGGGTAAGTGAAAACAGAACAGCCATGAGCTGGCACGGAGCTTATAAGGCACCATTTGGAGCAGGTTTCTGATTCGAGGTTGCATGATGGATCCTGGACAGTTTATGGAGGGGATGTGAAGTGCTTAGGTAACATTTTTTGAACATACCTTGTAAAAGGTTTCTAAATCGAGACTATACTTCATGAGTCCCCTAAGATCCATCAAGCACAAGCAATAGATTCCATTCCACAAAAATTGTGGGAGGCTGGAAATGCACAGCTTCGCAATAGAGCAGGCTAAGTCAAAATTTCAGTCTGTGGTCTCGTATCCGATATGTGAAAAATTTTGGAATCCATGAATGGGGATGGGAACCCTGGAATCGAGTCCTACCCACCAGTTTGAAAACTCTACAGTCTCCGTGACTATAAAAATTCAGGCCTATGTGTTGGGTAATTATACTGTAGTTTTTAAAAGTATGCTTATTGGATGTTGGTGTCACTGGCTTGGACGCTATTTATTGCCCTTACCTATTTGCTTGGAATGCGGTTAAGAATCAACTACGTTACTATGAGTCTGGAGTCACATATAGGCCAGACACAGTTAACGATAGCAGATTTCCCTGAAGAATGTTACTGAACCAGGTGAGTGTTTATGATAAATGACAGCAGTTACACAGTCACGATTAAGTTAACTTATTAATTCAAAGTTTTGGATCTGCCATGGTGGGATTTGAACTCACACTACCAGAACATAAATTTGTGATTCTGTATTAATATCCAGCGGCATCACCATGACATCATCATTCCCTCCCCCTCCAACAATATGACTACATGTTACATGTCTGAACTGTTCTGCAGTCAATGCTCTCATTGGTTATAAGGAGTCAGGCTGATATATATCATGTTAAACATCAGATTAAACCTTCGCAGTGAGCAAGAACTGCAGATGCTGGAGTCAGAGTCAACACAATGTGGAGCCGGAGGAACGCAGCAGGTCAAGCAGCATCGCAGTAGGAGGATATTTCTGGTTGGGCCCCTTCTTAAAGAGTCCTGATGAAGGGTCCCGATCCGAAACGCTGACTCTCCTGCTCCTTTGACACAGCCTGACCTGCTGTGTTCCTCCAGCTCCACATTGTGTTGATTCAGGTTAAACTTTAATTTTCAAGACTTTTTGTCTATCTTTCAGCAACAACATTTGAGTGCAGCATGAAAGAACACAAGCCATTTGACTTAATATGCATGGCACAGCATGTAATGAAATTATCTAAAAATGATAACACAACAAAAACATTGCTATGATTCTTCTGAAAGATCAACCTGGATTTCAACTTCTGGCAGGACATACAAACACATGTGTAGGAGCAGAAGGAGACCATCTGGCTCCTCAAACCTGTAATGCCATTCAATAAGATCACGGTTGATCTGTTTGTGTTTTAAATTCCACGTCCCTCTCTGGCACCTGATAATACTCCATTCCTTTGCCTAACAAGATTGGTCTCCCTTGGTTCAAGAAGGTCGAAGGGCAAGAGTAGAGACAGATGGGAAACTGTCAATTCTACGCACAAACACCCAGAACAGCACTGAAGATAAGTTAAAATTAATTCATGTTCCAGGCTTTCGTAGACACTGAATCTGCATGTCACAGAGTAGGCCAGGTGGGACTGCAGCATGTTTTGCACAATATTGAGGGTCTTATTGTGTTAAAGGGTGGCATTTTATTATTTTCATGTGACCTCCTGTGTCTGCTGAAAATTGCGCTGTTCAAATTGTGTCAGAAAAACACTACGTAGACAGGGTGATTAAGAAGGTGTTTAGCGCGCTTGCATTCACTGCTCAGTTTAGGAGTGTAGGAGTTGTGATGTCATGTTGAGGTTGTACAGGTTGTAGGTGAGGTCTCTGGCATATTGTGTACAGTTCTGGTCAGATAGAACATAGAAAATTACAGCACAGTACAGGCCCTTTGGCCCACAACGTTGCTCCAAACTTTTACCCTAAACCTAGGGTCTATCTCACCTCCACCCCTACCTTGTACTATCATCCATAAGCATATCTAATAGCCGCTTAAATGTCCCTAATGAGATCAACTCCGCTACCCTCTCCAGTAATGCATTCCAAGTCTCTACCACTCTCTGAGTGAAGAACCTACCTATGACGTCTCCCTTATAGCTACCTTCACTCACTTTAAAACTATGTCCCCTTGTAATAGCTACCTCCATCCTAGGAAAAAGTCTCTGGCTGTCCACTCAATCTATACTTCTGATCATTTTATACACCTCTATCAAGTCAAGATATTATTAAACTGGAGAGGGTTCAGAAAAGACTTACCAGGATGTTGCCAGGAATGGAAGGTTTCAATTATAAAATAAACTCGATCAGGTGGGGCCTTTATCCCTGGAGCATTGCAGATTAAAGGGTGAACCTCACCTTGTGGAGATTTATAAAATCATGAGGGTCATAGATAAGGTGAGAAGTAAGAGTTAGGGTGGAGGAGTTCAAAACCAGGGGGCAGATTTTAATGTGAGAGGAGAAAGATTTAAAATGGACATGGGGGGACAACATTTTTATATGTGGATTTTGTATGTGAAATGAACTGCCAAAGGAAGTGTTGGATGCAGATACAGTTACAATATTTAAAAGACATTCGGTAAATACATGAGTAAGAAATGTTTGGAGGTATTTAGGCCAAACACAAGCAGATAGGACCAGTCTAGTTTGGGAACATGATCAGCGTGGATGAGTTGGACCAAAGGTCTGTTTCCATGCTGCATGACTCTATGACTTTCAGTATTGCATTGCTATTTCAATCAAAGCCTACCCATTTCACGGCTGGGTAATGTTAAAAATCAAGGCTCATGGTCTTATATTGACATTAGTAGGGTCCACAGAGACCTGATGAGATAGATTTGGAGGTTTCATTTTATTTCCTAAAGAGATAACGCTTCATAAATGAGAGAGTATAATGATGTTGTGGAACATAATGACTCACTATCATTACATTTCTGTAGTTATGGAATGTTTCTAATGTTAGCAAAAAATGAATTTATTTATAATGGCAGTCAGGTGGTAGATGAGATTTGATGCAAAGAATTGTAATGTTTCACATGGGGACGCAAAATCCAGGAAGATACTATTACTCAAATAGAAAGAAAATAATGCGCATGAAAAAGGAAGAAACTTAAGGGTCCTGATTAAAACTTTGTTGAAGATGTCACAATAATGTTTTGTGGCCCGGGTAAAGCAAGGGTAGCTCAGCTCCTGACTCCCTGAAGCCTAATCATATCTACAAAGTGATTCAAGATTATGATAAAGTGTGCTCCACTTGATGGGTGGCTACAGCTCCGGCAATACTCAAGAGCTTTGTCACAGTCCAGGGTGAGCCAGCCTGCCTGGCTGGTTCCCCATCCACCAACTTCAAGATTCACTCCCTTCACCACTGACAAAGAGTGCTAGCAATATGTACCATTTGAAAAGCACTGCAACGACTCACAAAGGATCCTTCAACAGCATCTTTCCAAGCTGTAGCCTCTATCACCTAGAAAGACATAGGCAACAGATGCATTGGAACACATTTATCTGCAGAATTCCTGAAGTTGTATTCCATCCTGACTTGTAACAAAACCACTGTCATTGAGGTTGTTGACTTGCTCGCCGAGCTGGCTGGTTTTTGTTCAGATGTTTCATCACCATGCTAGGTGACATCATCAGTACAGCCTCCGATGAAGTGATGTTGTTCTACTCTGCTTGGAATTTATACAGTCTGGTCCATTATGGTGAGTATTGTCATTTCCGGTTTTGATCTATATAGGTTTATATATGGTGTCCAACTCTGTGTGTTTGTTGATTGAAGTATGGGTGGAGAACCATGCCTCTAGGAATTCCTGTGCGTGTCTATGTTTGGCTTCGGCTACTATTGTTACTTTGTCCCAGTTAAATTGACGGCCTTCATTGTCTGAATGTACTGTTATCAACCCACTCTTCAATCAACAAATGGAGGGAATTGGACCCCATGTACAAACACATACAGATCAAAACCAGAAATGACAGCACTCACCATACCAGACCAAACAATATAAATTCCAAGTGGAGTAGAATAACCACTTCATTGGAGGCCTCACTGATGATGTCACCTATCATGGCGATGAAATGTCCGAAAAAAACAAGCCAGCTTGGCGAGCAAGTCAACAACCTCAATCAAAAGCCCGAGCTATAGATCTTTGCCAAAATTTTCGACCACTGTCATTGGGCCTAAGTTCAGGAAATCATTCCAATACAATGTTGTGGGTGTGCCTGCACATGGATTGCCACATTTCAAGAAGGCAGCTCACCGCCATCATATCCAGGGCAGTTAGAGACAGGCAATGGCAATGCTCACATGAAAATTCTCAATAATTATATTTCACTGGCACAATTGGATGTGAGACACCATGAACAATTTTGGTTTCCTCAATACAAGAAATATATTGTGCAGACATTGAAACATTAGGGAAGAGATCAAGCAAAGTGTCTAAGAAATTAAATGAGTTGGATGATGAAAATTTAATTAAACTGAGCATATTCTCACTGAAAAAGAGGAGGTTGAGAGGCAATACATTTTGGATTTTAAAAAGGAATTTTGAAAGGCAATGCACACCATGACAAGCTGCTTTAATTTGTTTATAACAACAGAAAACAGGTCACAACGTATACTTCAAGTATAGAGATAAAAAAGTGTGGAGCTGGATGAACACAGCAGGCCAAGGAGCATCAGGGGAGCAGGAAAGCTGACATTTTGGGTCTGGGCCCTTCTTCAGAAATGATTTTCTGAATTTTCTGAAGAAGGGTCCGGACCCAAAACGTCAGCTTTCCTGCTCCTCTGCTGCTACTTGGTCTGCTGTGTTTATCCAGCTCTACACCTTGTTATCTCAGATTCTCCAGCATTGGCAGTTCCTACTTTAGTTCAACTTTCCCTTGCCCGTCTAGAACTGTTAACAACATAGGGAAAAGGGATATCTAGGTGCGAATAGGATAACTGTTGGTGTACTTCCTTGCCCATCAGCTTTAAGGGTTATATGTTAAAGTGCGGAGAAGAGACAGTAAATTAAAGGAAGCACATTTAATGTCTAATCAGGTACAGGAAATGAAATAAAGTGAGGGAAAGAAATATAGTATATTGAGAGAGTGAGAGAGTGAGAGAGAGAGAGAGAGAGAGAGAGAGGGAGGGGGAGAAAAAAATGTTGTTCTCACAAGTTGATCTAGTGTAGCACTTCCAACATTTTTATTTCTGCCTTTAGTGTCTCCTGACAGCAGTGAGCGCTAATGCCCTCACTGTTATTTTCACAACAAACTATGGATCATTACTCAAGTGAATTAGGTTCCCTGGAGCAACTGTGGAAGCAGATTTAAATGAAAATTAGATTTCTTTCATAAAATAACACAGTGGAATACAGTATCTGTATATTTTGGGATATTAAATAACTTCACCATGGTATACTTTAAGGAGCATGTAATGAGTAATCACAGAACTATTATAACATAGAAGGAGGCCATTTAGCTTATTGTGCATGCACAGCTCTCCAAATGAGCATTGCACTTCGATCCATTCTCCTGCCTTCTCTCCATAACCCTTCACTTTCCTTATTTCAGATGGCAGTCTAATTAAACCTGGCTCCACCACACTCGCAGGGAATGCATTCTAAACATTAACCACTCACTGCATGAAGAGAAGCTTCCACGTCATTGATATATATCAGGAAAAGCAAGGATCCCAACATGAGATGTGGGGATCTCCAATGACGCATCACTCTCCTGCCCCAAATACATCCATTAGCTCCATATTTCTTGTCAGCAAATTCCATACCTGCTGTTGGTACTATGGTTTTATTACACAGGCTACAAACGTGCTCATAAATCCGTCCATAATTTCTTTTGTTAACTCTTGAAAAAAACTCCAGCAAATTAATTAAACACGATTTTCTCCTTGGTGATCCCTGCTGACATATTTAATTAATCCACATTTGTCCCAGTAAATATTAATTTTGTCCTGAAATACTCTTTCTGGAAGCTTTCCCCAGCACTGAGATAAATTAGCTAGCCAATTGTTGCAGGACACACTCTTATGATCAAGAGTGTGACATTTACAATTCTCCTTTCAATTGTTTCCACAAACTGAACTTAAGGAAGATTGAAAAATTACAGTGCCTCTGCAACTCCCACTCTCATTTCCTTCAGTATCCTCAGATGTACCTTATCTGTTCCTGGTGCCTTCTTGACTTTAAGTACAAGCTATTTAATACCGCTTCCTTCTCAATTTTAAACTCTTCTATTGCCTTGAGACAAGTTGTATTTCTACACGACAGCCAGCGTTAGCAACTCACCAAACTTAGTTACCACAAACGGGCACAGTATCCCTGTTTTAAACATTGCTTTTTCTCCCTTGCTTTTGTCCCACCTATTAAATTACTACTTTATTCTCGTGCCATCTACCTCTCCACATTTTCTATGCACCTCTGAAATTATTCCTTGGCTTCCATACCCCTGCCAAGTTAGTTTTAACCCTCCACAATGGCACTAGCAAAACACATTGCAGGGAACTCAGTCCCAGCCCCTTTTAGGTGTTGCCTATCTAGCCTGTACTGGTCCCATTTTTTACACAGCCTGTCCCAATGTCGCAAGAATCTAAGTTCACCCTCCCAATGCTGCATCACCCTTTGTGTGAAACATTCGTCTGCTTTACCCTGCTCTTTCTGTACTCAGAAGTGTTACTGGAGGTAACTCGGGATTTCTACTTTTGAGGTACTGCTTGCAAATTTTCTATCTAGCTCCCTAAATTCTGACTCCAAGCCTACACCCTTCTTTCTGCCCATGTTGATTGTACTAATGTGGACCATAAATGGTGGCTGTTCCACCCTCTGCAATCAGGGTGCCATGCAACTGTGCAGTGAAATACTTGATCCTGGCACCAGAGAGACAACACATCGCCTTCAATTCATGCCTGCGGCTACTGAAATGTCTATCTATTCCTCAGATTATTGAATCACCTTTCAATATTGGTCTTCCAGTCTTCCTTGTTACTCCCTGGGCAGCCGAGCCACAGTGGTGCCACAAACCTGACTCTGGGCTACACTTGAACCAGTATTTGGAACTGAGAAACAAAAACAAAATTGCTGGAAAAGCTCAGCAGATCTGGCAGCAACTGTGGTGGAGAAAACAGAGTTAATGTTTTGGGTCCGGTGACTCTTCATCCGAACTGATGGTGGCTGGGAAAACGTCAGTTTATATGCAGAAAATAGGGAGGTGGTTGGGTTAGGGAGTAAACGATAGGATAGAGCCCAAAGAGAGAGAAAGACAGTTGGACAGGCAAAAGAGTTGCTATCGATCAGGCTGGGAGGGTGATTAGTTGCTAATGGGGACTGTTAGTGACTAACTACAGGGGGTGAGTAGTGGCAGGCTGAGTGGTGACAAGGCCTGGTGTGTGGGTTGGGGGATGGGACATGGGAGAATTTAGGCCCTAAAATTATTGAATTCAGTATTGACTCTGGAGGGCTGTAGGGTCGCCAAGTGGAAAATGAGGTGTTGTTCCTCCAGCTTGCGCTGGGCTTCACTGGAACACTGTAGTAAGCCGGAGACAGAGATGTTGGCCAGGGAGCAGGTGGTGCATTGAAGTGGCAGGCAACAGGTAGTTCAGGATAACAAAGTGTGGAGCTGGATGAACACAGCAGGCCAAGCAGCATCTCAGGAGCACAAAAGCTGACGTTTTGGGCCTAGACCCTTCATCAGTGGCTTTGTTATCTTGGATTCTCCAGTATCTGCAGTTCCCATTATCACTGATACAACAGGTAGTTCAGGGTGTTTTTTGTGAGCAGAACGTAGATGTTCAGTCTATGCTTTGTTTCCCCAATGTAAGGAAACCACATTGTGAGCAGTGAATGCAGTAGGCTAGATTCTTGGAAGCGAAGGTGAAGCTTTCCTTCACCTGGAAGATATGTTTGGGCCCTTGGGGAGGGAGGAGGTAAATGCGCAGGTGTTGCACCTTCACCAGTTACAGAAGGTGCTGTAGGGCTGTGGGGAGGTGTTGAGGGTGAGAACTGAGTGCTGGTTCAAGAGTGAGGTGCATGCAAGAGTTTTTGCACTACCTGCCAGTTCCTTTTTGATTGGTGATCACCAATCCCCTTTCTCCCTACACACTTTTAAATATTGGATGATCATAGCTTTCTCTCTTGGGGGATATTTTTGCCTCATTTATGGCTCCAGACTAATTGATAGGTACTGATTTTCCATTAATAGAGAACCCCATTATTGTTGTATCATATGGCTATTTGGAAGTTCTGGAGCGCAAGTCTTCAGTATTATTGCCGGAATGTCATCAGGGCCCATAGCCTTTACAGTGTCCATTGTTTCTAACTGTTTCTTGCTATCATGTAGAGTGAATAAAACTGGCTGAATATTGGTACCTGAAATGCTTAGAATCATGGCAGTAGGAGAGGTTGAATCATCCACTTGGTGCTTCTGGCTACAGATTGCCAGATATTATGGCAGCATGGTAGCTCAGTGGTTGGCACCACTGTCTCACAGCACCCAGGTGCCCGGGTTTGTTTCCACTTTGGGTGACGGTCTCTGTGGAGTTTGCATATTATCCCCGTGTCTGTGTGGGTTTCATCCCATAGTCCAAACATGTGCAGGTTAGGTGGATTGGCCATGCTAAATTTCCCGTTGTGTTCAGGGATGTGTAGATTAGGGGGAATGGGTCTGGGTGGGGTGCTCTGTGAGTTGGTATGGAATTGTTGGGTCAAAGAGCCTGTTTCCACACTATAGGGATTCTATGAAAGAAAAAAGCCTCAACCCTACTTCTTTCATTGATGTGCTGGGCTCTTCCATCATTGAGGATGGGGATATTTGTGGAGCCTCCTCTTCCAGGGAGTTGCTTAATTGTCCACCATCATTCATGACTGGATATGGCAGAACTGTAGAGTTTAGGTCTTATCTGTTTGTTGTGGGACCTCTTAGCTCTGTCTGTCACTTGGTCCTTGTGCTGTTCGACATGCAAGTAGGCCATTTTGGAAGATTCACCAGGTTGACTCCTGGTGCTGCTCCTGGCATGTCCTCCTGCACTCTCCATTGAACCAGGGTTGATCCCTGGCTTGATGGTAATGGCTGAATGGGGGATATACCTGGCCATGAGGTTGCAGATTGTGTTAGAGGTCAATCCTACCGCTGTTGATGGCCCATTGCACCTCAAGGGTGTCCAGTACTGAATTGCTAGATTTGTTCAAATCTGTCTCATTGAGCACAATGATAGTTCCACACATGATAAAGATTATTCTCGGTGTGAAAGTAGGGCTTCAACTTCACAAGAACTGTGCAAAGGTCACTCTTACCAATACCATCACGGACAGATGTATCTGCAGCTGGCAGATGGGTGAGAATGAGGTCAAGTATGTTTTGCCCTCTTGTTGGTTCCCTCACCACCTGCTGCAAACCCAGTCTAGCAGCTATGTCCTTTAGGACTCGACCAGCTTGCTCAGTAGTTTTGCTGCTGAGCCAGTCTGTGTGATGGACATTGAAATCTCCCACCCAGAGTATATTTTATGCCCTTGCCACCCTCAGTGCTTCTTCCAAGTGTTATTCAACATGGAGGAGTGCCAATTTATCAGCTGAGGCAGGACAGTATATGATAACCAGCAGGAGGTTTCTTTGCCCATGTTTAACCTGCTGCCATGAGACTCCATGGGGTCTGGAGTCAATGTTGAGGACTCCCAGGGCAACTCGCTTCCAACTGTACACTACTGTGCCACCACCTCTGCTGGGTCTGTCCTGTTGGTGAGACAGGTCTTATCAGGGAGGGTGGTGATAGTGTCTGGGACATTGTCTATAAGGTATGACTCCATGGGTATGACTATGTTCGGCTGTTGTTTGACTAGTCTATGAGACAGCTCTCCCAATTTTGGCACTAGCCCCCCAGAGTTATTAAAGAGGGCTTTGCAGGGCTGATTCTGCAGTTGTTTTTTTCTGGTGCCTAGGTTGATCCTAGATGATCCAACCAAATTGAATTGCTTTGAGACTTAGTAGCAATTGCTACAATTGAGTAGCTTGTTAGGTCATTTCAGAGGCAATTTAGAGTCAACCACATTGCTGTAAGTCACATTTAGGCCAAACTAGGTAAAGGTAGCAGATTTCCTTCCCTGAAAAACATGAGTGGACCAGGTAGGTTTTTGAGACCATCGGCAATGAATTCATAGTCATCGTTTGATTTTTAATTCCAGTAGATTCTTAATTCAGACTTCACAATCTGTCGTGGCAGGATTCAAATCTGGGTCCCCAGAACATTAGTTGAGTTTCTGGATTAATAGTCTGTAACGATCATACCACCCAGCCTTCACCACCTCTTCTTTACCAACTGAAAATTTGACAGATATTAACTGAGTAAGAGATACAGTAACAGTTACTAATTAACTGTTCCAATATATTAACATCGCACAAACACTCCCTTGGCGAATGCAGAAAATAGATGGTCTAATCCATGAGGAAAGAACATCAAAAGTCATTCTGAGGCACAGTGTAGCATCTGGGAAAGATTAACTGCCTTCCAACCCTACCGAGACCCCAACAACAACTGCTGAAAGCTAACTAAAATTCTTGGATCTGTGACAGTTTAATCACACCTCCTCAGGCTGTTGTTATTGTCAAAATTTTTTAAAAAAGGCCTCACAAGTTGTTTATCATCTGCTTGTCACCTGTCCCTCAGTCTCTCTCTAGAAGAAACCAGGGCAAAACACATTTCTTAAAGTCACAGCATCATCACACATTCAGTATCACCTTAAATTGAAGGGGACACATCTAAATATTAACAGTTTTAGAAAAAGTCAAGCTTTGTAGCACTCTATAAATATTTATGCTTCTCCATCTCACTCCCCTGTGCAAAAATCATCACAACAAACTTTGGGTTATTAAAGACGCTTGATTCAGGAACTGTTCCTTTTGATCAGGAAATTATGCATGCCTCTTGTTTTGTAGAATTGTGAGAGAAGGAAACCAGGAAATTAGAGGCCAATTATGTGTTGTCAGCAAATTATGAAAGACTTGCAATTAAGGATACAGTGATTGAGCATTTTGAACATTTTCAGCTGATTAGAGGGAGCCAGCATGGATTTGTAAAGAGTAGGTTATACCTGATTAATGTTTTTGAGATAAAGAACTACATTAGTGGACAGGGGAATGTCCCTTCTTTCTCCAGTTATTTGCCAAAATGCAAGTTTGATCGAAGGTACCACATTTACCACCATGTGTAGGGCATGGAGACAGCCCAGCCAGAAATGGGTACCAATCACTATGCTGCTGGCACTAATCAAACCACACTGGCTGGCGAACCAACTGAATCAACTGCCCCAAACACCCCTCCCTCTCCCACCAGCAAGGAGTCCAAGTTCTTGACACAACACATGTTTTTGCATGCATGTTATAGCCTGGAGCTATGGATGGTGATGTTACAGCCTTCAATTTCTTTCCACACATGGCCAACCAAAAATCTCTCTAACATTTACCACCTGCCATTCATATATTTCAGATGGATTTGCAAGATGACACTCAATCTGTTTGGCAATTTTACATATCTACCTTCCATAATCATCAAATTCTGGAACGGAAGTTTCTGGCACAGAAGTTCTGCAGTGGAATGTCTATGGATGCTATTTACAGAGCCATACAGCATAGAAACAGGCTGTTTGGCTCACCATGTCAAGGTTGACCAACAAACACCAAACTGTATTAATCTCATTTCTCTGCAATTGATCCTCAGCCTACTTGCCCTAGCATTTTATGTACACACCTAGATGCTTACTAAATGGTCCAAGAGTACTTGGCTTCGCCAACTTCTCCAAATACCACCACCTGGATGAAAATAATCTTTACTTTGATTGCCTCTAAACCACTTACACTACACCATAAGCTTATGCCTTCTGCTCTGGGGGAGGGTCTACTCTGTTTATGTCTGCCGTAATTTTGTATACCTCCATCAGCTCAATTTGTATACCTCACCCTCCCCTGCTCCCCAGAAAACAAGCAAAGCTATTCCAGTCTCTCTTCATAACTGAGATTTCTCATCCCAGGCATCATCCTGTGAATGTCCTTTGAAGCCCCTCCAGTGCAATCACATCCTTCCAATAGTACGGCAACCACACCTGCACACAGTATTCCATCTGTGGCCTAAATTATAAATTTGTAACGAGACTTCCTTGCTCCAATATTCCAATATTCTACACCTTGGATAATGAAGGCAAATATCTCGTATGCCCTCTTCAACACTCTTTATGGACTTGTACACTAAGACCTCTTTGTTCCTCAGTATTCTCCAAGGACCACTGTGTACAGTGTTTACATTGTGTATATCCTTCCTTTTTTAGACCTCCCAAAATGCATGACCTTGCACTTAGCAGACTTAAATTCTGCCTGCCATTGAACTGTCCAATTTACCAGCTGATCACTGATAGACTGTAGCCTGAGACCATCGTCCTCGCTATCAGCAATACCACCCATTTTCATGTCATCTGCAAACTTACTAATTATACCTTCTACATTCACATGAAGTCATTAATGTACAAACCAAGCAGCAAGGATCCCGGCACTGATCCCTGTGGTATATCGCTGGGTCTCCAATTAAAAAGACAAGCCTCCACCATTCTTTGCATCCTAATCATAAGCCAATTTTGGATCCAGTTTGCCATCTTGCCTTGGATCCTACAGGCTCTGATCCTTTGGACCAGCCTAAAATGTTGGACCTTGTCAAAAGCATTATTAAAATTCATATAAACACCATTAACTGCATCATTCTCATCAATATATTTAGTCACCTTTTCAAAAAACTCAGTTAAATTAAACAGACAGGATCTTCCTCTAACAAGTCCATGCTGACTATCCCTGATCAATCCAGGGTGATCAATCCCTGCTTTTCCAAGTGTTTATTAATCCTGTCCTTCAGGATATTTTCAAATAATTTTCCTACCTGGTTTGTAATGACCTTGCCTATCGCTGCTGCTCTCCTTGAACAAAGGAGCCACATTAGCTATCCTCCAGTCACTGGGCACTTCACCTAAATATCTCCTGCAGAGCACCAGTGATCTCTTTCCTTGTCTCACATAGTAGTCTGTGTTACACCTCACCAGACCCTGGCAATGTATGCGAATGTCATTTAAACATCTAATATCTCCTCTTTATTAATCTTAAAATGTTCTAGAACCTCACTATTCCAAATGAAATCTCCAACTACATCATCCTTCATGAATACAGATGAGGATTATTTATTTACAGCCCACCCACTTCCACTGGCGCAGACTAGCCATTTGGTTTCTAATAGGTCCCACTCCTTCTCTGGCAACCCTCTCACTATTATTTTCACATACTTATAAAAAGCCTTAGGGTTACCTTGACCTCATCTGGCAAGGATATTTCGTAGTCCCTCTTTTCCTTCTTAATTTCCTCTTTAAGCAACCAACCATACTTCTCTATATGTTGGAAGGGCAGCCATCATTTATAATGCACTGTACCTGACAAATGCTTCGTCTTTTCTTTATCAAACTCTTGATTTGGCAGAACATACTCAATGGGCTCATTTCTGACATTTCCTTCCAATTTTCCTTTCTTTGTCTCCTTTTCATTGTGATTCTATGAAATGCTTGTGTTTCTACATTAAAGGGACTGCACAAACCACATGAAGAGAACTGAATCCTCAAGGAATAAACTGCATTGATGAAATTCAACTAAACTAAATTATATTCATTCACTCTTTAAGTAAGTAATCCAAAAGAACTGAAATCTTTTCCGTTCGTTTTCATTCTATTGAATCCCAATGGTCAAACTGTTTCCTATCAGTTGACACTGAGAAATCAAACCATTTTATTCTCTCAATTGCATGGAGGTAATTCAAACACAACAATTAATCTTGATCCTTACATCGAAATCTTCCGCAATTATGTTTTCGAACATTCAAAATACCGTGTTCTCATTCTCTGAATGGTTGAGTGATTCAAGTTGTCGTGTTATAAAGAATCATGATTAAAACAGAAGATTTCTTGGCAACAGGTTTTGCATTTAGCAGGAACCAGCTGTGTGAGGAGGATTCTGAACATTGTTGATGATTTAAAATTAATTCACTGACACAGAAGACCAGCCAAATTCAGACAAAAGCCTGAGTTCGAGAATTGTCAGGAACTGGCTGAATTCTTGCATTCCAAGAGATCATAATGATACAGCAGAGTGCACTCTTTCAAAGTTGTGACTGCAACTTTTAAAAAGATTTTTGTTGAGATTACGAACAGGGAGCTTTAACCTGTACTGAACTTTGTTGTGTTAAAAACCAAATTGTTTAATGAAATATTCACATGCCCAGCAACAATAGCTCTCTTTACAACAAATACCTTCCATTCCAAAAATAAACTAATCTTCTTTCTGAAAAGCTGATAAGAAATAAAATAGACTCCAATTATACAGTGCCCTTCCTGACCTTGCAACATTCCAAAGCAATTTACAGTTAATTAAGTACATTATTGGTGTAGTCACTATTGTATTTGAATGATTGAATTTTACAGTCAGTTTCACGGAGAGAAGGATGGATCAAAAATTAATACCTGAAATTAGAAAAAGGCCAATTATGAGTGCATGAAAGCAGAGTCATCTAAAGTGAACTGGTAAATTAAATTGAGGGCTAGTCCAATAGACGTGCAGTGGCAGACATTAAAGGGGATGTTTTGGAATACATACATTCCAGCAAGAAAGAAAAATTGAAAAGTTCAAAAAGCATACAGGAGGACCCATCACCTGTGGATAAACAAAATTGTCAAGGTTAGAATTAAATTCAAAGAAAATATATACAATTGTGCGGATATGGGTGGCGGATCACAAGATCAGACAAAATTTAAAAACAGCAGAGATGAATAAACCATTAATAAGAAGGGAAGACTTAGAACATGAGAGAAAGCTACGTGGAAATATAAAAACAGATAGTAAGAGTTTCTATAGATATTTCAAAAAGAAACGGAGTTAAGAAACTGCATTGGGCCCATAGGAAATATATGAATCGAGCAGGCATTTTGCATGATTTTTCATATAGAGGATATAAGTAACATCACAGAAATATCTGTAGATCAGGAAGTGGAGGGGGGAGGAACTCAAGAAAATGACAACCAATAGGAAAGTCAAACTGATCAAATTGTTGGAGCTGCTGGTTGTTAACTTCCAGGACCTGGTGGACTTTATCTGAGGCCTTTGAAAGAAGTGGGTAGTGAAATAGTTGGCCTGTTGCTTTAAATTTTCTAAATTTCCCTAGATTTGGAGAAGGCTCTATTAGATTTGAAAACAAAGCAAACATAACTCCTTTATTTAAAATGGTGAAGGAGGTAGAAAGCAAGAAAGTAAAGAAAAGCTGTCTTAACATGTGACACAGAGAAGATATTGGAGGATTTTATAACATATATATTACAGCAAGGCACATGGGAAGTCAAAGGTAATCAGGATGAGTCAATATGGTCTTGTGAAAGGTAAGTCACGCTTAACAATCTTACTGAAGTTCTTGGAAGAAATAATATGCGGTATGGATAAAGAGGGTCCAGTAGATACACTGTACTTAGACTTAGAAAGTATTTGATAGCCACATGAAACATTACTGTGCTTCAAAAAAAAGCGTATGGTGTAATGTGCAGCAAATTACATAGATACAAGATTAGCTAGCTAACAGGAAGCAGTGGAGGCTTACATAGGCAATTTTCTGGTGATTTGTAATATATGGTGTGTCACAGGGGTTGTTGCTAGGAATTCAACTATTTACAATTTATGCACATGCCCTGAATGAAGGGACTGGAGGTATGGTTGCTAAATTTGCTGATGTCATAAAGATAGGTGGGAAGTTATGTTTTGAAGAGAACATAAAGGGATATAGACAGGATAAGTGAATGGGCAAAAAAAAGCAGATGGAGTACAATGTGAGAAATTGTGGAATTGTCTATTTTGGCAGAAAGAATAAAGGAGAAGCACATTATCTAAATGGTTAGAGATTGCAGAGTTTTAAGAGGCAGGCAGATTCTAGTACCTGATTTGTAAAAGCTTTTTATGCCGAAACAAGAAGTCTTTAGGAAAGTAAATAGAATGTTATTGTTTACCATGAAGGGAATTGCATACCAAAATAGGGAGGTTATGCTTCAGCTATTCAGGGCACTGGTGAGACCACACTTGGACTATTGTGCATATTATTGGCTTCCTTATTTGAGGAAGGATGTAAATTCATCCCAAGTGGTTCAGAGAAGCTTTACCACACTAAAACCTGGAATAAGCAGGGTGTATTTTGAGGAAAGGTCAGACTAACTAAACTGGTATCCCATGGGCATTTGAAGAGTAAGAAGTGACCTGCTTGAAATACATAAGATCTTGAGGAGTCTTAACACAATCCATGTGTAAACCATGTTGCCTATTCTGGGAGACTCCAGAGCTAGGGCTCACCATTTAAAATAAGCGTCACTCATTTAATATAGAAAGAAGAATATTTTTTCTCAGAGAAAATTGTAAGTTTTTGGAGCTTTCTTCTTTGTAAGGCTGTAGAAGCAGCGCCAGAATCTTTATAAAGCAGAGATAAATAAATTCTTGATAAACAAGGAGATGAGAGGTTATTGTGTGGAAGTGAGAATGTGGAATGAATAGCACAGCCAAGCAGTGCTGGCTTCAGAGGTGAGGTGGCTTATTCCTGTCTCTAATTCAGATCCTGGGACATTAAGGAGAAAATGTAGCTGTCAATTTGGTCACAAAGAGCATTGACAAACAGAATTACGATAAAGTTTGGATAATTCATTCTTATAGTTGCTGCCTGAAGCATGAATATTGACCAGGTCAATGGGGATACTCTTCAAAATAATTCTGCATGATTTTTTTACATCCACCTCGGAGAAAGACTGTCCGGAATCATTTGCTGGTCTTGGGCTTCGTTGTAGCTCTTTCATCTCACATATGGGTTTCCTGCCCAACAATAATGTGCAGGCGTGATGCCAAATTCTATACTACCTTTTCAGGCTGCAGTAATCGAACAAATGGAAAGGAGGTAAGGGAAGCTTGCAATCTATTCTCTTATTGCTGCCCCAGGTCTCTCAGTCATTCCTAATCCAAAGAGACCCTGCATTAGCGAAATTATTTTCCAAGGAAGAAGACATCAGTCTTTCATATGGTGCAATGAAAGCGACTGAGGACATGGGAGATAGAAATCTGGTTCCTCAAACAGGGCATAGTGCCCCTAGAAAAATTATTGACTTCAAGGTCAGAAATGTTGAATACTTCTCACTTTCAGTTGCCAACTCCTGCACTCTCTGCTCTTCAGCCTTTTCCTACACAATACATCTCAAACCAATACACCTTGCAGCTCCCCTCTCACCTGGCACTGCCACATATCTCTCATTGAAAAACCAATGCTAATACAAGTCTGCATTGTACTAATATCTTGCATCCATGCCTCATAGTGTCCCACAATAAATGTTATTATTGTATCACCTCCATATAATCCATTTCTCAGCACTCTCCTGTGACACAATAGTAAGGTGGGACAGGAAACAGTGATGGCCCTGCAGTGAGAGTCACTTGCAATACATGGTCATCAGTTTCACCAGATCTACAATACAGGAAGTCTTGGTCCAGGAGGCATCAGATGCCTGAGCTGCCACAAGAGCCTGACTAATTGAGCAAAGTGTTCTTCTGTTCATGTGGAAGCTAGATTGGCATATCTCTCACTCCGAGCTGGATCTCTGTGTCTACTCTTCTGTCCTGTGATGGAGCATGTGACTGAGGAGAAGACTGCTACTCATGGCATTGTTGCTACTCTAGCTTTTCCCCAGAGATTTGCAGGTAGAGTTACACTAGCTGCTTCCGTACTGCAATGAATGCTGTCATCAAAGAAGATCAGACCAAAGTGAGGAAAGTCATAAGTAGATAAAACTATTTTGAGAATATTGGTTAATTATGGGTGAAGCAGTGAAATCTGGCTCTCTGAATAAGTGCTGTGATCACAAGCATTTTGCATAGTCAGCTATTTAGTTTCACTAAGTAAAGGCTTTCAAGTAAAGGCTGTTTACTCTGTTCTCACCTTGTTGACCCTATCAATTTTCACACAGGAATATGAGTTCCAGCTCAGGAAACCCTGTTACTAACAGAATTCTGATTTGAATCCGTGACCGTCCTATTATTTAAATGTTTGAATTATTTATTTGGCAACTCTGCGGAAGCTTCCCATTCAGTTCCAGTAAAAATCAGAAATGGAAAACCATTCTAGATTTTCAACTGGCCAGCAGTTCTCAGGTCTTTAACTCCCAACCTGCCCCATGTCCCCAACAGCAGTTACAATTCCGCCCTCGGTAGGAATGCAAGTTTTGGAACATTAAATGCCACACTTTGCAAGTGGCTGATCCTCTTGTTAAACTGATAAAAGTGCAAGCACGGACAAGGAACCATCTCAAATCAAAGTCATGCTGTTCTTGACATGGGACTGCTGGCATCAATAATTTATGGGAAACATTCTATCCTGCACTTAACATTCGTAACCTTTAAGACCAATCCAACAATTGTTAATTTTCCACATCTGATGAAATCTCAAATCAGCCACTGGAACAAAAGTTATTGCTTTGCATACAAGCATGCCAATATATCGACAGTGTTGTGAGCTTACTGAAAATTAATGTAAGAATTAAAGGCAAATGCAGCCTTTCTATGTTTTTATTAAATTTTGCAATTTAGCAGTATCTATGTGCGTCTAAATGTCATGACAGGAAATAGTGCACGAAAGAATGAAACATGTATTAAGTCATATTAAAGTCTGGACTGGGTGATGCTGAACTCTTACACGGAATGTTATATAGTAGGAATACTGATTACAATAGACACTGGCCAAAGTCAAGCCAATTCTGTAAACTATGCTCCCAATGAGTGAAACTCCACCTTAACAGCGCAGCCTTACTGTATTTAGTCTTTTTGAAACATACCATTACCTTTTAACCTTACATTAGCAAAGCCTGAACAATCTGTCCAATTAAATAAACTCACTCAGTTGTTATTATACTTTCTTTTTCTTTGCAATACTCTCCATTGTCTAATTAATGTGATTTTCTTTCACTTAGAGTCACACAGTGTGAAACGTGCTTTATGTAGATATGTCAAGGAATAATTAGTTGCCACGAACAGACCAAAAGATGTTAAGGCCAACTTTACTATAAATAAAAGCACTGACCTCCTCTCAAAACTGTCTGTCGTCACAGTGGAATACACTAGAATACGGACTTTAAATGAAGAGAACATGCATATTTCATTGAGACAGTACTAATTTTGCTATTAAATGTACAGTTGTTCGACACAACGTGCATCTTTACCCTACCTTACTAACACTGTAGGTAAGAATAATCCGTGCTTGCACTTTTATCAGTTTAACAAGAGGATCAGCCACTTGCAAAGTGTGGCATTTAATGTTCCAAAACTTGCATTCCTACCGAGGGCGGAATTGTAACTGCTGTTGGGGACATGGGGCAGGAGGGGTAGGAGAGAGGATTAGTTTTGAGTCAGTATAACTGGCAGGTACCCTTATTCAACAAGGTGCCCGGGATTTTCCATCCATTAATTCCCAGCAGCGAATGCTGGGAAAGTTTCCGGACCTGTGGTGTCTGGTGTATGCCCTTCGTGTAAATTGAAATGCTTGGTAATTCTATTCTGAACAGGCATGTTTGACCTGAGCAGTTTTGGAGAATTGAAAAATTTACTTCATGATTATTAGCAATTGCGAAGAAAGCTAAGTACAAATGGAGACAAAAAAACTGCCCTTTTTTTTCTTCTCATTATTTGTCCAATTCCTTAGCCACACTCAGCCACACACTTTAGCCATAAGGGGACTCATTATCATCCAAAAACCTACCAGTACTGCTTTGGATGGTCCTCACCGTAGTGGTTGTTCGAGGCGGTGATGCTGGTCTAAGAGACAAACTTTCATCATCCTGTGAGCAGCCACGTTCAATAGCCCTCACGTAGCTGTGACTTCGCATACGGAAACATCCTGGCATGGGCAAATCCAGCGCTTCGACCGCCTGCGACTCCAGTTCGCTAAATACTGATTGGCAAACAGATTCGAATTGTCCATTAACTTCCACCTCACTCACCTGCAGGCAGAGAGATTTCAGCAAGTTTAGTTCAGACCGTGTAAGATGATTTAAAGTTTCAACCTGAACCATCACAAATTGCCTACCTGGCTGATGGTGCTCATGGCCCTCATATAGCTCTCGTTGCGAGAACGGAACTTGGGCGAGGCGAGAAGCACCGCAGGATCCAAGCTATCCAAGCTTCGATTAATTGAGACCTCACTGACTGCGCGCAGATAACTGTGGCTTCGTATTTGAAGTTTGGGAGAATGTTCGCTTGAAATCCTAAGGGAAAATGAGGAAACTTTTCAGTAAGTATGCAGTTTGTTAATCATGGGCAGTAAATATCAGCTGAGAAAGGGATGAGAGATATTTATCTCTGGAAAGGAGAGTAACACCCATTTTCTTTATAATTTATGATGCAGTAATAAAAGGAGCATGTAACTGTGGCTGTGTTAACAATACAAGATTAGTAATAGCTCATGACAAATCCTTTAGTACCTCGACAATAGTACGTGGAAAATGGCCCAACTAATGCTCTACTCTTTGGCCTTGGGTACGTTTACATTTGTTTTCTGAGACCAGCTCTGGAAGTAGACATAACATTCCCAGAGCTTAAGCCTGTAACCCTCCCTCCCAGCAAGACCCTTTCCTGATCAGTAAGACTTTTTTTTGTTGCTCTGATTCTCATTAGGAATCTACTTCAGGAAAAAAAACACAACTGTTTGCCTTGAGCAAAATTATACTTTCCCAGCTTCAACAGGACATCTCTGTGAAGATGTGAGTCACCTCCCAGATCATTACAACCAAGAGCAGTTTTTAAGAATTCGATATAAATATCAGACATATTTTCCATGCTGGGAGAGATAGATGGTACAACACAGAGCTTGTTAAGAGTTTCTTAATACGTGGTCCACAACATTTTTTTTCTGACCTTCATTTATTTTAACTAAAGTTAATGGTTCAGAAAGATTGCTGCATTCAGAGGAGTGACTGTCAAAGCAGAGTGGCTGTAGGTACATTATGTCATGTGTGATTGCCATTCAGCCACAAGACCAATCGAGACATACAGTACAGGACAGCAATTTGGCGCAGAGTCTGCACCACCCTATCTACTCGAATCCTATTTTCCAACGCTTGGCCCAGAGCCTTGAATTTGATGATATTTCAGGTGCTCATTCATGTACTTTTTTAAAGGTTGTGAGGTTTCCTGTCTGTACGGCCCTCCCAGGCAATGCGTACCAGATTCCATCACTCTCTGGGTGAAAAACATTTCCTCAAATCCCGTTAAACCTCCTGCCTTTCACAAGAAATTATGCCCCTTTGTTTTGACACTGCAACTAAAGAGAGCAGCAGCTTTTTATTCACCCTATCCATGCCCCTCATAATCTTATGCAACTTTATTCCCACAGGGCTCTGTCCTTGGGCCTCTACTGTTTGTAATTTTTATTAATGACTTGGACGAGGGGATTGAAGGATGGGTCAGCAAGTTTGCAGACGACACAAAGGTCGGAGGTGTCGTTGACAGTGTAGAGGGCTGTTGTAGGCTGCAGTGGGACATTGACAGGATGCAGAGATGGGCTGAGAGGTGGCAGATGGAGTTCAACCTGGATAAATGCGAGGTGATGCATTTTGGAAGGTCGAATTTGAAAGCTGAGTACAGGATTAAGGATAGGATTCTTGGCAGCGTGGAGGAACAGAGGGATCTTGGTGTGCAGATACATAGATCCCTTAAAATGGCCACCCAGGTGGACAGGGTTGTTAAGAAAGCATATGGTGTTTTGGCTTTCATTAACAGGGGGATTGAGTTTAAGAGTCGTGAGATCTTGTTGCAGCTCTATAAAACTTTGGTTAGACCGCACTTGGAATACTGCGTCCAGTTCTGGGCGCCCTATTATAGGAAAGATGTGGATGCTTTGGAGAGGGTTCAGAGGAGGTTTACCAGGATGCTGCCTGGACTGGAGGGCTTATCTTACGCAGAGAGGTTGACTGAGCTCGGTCTCTTTTCATTGGAGAAAAGGAGGAGGAGAGGGGACCTAATTGAGGTATACAAGATAATGAGAGGCATAGATAGAGTTGATAGCCAGAGACTATTTCCCAGGGCAGAAATGGCTAGCATGAGGGGTCATAGTTTTAAGCTGGTTGGTGGAAAGTATAGAGGGGATGTCAGAGGCAGGTTCTTTACGCAGAGAGTTGTGAGAGCATGGAATGCGTTGCCAGCAGCAGTTGTGGAAGCAAGGTCATTGGGGTCATTTAAGAGACTGCTGGACATGTATATGGTCACAGAAATTTGAGGGTGCATACATGAGGATCAATGGTCGGCACAACATTGTGGGCTGAAGGGCCTGTTCTGTGCTGTACTGTTCTATGTTCTATGTTCTATGTTTTATATGGCTCCCCACTCAGATGTCTCTGCTCCAAACAACCAAAATCTATCCAGCCCCTCTTTGTAGCTAAACCGTTCCATTCCAGGCAACATCCTGATGAATGCTATATTTGGGCAAAGGAGGATTCAAGTGCAGAATTCAAGAAGATGGACTGTGATGTACTGGAAGAAGTTAATGTAAGATCTGAGGAGGCATTAGAGGTTTTTGGGGATTTAAAAGCAGACAGGACTGGATGACCTTTATCCCAGGCTGCTGTGGGAGACGGGGAGGAAATGACAGGAGTTCTGACCCACATTTTGAAATCATCTCTAGCAGCAGGGGAGGTCCCAGAGGACTGGAGGGATACCTAATGTAGTCTCACTTTACAAGAAGGGTGGTAGAGATGAATCAAGGACCTGTAGACCAGTGAGTCTTGCATCAGTGGTGAGAGCAGTGAAGGAGAAAAATAATCTCCATTTAGAGAGGCAAGGTTTGATCAATGATCATCAGTTGGCTTTGTCAGAGGGAGGTCACATCTAACAAATCTAGTGGAATTTTTCGAGGAGGTGACGGGGTGTTTGAATGACGGTAGTGCAGCTGAGGCTAGTGATGTAGTTCATATGGATTTCATCAAGGCCGACACAGGCTAACACAGAAAACTGATAAAGCAGGTGACAGTTGACTGTGGTAAAAGGCTGTTTGTGTGATTGGAGCCCAGTTTGCAGCAATGTACCACAAGGATCCATGCTTGGTCCCTTATTGTTTGTGATATTCATAAATGATAGAGATGAGAATGGGGGGGCCGGGGTGGGAAATGGTAATTAAGTTTGGCCAGGTGGCTGACAGTGAGGGGGTAGGTGTTAGGTTATAGGATGAAATAAACGGTTTGATCAGGCAAGCAGATCAGCGGTAGGTGGAATTTAACCCTGATAAATGAGAGCTGATGTACTTTGAAAGAAGGAACATGGTAGGAGAATACTCAATGAAGAAGCTCAGTGGAACAGAGGGATCTAGGGCTGCTTGTCCACAGATCCCTGAAGGTGGCACAACAAGTTAATAGGGTAGTTAAAATGCATACGGAACTTCGGCTTTTCTCAGTTGAGGCACAGACTGTAAGAGCAATGAAGTTATGTTTGAGTTGTACAGGACTTAGTTAGGCCACAGATGGTGTATCGTGTGCAGTTTGGGTCACTGCGCTAAAGGAAGGATGTGACTGCATTGGAGAGGGTGCAGAGGAGATTCACCGGGATGTTGCCTGGGACGGAACATCTTAGCTACAAAGAGAGACTGGATAATCTTAGGTTGTTTTCTTTGAAGCAAAGAAGGTTGAAGGGGGCCTTGATAGAGGTTTTAACATTAGCAAGAGCCTGGAAAGGGTGAACAGAAAGCAGCTGCTGTTTTCAGTTAAAGGATCAATAACAAGAGGGCATAATTTTAAAGTGAAAGGCAGGAGGTTTAGAGGGGATTTGAGGAAAGAAATTTTCACCCAAAAGGTGGTAGGAATCCTGAATGTACTACCTGGGAGTATAGCTGAGGAAGGAAATCTCTCAATCTTTGAAAGTACTTAGCTGAGCACTTGAAGTGTCATAACATTCAAGGCTGTAGGCTGAGTGTGGGAAATTGGGACTAGTGGAGGTAGTAGTATATTTTTGGTGATACAGACTGGATGGACTGAAGAGCCTCTTTGGCACTATATGATTCTATGATTCACGGATCTACTCTGCAGCCCCTCTAATGCCACTGCATCCTTCCTATAATGTGACAACCAGAACTACACACAGTGTTCCAACTGTGGCCGAACAAAGTTTTGGACAGTTCCAACATAACCTCTCTGCTCTTATAATTTATGCCATGACTGATAAAGGCAAATGTTCTTTGTGCCTTCTAACTATCCTATTAACCTGCCCTGCCACCTTCAGGGATCTGAAAACGAGCACCCTAAGATCCCTCAGTTCCTTGGAGCTTCCTACTCCCTTGTGTCTTATAATCAAGAGTTATGAGGAAATGGCAGGAAAATGGACACGAGGAATATCAGATCAGCCATCATCGTATTGAATGGTTGAGTGTGCTTGAGCACTTTCTCATGTTCCTGTAGACTTTCTTCCTCACTTTTAACTATCTTTTATGTCATCGGCAAACTTACTTGTCATCCCCCCAATATTCTCACTGTTTTATTTATATATATCCCCAATGGAATGAGACCCAGTGCTGATCTTTGTGGTACTCTAATGGGCACTGTCCTCCAGCCACACAGACAGCCTTCTACCACCGCCCTCTGTCTCTTACCACTCAGCCGATTTTGGATCCAACTCACAAAATCATGCTGAATCCCAGGAGTATTTACCTTCCATATGGTATCTTGCCAAAGACTTTGCCAAAATCTATATAAACTACAGCAACTGAATTACCCCCAGCAACACACCTGATCATCTCCACAAAGATTTCTGTCAAATTTCCTAGGCATGACCTCCCTCTGATAAAACCATGCTGACTATCCCTGATCAAAATTTGCCTCTCCAAGTGGACAATAATTCCCTCCATCAGAATTTTCTTCAACATTTTCCCCACCACTGATTTGAAACTCACTGGTCTGTAAATCCCTGGTTTATCTCTGCCACCCTTCTTGAAAATGGAACAACACTAGCCGTTGTCTAGTCCAATCGCAGCTTCCCTGTGGCCAGAGAGGAATTAAGAATGGTCAGGGCCACTGTAATTTCCTCCCTTATCTCTCAGAGCCCCCGGGATAAAACACATCCAGGTCTAGGCATTTATCCAGTTTTAAGACTGCCGAAACCTCTAATACCTCCTCACTCCCCATGTCAATATGCTTAAAAACCTCCCAGACCTTCTTCTTGAATTCTGTACCTATGCCACCTTTCTTGCGAGTGAAGTGCTCTTTTAACATCCTGCCAGTTTTCTCTGGCTTCAAGGTCAAATTGCCTCTGTGGTCCCTAATACATTCTCCTCTCTACCTGGTTATCCTCTTACCCTTAATATATTTATAGAATATCTTGAGATACCCAAATTTCACCCATCAGTGTTTTCTCATGACCTATATTCCAATTGCATACCATGCTATTTGATTACATTTTGTTAGAATTTGTCTCAGAACTCCCCATGAACAGGAATTACTTTGATGACAGACCCAAAAACCAGGAATCTGTGGTGTAGCATAAACATAGATGCGCATCTCAGTTTACCGCATTTTATACAAAATGCATTGAATGAGATTATTCCTGTTTATAATGACATGTTGCAAATAAATTTAACCTTCCATAAATCAATGATTTCAAATTATTTTAGGAGGGACAAGGTAATTGAAAGCCACTTTTAAAGAAAATCATTATTTGTGACGGAATGGAACTGAATGCATTTGCGAGAAGTAGTAGATGAAATGTCCAAATTGTGATGGGTTTTTTGTTGGAGGGCAATTGATCACAAGGTCTAGCAGGTTTTCACCCACCTTCACAGTTGGGTGAGTTTACCCAACTCACTCATGAATTATCTTGTCTATATTCCGTGATGTCTTTCATGTTTGATTTCTGCCCAGCATACTGTGCAATGTTTTTGGAACAACTCACCATTTTGCAGATATCTGCTGAGAAACTGGCTTCCCTCGCCCCCGTGACATCTTTAAAAGCCGGTTGTGTACCTAGATGAGTGCTGGCATTCCAAAGATGTTCTTTCCCTTTATAAAAGGCCTGTTGAGTGTTGTTTAGCACAACCCCTCTACCTCACTGGTCACACTACTTATCCCACCCACTTCAAGTGTGCTCACAGCCATTTTCTTCTCCATTGCTCACTTTTAATTGTCACTGCAGCGCATGGTGTACAGTTAGTGTACCACTGCCAATGGCCTCCAACCTCAGCCTGAACATACCAGTGAGCCCTCAAACATCCACATCCCATTTTGAGTTGCCCATCCGTTAACCACACAAATTTCACACATCCTCACTTCCTGTACCCAAGCAATCTAAATGGGCCTATAACTGCCTCCTTCCCCACACAGCCCCTGGCATATGACGTGACTGTGCAGATATGATCATTTATTGGTCTCCCACTTGAAATGAGGGTGGCTCTAATCATGGATGGCCCCCTCTTACTCTATACCCATCCCAGCCGTGCTTTAACTGCTGCCCTCCTCTTTACAACTGTATCCTTGTCCAGAGTCTGCTGCTCCCAGATACTAACGTGCAGGTGCTCAGTCTTGTGGCAATGGCTACAATTGGTCCCCACCTCCATTTCCCCCTTTGTTTCTGTGAGTGAACCGGACAGGCCAATCCTGGCCCAACCCCTCGCCTGGCAAGACTGGAAAGCCCTGGTAACATATGCCAAGATCCCTGACTGGTACCTATATGTTTCCCTGATCATGTTAGCTATGGAGCCAATGGAGTGAGCATGATCCATTCCCTGGAGTGCAGAGGCACCGACCTCCTGACAGGGAACACAATAACTGGACACCTGAGCATGGCCAATTCCTTTAACTGGCTTGTGAGTCTGCTCTTGACTGAGACTGAGACAATCAAGATCTCCTGACTAATGGGCGCCTTCATGGATTCCAGTGAGGACTGCTCCCCCTAAGACATGGTTATTTGCTTGGTGCACTTGCAGTCTGTTTGCCATGTGAGCTGTTGCCACATGAAGCATGAGGGAGATAGACCTAGCACACTGCCAAACAGCTTCCAAGTGTATGATTGTGCTCATCGACAAAACAATGCAAGGTAAGGTAAGGTAGGTCAGGGATGATGTGAGCAAGCAGAGGTAGGTGCTAAGTAAGTGAGGGCTAAAAGAGGAAGTGATAATCCCTGAGATACAGCCTTGTCAAGACTGTGAGCTTGGTGACTGCACCTACATGCTGTTTGTCCCTGCTTTAGTTGTTCAATACTAGTTGTAAGAGCACCCCACAGTATACATCTGTGCTTCCAGAGTGCACTGCTAGAGCATAGTAGAAGCAACAGGATGGATTGGAAGATGCCAGCTGCCAAGGTCTGTGGAGTAGATGCACTCATGCCTGGTACGTGTTGATCATGCTCTGGGTGCCAGATTGGTCATAGGCAATATGGATGTTGCTTGGAGCAAATAGTGAATTGAATCCGCCATACGTGATCTGGTTTCTTTGTTGAGTTTTCCCCACATCTAGTTTGTTTGGTGGGTTTGGTAAGAAAGGAGACTGAATACTAATTAGATAAATACTGGCATTAAGAAGGTATTTAACAAGTGTTAGTCTCTCCCCTAACAATTGCTGCTGCCACTTAGCGAGAACCTTGCTGCACCACTGATGAAAAATGGAGCAAGATGACCTTGACATCAAGATGACCTTGTCTAGCTTCCTGCCCGATTCTGCCGCATCTAACCCACACCACCTAGAACTCTCCAAGATTCCAACTGGATTTAATTGTCTCTGTTCCTCTCCATAGATTCACTTCTTCATGAAACAAAAGAGTAACTGCTCTGATTTTATACTTTCTTCATTCATTCATGAAATATAGATGTCACTGGCTGGGCGAGTATTGCTTGTCCATCCCTACTTGCCCTTGAGAAGTTGAGCTGCATAAAGCCAGCAAAATTTGTGGACAAATAAAAAGAAGATCTTCTTGAGGTAATTTTCCAATATAATCCTTTGTAAATAATACCAATGAAGTAATAAGTTTTAATTGCAAGCCATTCTACTTGACATCCACTGATTACTAAAATAGAAAGCTACTATTCCTGTTAATAGTATCATATGTGACAAAAACTGTCTTGCTCGTTCAAATCACAATAGGAAAGCTGGGGGTGGTTAGATGAGTCATTGGTAGTGGGATGAAGAAGCTTGGCAAGAAATCAAAAGCTGTAGGAGGCACTGAAAGAACTATACTGTCATTAGCAGTGATGCTAAGAAACAGAAACAATTCTCATGTTTAGATTTATGAATTTACGGTTCCTATTTGTTGTTTTCACTGTTAGTCACAACTGAATTAATATGGCTAATGGTTACCATTAGCAATTCCAGCCTCTCTCACATTCCTGAATACCTTCATTTCTGAGTCAGGTCCTAAATTCTGGAATTTGCTCCCTAAACCCCTCCAATTCACAGCATTTGGCTTCTCCTTTAAATTGCTCCTTGAAACTTACTTCTTTGAGTAAGATTTATCCTGACATCTTATGGCTCTCAGTGTTAAATTTTGTCTGATAACACTCCTTTGACATCTTCCTACATTAAAATCATTTACATACATATCTATAATGTATATACTATATGTTTATGTATAAAAATATATATACAAATTGTTGGACAAACCTGATTGTTAGCAAATATTGTACATAATGAGCTCAACTGGAATGAAACACCAATATATAAATGTCAGAAAATATTGGTGCTGAGTATTTCCAGCATTTTAGAAAATTTCATTATATTTCCAGCATATGGAACATTTGATTTTAAATGAATGAGTAGGAACAGAAGGACATAAGACTTAGGAGTAAACCATTCACCTCTTCAAGTCTGATCCACTAGTCAATAAGGTTGTGCCTGATCTTTTGTAGTCTCATCTACACATTACTGTCTGTCATCCAGAACCCTCAATCCAAAGTCCACCAAAAATCTGTCAACTAATGTGCTGAATAAATTCGATGACCCAGACTCCACCATTTCCTGGAGAAGAGAATTCTAAATACTAACTACCCTCCAAGAGGAAAGTAAATTCTTCCCCTCTATCTTTTAAGGAAGAATCTTGTTATTTAAATGTTTAATATACATTCATTTTAATAAAATATATTACTTTTTATTCAATATATGTAGATATATTTATGTAGGTTATCTCACAACATTGAATCTCTTTGCCTCTGGGTCTGGCTGGATACCAGCAGTGTGTGTAGACTGGTCAAATTATTCAATAAGAAATTCTAAACCAAGATGTAATTCAAAGGGATAACAAAATGTGGAGCTGGATGAACACAGCAGACCAAGCAGCATCTTAGGAGCACAAAAGCTGACGTTTCGGGCAAAAACCAAATCTAAGGGTATGCCTTTTAGTTCAAGTTTCTGATAGTAGAGGGAATCAAAATCAAATCCCTTTATAATTTAGGAATCTCAAGTGGATCATCCCTTAATGTTCTAAGCTCAAGGAAATACAAGCCATTTTTCATATCAGTTGTCCTTGAAGCTCACAAACCCCAATGCAATACTGTTGAACCTGTACCATATCTCTTCCAATGTCCAAATATCTCTCCTAAGGTTATGTTTCCAAAAACTGAAGACATTATCCCAGATGCTTTACTCTTTCAAGGGATATGGGAGTCACTGGTAAGGTCAGCATTAGTTGTCCATCTCTGGTGGAACTAAAGTATAATGCACAACTATCTGATTGCTACATTGTTAAATGCTATGCATGGTAGTAATTTACTGCTGCATGGTAATAGCTGTAGACTTTTATGAAGCAGTGGCAACAGTTATTTATTGGCTTTGTTAACTATTCTAATTTCCAGAACTATTTCAAATTGCATCCTAACAGAGAAATCTTGTGGTGAGAGAGGTCAGTTCTCAAGAAGAGTCATTTTAAACTCAAAATGGTAACACCATTTTTATCTCCTCAGATGCGATCAGACTGGCTGCGCATCTCCAAGTACTTTATGTTTTTGTTTCAGATTTTGAGTATCCAGAGTGTTTTGCTTATAACATGGTCTTGTGGTGTATTATGAATGAACAACCACCAGTGTGATTCCATTCTTCCACCTACTTCCAGTCCAATAATAATCCAGGGGAAATTCAAATGTTGTTGGAGAACTCTGAATGAGGTGGAAATATCTATGAAATTTGATCAGCATTTAATTTTATCTTTACCTTGGAGGAATGCTTTTACTTTCCCACAAGCTTGGTGCCTTTGAGTTATGGAGCTTTGTATCCTAAATAAACAGTGTATATTAGAGGTGAGAGTTGATTGGATCAGGTAAAGTTTCAGGTTTTATTCCTGGCCAACAATCAGTGAAGTGTTTACACCCAGGGCAGCAAGTGCAGTGCAAACGTTAAGATGCATAAGACCCACATACTGTTAAAAAATTTCAGTTACGTAATTTCTATGGGAGTTCTTCTGAGGTGATACACTTTGGTTTCCATTGATATCCTCTCTACATACAGAATTTTCCCACATTGAAACTAATCGTGAAGATGGAGCCAAAGAAAATAAAACCAGTGGGTTTCTGAATCCCAAAATCTCTGCTAATGCATGAGTTGTTGGGAATCATACAAGGCAATGCGTAGCAATCTGGTGCAGGCAAGGGTGTTGTGACTAAATTTACATTCAACTCCTGCTAGTCTTTTGGGGTAGAGTACATATAGAATTGTTGGAATTGATATGTGTATTAAATCCTTTTCCTGGTTTATGTATTGTGCTGTAGCCACATGAATATGCAACTTTTCAGAATCCTGTATCATTCATGCTTTACAAACTCATGGCAAATCCAACAGGCTGAAAATTGATTCAGAGATAGCAGGAACTGCAGATACTGGAGAATCTGAGATAACAAGGTGTAGAGCTGGATGAACACAGCAGGCCAAGCAACATCAGAGGAGCAGGAAAGCTGTACATTTCAGGCACAGACCCTTCTTCAGAAAGACGTTTCTGAAATGACTGCCAGACTACTCGGATCTCTTGGCATCAGGGTGGCCCACAAACCACCAACACACTAAAACAGCAGCTAATGAACTTAAAAGACCCTATACAGACAACAAACAAAACAAACGTCATCTACAAAATACCTTGCAAGAACTGTGACAAACACTACATTGGACAAACTGGCAGAAAGCTCGCCACCAGGATACATGAACATCAACTAGCCACAAAATGACATGACCCACTATCACTCGTATCCTTACATACAGATGAGGAAGGACACCACTTTGATTGGGACAACACATCCATCCTAGGACAAGCCAAACAGAGACACGCACGAGAATTCCTAGAAGCATGGCATTCCAACCGGAACTCCATCAACAAACACATTGATTTAGAGCCCATCTACCATCCTCTGAGAAAAAGAACAGGAAATGACATCACCAACATAGGAAATGACATCACCAACCCAAGGAAACCTAACCAGATAAATAGAAAGCAGGACATAACACCACTTCATTGGAGGCTCACTGATGATGTTACCTAGAATGGTGATGAAACGTCTGGGAACAAACCTTCAAGCTCAGTGAACCAGCTTACATCTGGAACAAAAAAAAGACCCACTCTCTTGTGGACCGAGAGGAGGAGAGCGCTGTGTTGGAGGTGAAAGGAGGACGTCGGGTTGGCTGTGCACCCTTGCAACCAGTGGATCTTAATGCTGGCTTCGGCCTAACGCTGGTTCAGGGGAGCAGCCAATCTGCAACGATGGCTGCGGCGAGTGCTCGTGCCCCAGGTCAGGGGGTCCGGAACACCATCCGTGTTTCTGTAAAGAAGGTGGATGAAGGTGCACCTGTGGACCGCACCTTCTTCGTGAAGAGGGTCCTGTTGGACCTTTGTGGGTTCGCTGCTGCGGACATTTACTGCCTGCAGGATATCCCCGGAGGAGGTTTTTACGATGTGACCTTCAGGAGTGCCAAGCTTTGCGAGCGCTTCCTGGAGGTTTTCAAGGAGAAAGGAGGGGAGGGCCCGCTCTCTGTATTGACCGCTGTCCCGCTGTTTGTGATGCCAGCGCAGAGGAGCCGTATGGTGACTGTACACATGTACAACCCGCATGTGCCAGCAGTTGATGTCCTGACCTTCCTTGGAAGGTACGTGAAGGTGGAAGGGAACCTAGCTGACATCATGGACCCCTTTGGCATCTGGACCAGTAAGAGGCAGATCAAGGTGACGCTGAGGATGGGCACGGACGGGAACGTCGTACACCCACCGTCCAGCTTCGCGATCGGTGGGAGCAAGGGCTACCTGACCTATGCAGGGCAACCTAAAGTCTGCCATGCCTGTGGTAGGTCAGGTCACGTGGCGGCCGACTGCAAAGCCACCATCTGCAGGAACTGCAGGGAGGAGGGACACCTTGCAAAGAATTGCCCACAAGAGAAAAGCTGCAACCTTTGCGGGGAACCGGGCCACCTCTATAGGGCATGCCCGCAGCGGGGTCCACCTACGCCCAGGTCACCGGCAGGGGCAATGCGGGGCCAGCCCCCCCGGAGGAGAGGAAGGCACCAGGGCCCAGCAAGGACCCCACTAATGTGCAGGAAGGCCCAGCCCCGCAGGATGGGCCCGAGGCCAGCAAAGCGCCCCTGCAGGCTCCGCTCCCCCCCGACAACCTGGAGTCAATGGAGGCGGCAACAGGCGACCCAGGGGAGTGGACGACGGTCCGGAAAGCGAAGAGGAAGGTGCGTCGGCAGGCCCAGGAACTGCAACCATCAGGTGGGAAGAGGCAGCTACAGGGGGGCTATAAGAGCTCCTCTGACGAGGGGGATTCGGAGAGGGCCCGCCCGAAGCAGAAGTTAAAGATCTCCAGGGAGAAAGAAAGCAGCACCATGCTTCCAGATGACGGGACGCGTCCTGAGGCTCCCTCCGACACCCAGTCACGTGCCGCTGGGGCACTGGAGGGTCCCCCGGAACTTCCAGGCGGGAAGGAGGAAACAGCGCGTCCCCAGCCTGACCCAGAGCCGGACGCTCCTGCCTCCATACCCCCGATGGGGGGATGGCACCTGGAAGGCAGCACGGACGGTTTCCTCAGCCCAGAGGGCGTCCAGCAGTTAGCCCGGGCAATGGGCATGAAGGGACAGATGGAGGGGCTGGACCTTGGATTGGGGAGGGTACTGCGGTCACTGCCCACAATGGGGGTACGAGTTGCAAGCATTAATGTGCGCAGTGTCAAGTCCACCGCAAGATGTGTATCCACGTTGGCCTACCTGACCACCATCAGGGCGGACCTCCTGTTTCTGCAGGAGTGCGGGATACCGCACCTTGGCAGATACGGGAAATGGTCCGGCGCCTGGACCTGTGGGCCTTCGATCTGGTCGGGGGGTAACGACTGTCGCTCCTCGGGCCTGGCAATTCTGCTGCGGGGGTGCAACTTCACCATCTCTCAAGTTCAGGAGGTGGTGGGGGGCGCCTCCTAGTGGCTGACGTCACCTACAGGAACGCTCCCCTGAGGCTGATCAACGTGTACGCCCCAGCGGTACGGAGTGAGCGGTTGGCCGTTCTGCAGCGGCTTCCATCCCTGCTGGCTACGTCCAGGCCGGTCATCCTGGGCGGAGACTTCAACTGCATCATTGATGCAGATGGAAGATCCGGCGCGGGGACAGCGGGTGGGGGGAGTCAACTGGACGTCACGTCCAGATTCCTGATGGGCACTGTGAAGGACGCCAAGCTGCTCGATGTCTTCAGCACCCCTGCAGATGGAGCGCAGCGGAGGTACACCTGGTCGCGGCCAGATGGGTCTATTCGCTCAAGGATAGACTTCCTGTTTGTGTCACGGGCGTTCTCGGTCAGGTCCACCGGCGTCGAGCCGGTGTTCTTCTCTGACCACTGCCTCCTGCTGGCCGACTGTCACTTACAGGACGACCAGCTGGCCGGCAAGGGGACGTGGAAGCTCAACACGACCCTGTTGACCCCAGAGAACGTTGAGGAGCTTAAGAGGGAGTACACCGGTTGGAGAACCGTGAAACCCCTCTTTGAGTCTCCGGGCGACTGGTGGGAGACAGTGAGGAGAACATGAAGGGGTTCTTTATCCTCAAGGGTGTTCGGAAGGCGAGAGAGAGGCGAGGAAAGCTGTCGTGACTCCAGAAAAGGGTGCAGAACCTGCTCCTTCTGCAGTTGATGGGGGTCGATGTCACGGAGGACCTCCGCGAGGTGAGGGGCCAGCAAGCCTCACTCTTCACCGCGGAGGCCTCTAGGAGAATCTTCCGGTCCAGGGTCTGCTCCGTGGAGCAGGACGAGACGTGCTCGCGTTTCTTCTTTCAGAAGGTGCACAAAGAGAGCTCTTTGCTCAGCCGGCTGAAGGAGGACGACGGCTTGGTGACATCGTCTCGGCCCGACATTTTGAGGATCAGCAGATCCTACTATGCCGGACACGAAGTCCACGGACAGCATGACCTCCGAGTCGTTCCTGTCGTCTATCACGGAGGTCTTAGATGACGGCACGAGGGAGTGGCTGGACCGGCCAATATCCCTGGATGAGCTGACCAGAGCCCTCAAGTCCTTGGAGAGGAATAGGACTCACGGGAGCGACGGCTTACCGGTCGAGCTGTATTCCACTCTGTGGGACCTGGTCGGCCAGGACCTGCTGGAGGTGTACGATAGTGCGCTTCGGGTAGGGGAAATGTGCAAGTCCATGAGGAAGGGCATCATCACCCTCATTTACAAGAAGAAGTGGGAGAGGGAAGAAATTAAGAATTGGCGCCCCATTTCACTATTGAACGTGGACTAGAAAATCCTGGCCAAGGTCATAGCCAACCGGGTCAGGTCTGTCCTGGAGTCGGTGATTCACCCTGACCAAACCTGTGCTGTGCCGGGCAGGAAGATCGCTGAGAGCCTCGCGCTCATCAGGGATATGATCGCCTACGTACAGGACAGGCGGGTGGACACCTGCCTCGTCAGCCTGGACCAGGAGAAGGCCTTCGACAGGGTCTCTCATGCTTACATGAGGGACGTCCTCTCCAAATTGGGGTTCGGGGAGGGCATCCGCAATTGGATCCAGCTGCTCTACGCCAACATCGTTAGCGCAGTCTCGATCAACGGGTGGGAATCGGACAGTTTTCCTGTCAGATCTGGAGTCAGGCAGGGCTGCCCGCTCTCTCCTGCCTTGTTCATGTGCTGTGTGGAGCCCTTCGCCGCATCCATCAGGAAGGACGTGAGCCTGAAGGGTGTGACTATCCCAGGCAGCGGAGGCCTTCAGGTCAAGACCTCCATGTACATGGACGATGTCGCCGTCTTCTGCACCGATCGTCGGTCGGTGAGTAGACAATTGGACATCTGCGGCCAGTTTGAACTAGCCTCGGGTGCCAAAGTCAATAGGGGTAAGAGCGAGGTCATGTTCTTCGGGAACTGGGACGACCGCTCCTTTATCCCCTTCACCGTCAGGACACACTACCTGAAGGTGCTGGGTGTTTGGTTTGGTGGAGCTGGGGCGTGCACTAGGACTTGGGAGGAGCGTATCACCAAATTGAAGCAGAAGCTGGGCAGGTGGACGCTCCGGTCCCTCTCTATCGCGGGTAAGAACCTGGTTGTCAGGTGCGAGGGGCTTTCGTTACTGTTGTATGTGGCACAGGCCTGGCCTATTCCCTGGACCTGCGCCGCTGCGGTCACCCGGGCCATCTTCCACTTCATTTGGGGGTCGAGGATGGACCGGGTCCGCAGGGACACCATGTACAAAGACCTGGAAAATGGGGGAAAGGGCGTACCGAACGCCACCCTTGCCCTGACGGCTACCTTTGTGTGCAGCTGCATCAAGCTGTGTGTAGATCCTCAGTACGCAAACACCAGGTGTCACTACTTACTGAGATTCTACCTGTCCCCAGTGTTGCGAAGGATGGGCCTGGCCTCGTTGCCGCAGAACGCTCCGAGTAGTTGGACCGTTCCATACCACCTGTCCTTCGTGGAAAAATTTTTGAAAGGAAACACCTTTGACCACAAGGCCGTCAGGCAGTGGTCAGCACGTAGTATCCTCGGGACCCTTCGGGAAAAGGAGAGGGTGGATCCCGTCGTGTGGTTCCCCACGCAGACTGCCAAAGTCGTTTGGCAGAATGCCTCATCGCCAGAACTTTCAAACAAGCACAAGGACGTTGCTTGGCTGGCGGTGAGAGGGGCTCTGCCAGTGAGATCCTTTATGCATGCCCGGAATCTCTGCGCCACCGCACGCTGCCCTCGAGGTGGCTGCAGGGGGCGGGGGATGAGACTGTCGATCATCTCCTTCTGGAGTGTGCCTATGCGCAGGAGGTCTGGAGGGGGATGCAGTGGTATTTGTCGAGTTTCGTCCCGAGCAGCTCCGTGACGCGGGACTCCGTGCTCTACGGGCTGTTTCCCGGGACGCACACCGAGACCAACATCAACTGCGCCTGGAGGACCATCAATGCGGTGAAAGACGCTCTTTGGTCTGCCCGCAACTTGCTGGTCTGCCAGCTGAAAGAACTGACCCCGACCGAGTGTTGCAGACTGGCGCACTCCAAGGTCCAGGACTACGTGCTGAGGGACGCGCTAAAGCTTGGGGCAGCTGCCGCCAAGGCGCGGTGGGGAAAGATCACGGTATGAAACCCCTCGTCCAGAATAGAAAAAAGGGCCCTATCTGGTAACTGGGCCCAGCTGGCACCTTCCCCAACTGGTCAGGGGGCCAATTGGGACTGGGCCGGGTGATGACTGCCGGGGTATTTTCTTTACTTTGCTTTATTTTTCTTCTTTGTTTGTTTTTTTCCTTTAGTTGATGTATGTACCCCCTGGGTAACCCAGAGCGGCTTGCATGACTGGGTAGGTGTATAAATACGTTTTATTTTTTGTACATCTTATGAATAAAGTATATTTTTTCAAATAAAAAAAAGTGACGGAACGTCTGAAAACTAACCTTCCAGCTCAGCAAGCAAACTCACATCCAGAACTGAAAACTGATTTTGTTTTGAAGGCTATTACTTCTTAATAAAGTAGCTTTTGAACTATTATTGTCTCTGGGTGCAAAGAACAATGAGAAAAGGGGATGGAAGTTTCCACTATGGTCATTAAAGCCATCTGAAACTGAATAAAGAAGAATTTTTAACTGCTTTGATCCACCTAAGGTAGAATTCTGAAGTAGTTGACAAATTGCTGGAATGACCAGATATTTAGCAGATGATGTTCAATGCAGAGAATGTGAAGTGATGCACTTTGGTTGGAAGAACATTGAGAGATGATAAAAAGACGAATACAGTTCTAAAGGGGTGCAGAAGCTAAGGGACCTAGGTATAAATATACAGAGATCAATAATGGTGGGGCCAGGTAGACAGCAGTTCGTAAAGCAGAAAGTGTCCTCAACTTTATTCGTCGGGGTATAGAGTACAAAAGAAAAGAGCTGATGTTGAACTTTTGTGACATCTTAGTTGAAGTGTTATATACAGTCATGTGTGCCACATTACAGGAAAGATGTGAATGCATTACAGAGAATGTAAAAGACAATTACCAGAATGGTTCCAGGAATGAGAAGCTTTAATTATGAGGATAGATTGACAAAGTTGGACTGTTCTCTTTGGAGGAAGAAGGCTGAGAGGATATTTTATAGAGGTTTTCAAAATCATAAGTGGGCTGGAAACAGTAGATAAGGAGAAGATGTTCCAGCTTGTAAAAGCAACAAGAATGAGAGGGAATGGATTTAAAGCGATGTGCATAAGAAGCAAGAGTGACATGAGAAAAAAAAACACACAGTGAGTAGTTGAGGTTTGAAATGCTTTGCCTGAAATGTGGTAGAGGCAGATTCAACTGAAGAATGTAAGAGAGCATGGGATGGTTATTTGGATAAAAATAATGTGCGAGGATATGGGGAAAAGAAGCTTGGCATTAAGTAATTACGCTTATTTGAAGAGTCAGTGTTGAAATGATGGGCCAAATTGCTTTCTTCTGTGCTGTTGCAATTCTGTGATTCTGTAGTTGTGAAAATCTATTCTCAGCACTGAAAGTTCACATATTATAACACAATCAATTAAAAGAGAAGTTTAATAATAACATTTAGTTATAATTATTTTGTTAACTGTTATTATTCATTTATCACAAGCTGCATCTCTAAGGACATGACTTGAAGTTCATTCTGAAGAAGGTCATTTAAGGTAATGAGGAAAAACAATTTCTTTAATCCATGGAAAATTGTTAATTTGTGAAATTTCAAGTATTGGGTGCATAATGCCTCTGCACAAATCTGTTCAAATTTTATTTTAGTTGCCAGTGGATTGCCACAAATGTAGGCATATAGTTTCAAAACCGGAGCAAGAAGTTTATATCAATAAAAGTAACCTTGAGGTTTTCAGACTGTGATAAAAACCTAACTAATTCATTAATGTTATCTAGAAGAGGGAACCTGCTCCGGTCTAGACATGACTTCACTGTACGTCATTACGATTGACTCTGAAATGGACTAGCATGCCACTTAGTTATATGAAAACATGGCAGTCGAAAGTAAAAGGCCAGTAACCAAGCGTAAGTAGGGATCAGCAATAAATGGCAGCATAGCCATTGGTCCCCACTTTCCAGAATGAATAAAAATGGAGACAAAGATGTCAGCTTCAGGTTTTTTTAAACAAGTGTTTCTACTTACTTCAGTGTGCTGAGCTCTGTTAGAGATGGATGGGTGGCCCTGAGATAGCTCTCACGCCGTGCAGAAATCTTTGGAGAAGGTTTAGGGCTAGTGTCTGAGTCCCCACTGTCATCGTCTCCCATTGCTTTAATGTAGCTGCCAGAGCGCATTCGCCGACAAGGAATTTCATCCTCTTTACTTTGTGGCGAGTAACCACTCCATTCATCCTGTGGAACCTAATTAAATACAACACCATGATTTGGAATACTCTTTTTCTGGATTGGCAGAAAATTATTTTGAAATATTGAACAATTGCAACAGTAATTGACCATATAAATCATTTTGACCAAGCTAATATTCATATCTGGTGGAATCAGCTATTGAAGAAAGAATATGCTACTTGGTCTATGTGACAATGCAATTTGTTACAAGCTTGTTTTCAATATAAACATACCAGACATCCAACAAAGATTGTTAGACGATATTATCTTACATTTTGTAGAATACATTCAGAAGAAGTAAAAACAGAAATTCTTGTTTTGACAACATCACCTTGATAAATTGTCATGATCTCATTACCTTAATTAGTTTGTACAGTTTTGAATTACTGACTACTTTTGGTTAGACCCTCAGCATGTGACTCTTATACCTATCATGTTATTCTAGTCATTTAGTTTGTCTCCAGCACCAGTTTATTTTAAATGTTTTGTAACTATCCCTCTGCCTCATTTAATCAGATTACAGTTCATACCTTCGCTGGTTAGTCAGCTGTTGACACTTTACACACTGCCTAACACTCTTGGTCACCTGCAAAGACTTATCACCTGACACTCCACTCACTCCAGTTTATGATCATTTGATCTCTGTGCCCTTGATCTCTTTGCCTATAAACTCTGACGAAGGGGCTGTGCTCCAAAAGCTTGTCTGATTTCAAATAAGCCTGTTGGAATATAATGTGGTGTCATGTGAATTCTGACCTTTTCCTCCCCAGTCCAATACTGGCACCTCCACATCAAGATTATTAAGTATTGAAAAGGTAACTGGAACAAGAAACTAAAACCTCAAAAATCAAAAGAGTAAATAAAAGGCTTACCTCAGAATAGGTGGGGAAGAATTCTTGTGAGGACAGTGTCATACTTATGGGAGGATCATACAAAAGTAATTGATTTGAAGATTGATATGCCTTATGAGAGAATTCTTAGGGAAAGTAGGAAGTAATCTGAATATATAACCTGAGTAGTTATAAGCCATTGTGTTAGCTGTATTTAATTTTGTTATGCATATAATAAGGCTTATGTTTTGATAAAAAGAGGGTTAAATCTTGTGGCATAGCTTTATTGGCTAAAAGAAGATGTTTCAGTTTCTATTTCTTTAACTGGGTCATTACTCTTTGTTCTGACTTCTTTCTTCCTGACTGAGAAGAGGCCTATTTTATGCAATTTTGACAAGCAACAGGCAACATAAACTTCTGGACACATTGGGCTGAATTTTATCATTACAGAGAGGACATGAATGAGCTGGAAAGCTGGAGGCAACCCTGCTTCTGCATTCACAGGATCCCTAGTTGCATTTCATGCGGGTGTAGGTATCTAATTTTTTTTTATTTGTTCACGGAATATAGGAGTTGCTCTGGGTCAACATTTATTGCACATCAATATTTACCCTGGAGAAGCTGGAGGATCTGCCTTCTTCAACCACTTCAGGGCTGGAGGATGGCTATATATATTCATTGCGCTGTTGGGAAGGAACTTCCAGGATTTGCCCAAATAACGATGAACGAATAGCCATAGAAATCCAAGTCATGATGGTGAGTGGCTTGGAGGGCATTTGCAGGGAGTGGTGTTGCCATGTAATTGCTGTCTCAACCCCTGTACTCAAAAGACTGAACAATGAAGGTAAGCATGCCAAATGCCTTTTTAACCATGCTGTCTATGTGTGATGCAAACTTCAAAGAATTATGTACCTGCACCCCTGGGTCCCTTTGTTCTACAACACTACCCAAGGCCTTACCATTAATTGCATAAGCTCTACCCTTGTTTGCTCTACCAAAATGAAATACCTCGCAATTATGCAGATTGAACTCCATGTACCATTTTCAGCCCATTGACCCATTTGATCAAGATCCCTTTGTAATCTTAGAAGACCTTCTTCACTGTCTACTATGCTACCAATTTTGGTGTTGTCTGCAAACTTACTAACCATGCCTTCTACATTCTCATTCAAATTATTTGTATATAAGAGAGGACTCAGAACCAATCCCTGTGGAACACCTCTGTTACAGGTCTCTGGACTGAAAACCAACCCTTCACCACCACTCTCTGCCTCCTGCTATTAAGCCAATTATGTATCTAATTAGCAAGCTCACCCCGAATCCCATGTGACCGAACATTACAAATTAGTCTAGTATGTGGACCCTTGTTGAGGCTTTACTAAAATCCAAGTAAACAATGTATACTGCTCTGCCCTCATCAATGTTTTTAGTAACTTCCACAAAAACTCAATAAAGTTATCAGACAGGTCTTTCCTTGAACAAACCATATTAACTATCCTTAATCTACTGTTGCCTCCTATCCTTAATCTACTGTTGACTTCTGGATGTGAGGGCAGTCTGGTAAATTAGCATGGGCAGCTGGAAGATAATGCACACACCAAACATCTTATATATAGAACATATAGAACATTACAGCACAGTACAGGCCCTTCGGCCCTCGATGTTGTGCCGACCTGTCATACCGATCTCAAGCCCATCTAACCCACACTATTCCATGTATGTCCATATGCTTGTCCAATGACGACTTAAATGTACCTAAAGTTGGCGAATCTACTAACTTTGCAGGCAAAGCGTTCCATTCCCTTACTACTCTGAGTAAACAAACTACCTCTGACATCTGTCCTATATCTTTCACCCCTCAATTTAAAGCTGTGCCCCTCCCACCTCAATCTCTACTATTACCTTTCCTTTCCATGTTATAGTTTTCCAAACCCCAAATTCTCTCTTGTCCTGAAAGTTTCACAGTTGGTTGAGTAGGAAATATTTATCATTCACTGAAATACAGTCATGTCCTCAAAGCTTTGTGCCTTTCACTCATCAGGAACAATACAAGACTGCCAAACTTTAAATGATTTCAACAAGTTGCACTCTAGAAAGATGCGATTTTGATTGGTTGGCAAGTTGACTCTGATTAAGTGAGGCATTGCATCAAGAAAGCAATAGGGAACATTTGGCTCTCCAGACCTCCTGTGTCTTTCTAAAAAAAGGAGCAGGGCTTGAACATATCATCAAGCAAAGAAATTTGCATCACTTCTTGCAAATGTAAATAAGGTAGGTTATGGACTCTGCTAATTACCTTAGTTTAAGAGAAGCATCATATGGTTGAGCAGTGGTTGGGTAGAGTGGATAGATCATTGGGCACATAAGCAGCGACAGTGTGAAGGTGCCGACATTGCTTTCACGACAACATAAAGCTGTTAACCTGCTCTCATTGTTTGAAATAGAAGCTGATTTTACTAAATTGCTACATAATCCTATAAAAACAGGTTCCCAGACAGGTACCAGTGATTCTTACTTATCCCTTGTTCCAATGTTTTACAATATTGGCTGAATGAGTCTGCAAACAGATGGCGTGTAGCAAGAGTGATGGACCGAAGTAAGGACCTGAATTCACGGTGTCGCTTAAGTGAAATATTTAATGAAATGGCAATTTCTACTCAGATAAACCTCTCACAAACAGTTCAATATGGTTACAAATGAGTGATTGTGAGACTCTGGCTAGCATGTTACCTGGCAGTGAAAGGAGACTGAATATTGCCTTGTAAAGTATAGAGAGATTATGAGGTGACATATCAGCATTAACCTTCCCTTTGAAATATACTGGATGATTCAAAAATATGATGCTTAAAGGGGTGGTTGAGGGGAGGATACAAAATTAAGCATTCACAAGTAAGGTATAGTTACTCTTCACGTATTTATCAAAACAATTATAAGTAACTATCCATTTTTAATCAGCAATTCTCTAATCAACTAATTCTGGACAGTTGAACTCATCTTAAAAAAGATTTCTGTTTAATGGCATCAGCAATTGCTGTTTGATAATATTTTATGTCTCTGATCGTGTTTTTGGGATCCTTAAGGGGGAGGGGGAGCAGCCCAAAGTCATGGTCCACATTGGCACCAATGACATAGGTAGGGAGAGAGATAGGGATTTAAGGCAGAAATTCAGGGAGCTAGGATGGAAGCTGACAGCTAGGACAAACAGAGTTGTTGTCTCTGGTTTGTTGCCCATGCCACGTGCTAGTGAGGCGAGGAATAGGGAGAGAGAGGAGTTGAACACGTTGCTACCGGGATGGTGCAAGAGGGAGGGTTTTGGATTCTTGGATAATTGGGGCTCTTTCTGGGGTAGCAAGATGGTCTTCACCTGAACCAGAGGGGTACTGATATCCTGGGGGGAAATTTGCTAAGGCTATTCAGGTGGGTTTAAACTAATTCAGCAGGGGGATGGGCACCAAAATTGTAGTTCGACTATAGAAAAGGTTGAGAGTAGGGTGGTCCGAAATAAAGTTTCAGGGAAGCAAGATGGCACTGGCAAGCAAGAAGTTGGTTTGAAGTGTGCCTACTTCAATGCCAGGAGCGTCTGGAATAAGGTGGGTGAACTTGCAGCATGGGTTAGTACCTGGGACTTCGATGTTGTGGCCATTTCGGAGACATGGATAGAGCAGGGACAGGAATAGTTGTTGCAGGTTCCGGGATTTAGATGTTTCAGTAAGAGCAGAGAAGCTGGTAAAAGAGGCGGAGGTGTGGCATTGTTAGTCAAGGACAGTATTACAGTTGCAGAAAGGATGTTTGGGGACTCGTCAACTGAGGTAGTATGGGCTGAGGTTAGAAACAGGAAAGGAGAGGTCACCCTGTTGGGAGTTTTCTATAGGCCTTCGAATAGTTCCAGAGATGTAGAGGAAAGGATAGCAAAGATGATTCACGATAGGAGTGAGAGAGACAGGGTAGTTGTCATGTGGGACTTCATCTTTCCAAATATTGACTGGGAACACTATAGTTCGAGTACTATAGATGGGTCAGTTTTTGTCCAGTGTGTGCAGGAGGGCTTCCTGATACAGTATGTAGATAGGCCAACAAAGGGCGAAGACACATAAGATTTGGTACTGGGTAATGAGCCTGGCGAGGTGGTAGATTTGGAAGTAGGTGAGCACTTTGGTGATAGCGATCACAATTCTGTTATGTTTACTTTAGTGATGGAAAGGGATAGGTGTATACCACTGGGCAAGAGTTATAGCTGGGGGAAAGGCAATTACGATGAGATTAGGAAAGATTTAGGGAGCATAGGATGGGGAAGGAAACTGCAGGGAATGAGCACATTAGAAATGTGGAGCTTATTCAAGGAAAAGCTCCTGTGTGTCCTAGATAAGTATGTACCTGTCAGGCAGGGAGGAAGCTGTAGAGTGCGGAAGCCGTGGTTTACGAAGGAGGTGGAATCTCTGGTCAAGAGGAAGAAGAAGGCTTATGTTAGGATGAGATGTGAAGGCTCAGTTAGGGCACTTGAGGGCTACGAGGTAGCCAGGAAAGACCTAAAGAGAGAGCTCAGAAGAGCCAGGAGGAGACATGAGAAGTTGTTGGCGGATAGGATCAGGGTAAACCCTAAGGCTTTCTATAGACATTTAAGGAATAAAAGAATGACGAAAGTAAGATTAGGCCCAATCAAGGATAGTAGTGTTAAGTTGTGTGTGGAGTGAGGTGAGATAGGGGAAGCGCTAAATGAATATTTTTCAACACTATTCACTCTAGAAAACGACAATGTTGTCGAGGTGAATACTGAGATGCAGGCTAGTAGACTAGGTGGGACTGAGGTTCACAAGGAAGAGGTATTAGAAATCCTTCAGAGGGTGAGGATAGATAAGTCCCCTGGGCCGGATGGGATTTATCCTAGGATCCTCTGGGAAGCCAGGGAGGAGATTGCCCAGCCTTTGGCATTGATCTTTAACTCGTCATTGTCTACAGGAATAGTGCCAGATGACTGGAGGATAGCAAATGTGGTTCCCCTGTTCAAGAAGGGGAGTAGAGACAACCCTGGTAGTTATAGACCAGTGAGCCTTAGCTCAGTTGTTGGTAAAGTGTTGGAAAAGGTTATAAGGGATAGGATTTATAATCATCTAGAAAAGAATAAATTGATTAGGGATAGTCAGCACGGTTTTGTGAAGGGAAGGTCGTGCCTCACAAACCTCATTGAGTTCGTTGAGAAGGTGACCAAACAGGTAGATGAGAGTAAACCGGTTGATGTGGTGTATATGGATTTCAGCAAGGCGTTCGATAAGGTTCCCCACAATAGGCTATTGTACAAAATGCGGAGGAATGGGATTGTGGGAGATATAGCAGTTTGGATTAGAAATTGGCTTGCTGAAAGAAGACAGAGGGTGGTAGTTGATGGGAAATGTTCATCCTGGAGAGCAGTTACTAGTGGTGTACCGCAAGGGTCGGTGTTGGGTCCACTGCTGTTTGTCATTTTTATAAATGACCTGGATGAGGGCGTAGAAGGATGGGTTAGTAAATTTGCAGATGACACTAAGGTCAGTGGATAATAAAATGTGAGGCGGGATGAACACAGCAGGCCCAGCAGCATCTCGGGAGCACAAAAGCTGACGTTTCGGGCCTAGACCCTTCATCAGAGAGGGGGATGGGGTGAGGGTTCTGGAATAAATAGGGAGAGGGGGGGAGGCGGACCGAAGATGGAGAGAAAAGAAGATAGGTGGAGAGGAGAGTATAGGTGGGGAGGTAGGGAGGGGAGGGAAGGTCCCTCTTCCGCACCTACACAGGCCCCAAACTCTACCTCTTCCTCCGTTACATTGATGACTGTATCGGCGCCGCCTCTTGCTCCCCAGAGGAGCTCGAACAGTTCATCCACTTCACCAACACCTTCCACCCCAATCTCAAGTTCACCTGGGCCATCTCCAGCACATCCCTCACCTTCATGGACCTCTCAGTCTCCATCTCAGGCAACCAGCTTGTAACTGATGTCCATTTCAAGCCCACCGACTCCCACAGCTACCTAGAATACACCTCCTCCCACCCACCCTCCTGCAAAAATTCCATCCCCTATTCCCAATTCCTCCGTCTCCACCGCATCTGCTCCCATGATGAGGCATTCCACTACCGCACATCCCAGATATCCAAGTTCTTGAAGGACCGCAACTTTCCCCCCACAGTGGTCGAGAACGCCCTTGACCGCGTCTCCCTCATTTCCCGCCACACATCCCTCACACCCCGCCCCCGCCACAACCGCCCAAAGAGGAACCCCTCGTTCTCACATACCACCCCACCAACCTCCGGATACAACGCATCATCCTCTGACACTTCCGCCATCTACAATCCGACCCCACCACCCAAGACATTTTTCCATCCCCACCCTTGTCTGCTTTCCGGAGAGACCACTCTCTCCGTGACTCGCTTGTTCAGTCCACACTGCCCTCCAACCCCACCACACCCAGCACCTTCCCCTGCAACCGCAGGAAGTGCTACACTTGCCCCCACACCTCCTCCCTCACCCCTATCCCAGGCCCCAAGATGATTTTCCATATTAAGCAGAGGTTCACCTGCACATCTGCCAACGTGGTATACTGTATCCATTGTACCCGGTGTGGCTTCCTCTACATTGGGGAAACCAAGCGGAGGCTTGGGGACCGCTTTGCAGAACACCTCTGCTCGGTTCGCAATAAACAACTGCACCTCCCAGTCGCAAACCATTTCTGCTCCCCCTCCCATTCTTTAGATGACATGTCCATCATGGGCCTCCTGCAGTGCCACAATGATGCCACCGAAGGTTGCAGGAACAGCAACTCATATTCCACTTGGGAACCCTGCAGCCCAATGGCATCAATGTGGACTTCACCAGCTTCTAAGTCTCCCCTTCCCCCACCGCATCCCAAAACCAGCCCAGTTCGTCCCCTCCCCCCACTGCACCACACAACCAGCCCAGCTCTTCCCCTCCACCCACTGCATCCCAAGACCAGTCCAGCCTGTCTCTACCTCCCTAACTTGTTCTTCCTCTCACCCATCCCGTCCTCCCACCCCAACCGCACCTCCATCTCCTACCTACTAACCTCATCCCACCTCCTTGACCTGTCCGTCTTCCATGGATTGACCTATCCCCTCCCTACCTCCCCACCTATACTCTCCTCTCCACCTATCTTCTTTTCTCTCCATCTTCGGTCCGCCTCCCCCTCTCTCCCTATTTATTCCAGAACCCTCACCCCATCCCCCTCTTTGATGAAGGGTCTAGGCCCGAAACGTCAGCTTTTGTGCTCCTGAGATGCTGCTGGGCCTGCTGTGTTCATCCAGCCTCACATTTTATTATCTTGGATTCTCCAGCGTCTGCAGTTCCCATTATCACTAAGGTCGGTGGAGTTGTGGATAGTGACGAAGGATGCTATAGGTTGCAGAGAGACATAGATAAGCTGGTGTGTGGAGGTTCGCTATAATAGCGCCATCACTGGCTAAGGAAGAAATGGCACCAGGTGTTCTGCCCACTTCCATGAATGGATTGTCAGCTGCCATGGAGAACCAGTGGCAGTGAGAAAGATACATATGTCTTACATTCCCTCTCCCTGGCCAGTGATCCTCAGGACCAAAGGAGTGGTGATGGGGTGGGCTGGAAACCTCTCCCCCACTGCCCCTCCTTGCAAGGAGACAGGACAGTGCCAGTTGGCACCACAAGTGGAACCATACAACCCATCGATAGCTTCTAACAGTCCTCATTAACAGGTATTCACCCTCGTAGCTGGGTCATTTTCCACTGCTATGTCTGTCCATTGTTCTCCTCTCTCTTTAGGATCTGTCTCCACCTATTGTTTACTCCTTAGCTGTCCCCCCACCCTATGTTTTGCATATAAACTGACATTTTTGTAGCTACCATCAGTTCTGAGGAAAGGTCACTCAACCTGAAATGGTAACCCTGATTTCTCTCCCCAGATGCTGCCAGACCTGCAGAGCGTTTCAAGCAATTTCTCTTTTTCTTTGTTTTGGATACACTGGAGTTGTTTTCCTTACAGCAGATGAACCTGAGTGGGGGACATGACTGAGATTTCTAAAATTATGAGGGACAAGATAGGGTAGACAAGAAGAAATGTTTCCCCTTGGTAAAGGGACCAGGATGCATAGAGTTCAGGTTAGGAGCAGAGAATTAGAGGAATCATCAGGAAATGTATTTTTTCACCTGGAGGATGGTGGGATTCAGGACTCACTGCCTTATGGCAATAGAGGCAAAAACACTCATGTTACTTAATATGTTTTTAGATTTGCACTATGATGTCAAGGTAACAGGCTGTAGGCCAAGTTCTGGAAAATAGGATTAAAATGGTTAGGTGGTTGTTTAGACTGGTGCAGACTCGATGGGCTGAAGGGCCTTTTTCTGTGCTGTAGCCCTCTGTGGCCCTATACCTCAAGACTCAAGAAGCTTGACACCATTCAGGATAAAACAGCCCACGTGATTGGCTCTCAGTCGACTTTCTTCAACACCACGAATGCATGGTGGTAGCAGCAGTGGGCACCATCTACAAGATGCAGTAACTCAGCAAAGTGCCTTCAACAGCATCTTCCTGTGCCCTCTACCAGCTAGAAGGAGCAGGGTAGCAGTTGTATGGGAACGCAGTCACCTGCAAGTTCCCCTCCAAGTCACACACCATCCTGATTTAGAACTATATCAAAGTTCCTTCACAATTGCCAGGTCAATACCCAACAGCCCTATAAGGTCTCTCTACCACAGGGACTACAGCAGTTCAAGAAGGCAGCTCCCCATCAGCTTCAGGAAAATAAGTGCTGGCCCAGCAAAGCAATACCCACATTTTATGATTGAAACTCAGCACGACTGCGCATATGGGGTGTTGTTGCAAGAATTCCAGAGTGTGTAGTAAAGCTGGAAGCATGGGGCAACTGCATTTTTCCATCCTTTGCATTGCTCTGAAATGCTCAGATTGATGCAATAAAAGCCTTGGGCAGTGTTGAAACCTTCTCCTCCAATGAGCTTGCCTGAAAGAGAGATTTAATGATGAAGACTTTAAATTTGCCACCCCCACAGACTGCAAAACACAGTGAAGCAGAGGCCTCTGGTAAGTGCTGAATGGAGCATGAGAGAAAGTAGATTTTTGCCTCTCATGAAGAAAACACTACTGCTGATGTTATTCCACACTGCCTTGCTATTAGGAAGTTCTTACTTTCCTGGATCCAATAAGCAGGAATGGATAAAGAGATGAGGATTAATGCTGCCATTAAATAATGACACTGAGAAATTCTGAACTATAGAATTTTATTGGATAGAAACAGATCGCTCAGTATATTAATTATGTCGTAGTGTTTTGTTTTCTACATGCATCGCAAATTCTAATGTGCTTTCTTCTTCACTCTCCATATCTTTTAACGTGCCTTTTACAAGCAAATATTTAATTCATATTGTATGGGTTTATAGACTTTGTTTCAACCATAATTTGTGATAAGGAAATTGTTTCTGTGATTAGTTTCAATTTGTGACCATGTTGCCAATCATAGAAAGGAATTTATCACTATTTAGGATCTTGACAAAGCTTGTCATCTTGCTCACCAACAATTTTCAAAGTATTAACAGTTTTAGTTGGTTCTCAAGGTACCTTTGATTTTTCATTGGTTGTTTACTACATATTGGTGTAACTTTGTCAGGGGTACTTTGGAAAAAACTATTTACTAAGTTCTGTCGGCACATCACTGGAAAGTTAATGGAAATTCAAGATCCTGATACTAATTATTCTGAGGCATTATATTCACACAATTGATATTCATCACAATTCATGCCAAACTATGGACATATTTAAGCTGATGGCCCATATCATGGATGGATATTGCTCAAACTCATTTCAGTCCGCATTTTAAAGCCGAAAGGTTATTTATGTCTACTTGTCTGAGTTGGATTACATCCCAGATCTACAACATCTACCTACCTATTGTACCGTTCAATTTTCATATTGTATTACACAATAAATTTCACTGTTGCAGATGGGGCTATAAAAGATTCCTCTTCAAAGCAAAGAATGTGGATTTATATATCACCATTCACAATTTCTGGACATCTGAAAGCTTTTTACAGTTGACTGTGTACTTCTCTTGTCAATGTAATACATTAGAGACACCAGGCGAGATCCAACAACATTAATGAAATGACCAGTCTACCATTTTTTTTCTTGGTGTTGCTGCTCAGCTGAGGCAGCTGTCCTGGTCTTCATTAAATATTATTACAGGGTTTGTTAAATCCACCTGAGGGCAAGCTGCTTAAAAATCTCATCCAAATGGCAGTATCAGTGACACTACTGTACTCCTTCAGTACTGTATGCAAAGTGTTCACGCCTTCAAGCCTCTCCAGCCCACAGCTTTCTGACTCTGAAGTGAGATTGCTACCACTGAGCTAAGGCTGACATTTCTCTGAAGACACAAAATGAACTGAGATCAATATCGTAGGTTGTTAATTAGATTTAAATGTATTTTCCACCACAGGCAGTTATTTGAGCTATATTCAGCTTGTCCTGAGGCAGATAGAACTCATATACCGAGCAGTCTGCATGAGTTGGGGAATTTATCTTTGTTTCCTAAGCTAAATGTTTTGTGTTTCAGCTTTAGCTTGTGAAATTAAACTCATAAAACATCCTCCTTCAACCCTAGCTTTGTTTTATGCAGCTTTCATATTGGACATGATCTATCACACTGTCAGAAGTGTGACGGTTACCAACTGTGCAAACCAGATAAGATAAAATAGATTAGTTTATTGATCAGACTTTAAAATATACTTTTTACTTTTACAACTGATTGCCAACTGTTTTGGACAGAAGGGCAGAAAGCTAGATGAGATGGGTCCAAGAAATGAGCCCTGAGCCAGAATAGGCAAAGCGTTGGAAATTCTATGGCCATTGTGTTGGAGTGAAGCAGCTTTGTCAGTGCTCCTAAGATGCTGCTTGGCCTGCTGTGTTCATCCAGCTCTACACTTTGTTATCTCTTGTCAGAGTTTCAGTTGGGGGTTGGATTTCAGTTTAGGTCTTAGGTAATCACTTAAGCAATAAGTCTCTTGGCAGATGTACTCCTGCACAATAGCTCTAATTGTGGTCATGAAATGCTACCATTTATAACACAAATCCCACAGCGCAGCCAAATCCCACAGATCAGTTCCAAAACTGTTCTTTTCATTACCTGAGACAGTAAATAACTCATTATTAGTTGTTGAAAGTTCCATTTGTAGTGAGATCTCAAGACTCCAGTGTTTGTATCTCAGGTACTTATGTAGTCACCTGTCCCTATTCGGTAATAGTGTCAATAGACAAGATTATCATGGATCCTCAGCATGAGCTTTCCAGGTGGCTGAGTGGTTCATGGACAGGTCTGCATGGCAACAGACCAGAAATAGATGACAAAAGTGAAATGCAATGTATAAGAGAAGAATCACAACTTGTGATCTCACCGTAGAAACAATTGTAGAAACCAGCAGCTGGTTTAAAGTAAATAACTTCCAGCCCATTTTTCAAACCTTGACATTTATACGTAATGCCAGCCAGTTTTGCAAAATGCTGCTTTCTTCAAAAATTTGTGCAAGAATTTTGTGTTATTTCCATGTATTTTTTGTTGACTGGGTACATGAAGGAAACACAAATGCAACCAGAGTGAATAATAAGCCAATCTTCGTGGTTTTCCTTGGGGGAATATACTCTAGGAAAGATTAATCCTGAAATTTATCTTTGTAATGGCATATGGAGATAATATGCCAGAACAATGAAATTAAAAATGCAATTTACATATTTTAAATGGATCAATTTAGCAAGTAGACTTCAAAGTAACACTGTAGTTTTGTGATGGTAAACTGCACAGCATGTCACACCTCCCCTCTCCTGCTTCACGCCATGTATGTCTAACAACCTTTAGTTCAATACATCCGGAAAAAAAAATACCATTCTTGATCTGAAATTGAGGTTGCTTGGTCTTGCGTTTACATTCTGTGTTTTATAAACTGAATAAGCTCACTGGTTAAGTGTAAACAAATCACTTGTAATCTCAAAGAGAAATTTACATAGACCAAAATTATTAGTCTTTATGGAGAACGTGTGTTGCTGCTAACTGAAAGTGACAACAGGGCCGAGTCTTTAGTTTTGTTTTAACGAAGTCTGAGTTGTATCCAGTTTTCTGGATGATTTTCTTTGCTGTGAGGTCTAGCAGGCTTTGTCACCAATCGTACCAAATTCACCCAGTCTCCCATATGGCATCTGTCACAACTGATTCACATCTGATCTTATAACGTGCAATTCCCACATAGACTCACTCACTGGATATGTACCAAAACACAGGCATCCCTCACACCAGCATGATTTATAAAATGCAGCACTGCAGCTGGATGAACACTAGCATTGCAATGCTGCCCTATTCACAAGGGTTGGACTCTGGCAAAGAAGGACCAGCAGAGGAGACCATGTCATTAGATTCGACCAGCCTGGTCAAAGGTCGCCAGCCAGGTCCGTGCCATATCCAGGATGCTGAGGAATGGCCAATAATGTGGGAAGGTCAATGACATGTTCTGCTCCACCCAGATAAATGCTACACTTTTCTCTTTGCTGCCTTGTACTCAGTTTATCTCTGCTACTGCACATACCTCACACCAAGGTCCATGCTCTACCCTCTCACTATTGTATGCAATATTTTCCCTCACTCACTTTCCCCCCAGCTTCTCACACCATGAACCCTGTAAGTCCTTTGCGCTGCCTCCACAGACCTTCAATGGATATCACCACTGTTTCTCCACGGCAATTACAGCTATGTGCCATCCACTGACTCATTCACCCCTATTTTCTTACAGAGGAGAGTACAGCACGTGACAGGGCAAAGAGAGCATGCAGTAGTTGGGGGAGATGCCTGAAAACCGTGTCTTTACCCCAATGTGAAGAGAATCACAGGCCTCGCAGAGACAGCTCCTGTGAGGTTGCTGAGGCATCCATGTCCTGGGAAACAAATAAGTAGCTGTGTCACTGCCATTCTCCAGTTAACCTTGCTATCGCTCTCAATCGTTGTACACTACTTCTAACTACAGGCCACAAAGTCTTCTTTCTCTTTGGACCTGCATGTCTCACAAGCATTCCCACAAAGAGTTCAGAGGCTGTGAGGGAACTGCGCACATGGATGTCTAAGGATGAGAATACAGAGGCCTCAGAGGAAGCTTTGGCAGGGTTGCCTCCTAAACCCCGACCAGCTCAGATACTGACACCTGATGAACAACCATAGACATAGAGATTGTGGATAATCGATCCAGTGAGCACCTCGCTATAATAGCGCCATCACTGGCTAAGGAAGAAATGGCACCAGGTGTTCTGCCCACTTCCATGAATGGATTGTCAGCTGCCATGGAGAACCAGTGGCAGTCAGAAAGATACATATGTCTTACATTCCCTCTCCCTGGCCAGTGGTCGTCAGGACCAAAGGAGTGGTGACGGGGTGGGCTGGAAACCTCTCCCCCACTGCCCCTCCTTGCAAGGAGACAGGACAGTGCCAGCTGGCACCACAAGTGGAACCATACGAAGACCCTCAGCAGTTTCCACACAGGACACAGCAGAAGGTCTGTGTCCTCCATCTCCACTCTACCTGACCCTTCAAAACTTGGAAATTCAAGCCAACTTGCTCCTGTCAACTGTAAAAGACTGTATCTTTTTATTTTCTGGACTTTTCATCGTGGACTGAAAGGGAAAAAGAATTGTTTAATGAAAAACTTTGGAAGGGGTTGCTGCATTTCTTATAAATAAGATACCAGCCACACTTTGTAAATGCTGTTTACATTGATGTTTGTTCAAAACATGATGGTGGAAGTGGGTGGGGAGTCCAGTTTCTGATGAGCTAGAACCATAGGTTATGTAACTGATTGGTCTGTGGAATAGCAACCCATTGCTGATGATAAGAACGTCGTGATTAGTTTCTAGGTAGCTGACCTACTTATGTCCCTTTCTCTGCAGTTAAAAAAAAACACCTCAAGCCTGACAAAAGCAAATTTATCTCCCTTCATCAGTTGCTGTAAGTTGAGGCTCTTAACCAATAAGTCAGAGACTTTATAAGTGTGTTTCAGAGATAGTAGGAACTGCAGATGCTGGAGAAACTGAGATAATAAGTTGTAGACCTGGATGAACACAGCAGGCCAAGCAGCATCAGAGGAGCAGGAAGGCTGATGTTTCGGGCCTAGATATTTTCTGAGGAAGGGTCTAGGCCTGAAGCGTTGGCTTTCCTGCTCCTCTGATGCAGCTTGGACTGCTGTGTTCATCCAGCTGTACACCTTGTTATCTCTTTGTAAGTGTGAGCCAGTTGCTCCGTCTCTCTTGCAAGCAAGTGAAAGTTTCTGGAGAAGGAAGATTGAAGAGCAGCAAGTCCTGACGAGAACAAAATGATCATCTCAATGAATTCTATCTACATGTGTATACAAGGGGGACTTTTACAAGGGATCACAGAGTGTTAACAAGTAGAATTATGTATCAGCTGTTCATAATTGTTTATTTGTACCGACAATTTAGTTATTTATAATAAATAGCAATTTTTGTTAAGTACAGAAATATGGTCCATGCTTTCTGTCAACATGGGTCTAAAAGACAGGTAAATTGGGGACTTTTGTACACTTTTACAAAATCTTTAACTTCTGTGATGATTCAGGGAATAGCAGGGCTTCACTTCCAGTGTGCTCCTGCAGAGGGATGTAACCCAGGAAGGCCTTCAGCATGTGTGACTTGTCTAGACAAAAGCAGCCCAAAGTTTCCCCTGCCAAATCTCTCAGGCCAAAGGGCTCTGTATCAGATTGGCAGATTGGGCTCCCTCCAGCCCCAGCTGCAGGAGCAGGGACTGCGCTGAGATGTACTGGCAGGGAGAAAATGAACATAGCTTCTTACTTCAGTGGTATGGGTGAAGAAGGTTTTGTTTTGTCAATCGGACTGCGTACATAAATACTGATAATTTAAACCTTCACGTATCTGCTCTTGAGTCTCCCTGTGCAAGCACTCGATGCTTTTTCCCATCAGCCAGTGGCAGTTCATGGCCACACACAAGGCTTCTTGGATGGAGGCCTGTTATGATTGCCGACTCGAGTCAATCCTCTGGATTCAACATTCCGAACGCTTCTCTCCCTCTGTGCATGGATGTGTAACTGCCAAAAGGTTGTCCAGTAGTGGCTGTGCCAGTGAGGTGACATGTACAGACAGGATCGATGCTATAGACAACGAGAGAGTAGGCACCCTGTGTACCTGTGACCTATGTTGTTCCCCTTTAAAAGCCCTGTAGTCTGTGTTTGTTGTTCTCTCCTTCACCAGTTGAGTTACTTGCCCCACGCACTCTGAGTTTGTTCACAGCCATTCACTTCCCCAGTGGTCAGTTCTGATTTCCAACATGGTGGAAGGTGACAACGAGCACTCCTCTTTCAGCCACTTCCAGAGTCAGCCTGACATTTTCAGTCAGCTCCCAAATATCCACGTATCCTCCTATCACACACTTCACACTTTCCCACGTCCTGAGAAACTGGTTGCATTTACCTACCATTGCCTCCCCTTCTCAGCCATACCATGGACATGTAATGTAACCATGCCTAGTGTAGTCACACTCTGCCCTTCCCTTAGAGCAGGGTGCTCCTGACTGTGAATGAACCCTAATCCCACATTACACTCTTCTCAGGCATGGCTTACAGTACCTCACCTACAGTCAGACCCCGCTCAGGCCCAGACCATGCAGCCACCATTTCTAAACACTAACCTGCTCTGGATCAATGCAGCAGCTATGCCAGCTCTTACTGGCCTCCCCTTCCTCCTTAGATTCTGTGGGTGGACCCGATGGACTGACGATGACTGAGCCTCTCCTCCAAGGTATGGCTAGATTCATGATCAATGCATACAACATCTCCTTGACTGCATTAACTCTACCCATTGGATTTGTTCCTGTGGAGCCATGGATAAACAACATCCCTTTCCCTGGCGTGCAGAGGCCCAGGCCACTGAACTGAGACTCCATTACGGGAGATGGCCCTTAACTTCCTGTACTGAGACCTCCTGACTGATGGGCACTTGGTGAGTACAGTTCCCTGAAGAATTTGAGCCATGGCTACCTGTAAGCTGCAGGTACAGTGCTTTTGCTACGTAAGCTGCTTCCACATGGTGAATGTGTGCGATTAATGTAGCAAAGTGCTGTACAGCAAGATGTCTTTCCCCTTGACTGAGGATTGATTAACAACAAGGCCAGCTAGCTGTTTGTCCAACTGTGCTAATTGGCAATGCAAGGCGATGTGCTGTGAGCATTCAGGGAGGAGGTAAGTGAGCAAATTCTAGGAGAGCAGGGGCGTAGCACTGAGAATGACAGCTTGGTCTAATCCATGGGCTGGGCGTCTCTGCTCATGCACTAGGTATCCCTGTTACAACTTTTTAAGGCAATGTCAATGCAGCTTGCAATGAAAGTCTGTGATTCCGGAACATTCATGGTAGAGGTGCCAGATTGATCACTTTGGATTGGTAGATGATAGATACTCATATCTGTGAAGGAAGAATGCATGCAATTAGCCGAGTATCATATTTTGAGATGATTTTAGGCTTTGTCCAGCGTGGAGGTGATTCAGAGTAAATGGAGAGCTCAATTAACCAGGTGCGCACTCTGGTTCCATATCAAGTTTCCACGATGACTAGCTTGTTTGACGAGTTTGGTTAGATGGGAGGTTAAATATTAATGAGATGAGTTGTGGCGTTAACAAATCATTTAACAAACTGTAATAATTATCCATTAGCATCTCGCTGCTCTCTGGTGAGAATCTCACCCTGCTGCTTGTGAAAAGCGTCAAGGTGCAATGAGATGATCGCCACTTTGTGATGGGACTCATTGCATTCACTGCAGGTTCTGCCACACATTTCACCATAACCCACATTGTTCAAAAACTGATGGTATAGTGGACAGTGAAGGAGGTTATTTAAGATTAAGAAGAGATCTTGATCAGTTGGGTCAATGGGCTAGAGAGTGACAGATGGAGTTTTATTTGGATAAATGAGAGGTATTGCATTTTGATAAAACAACAAAGGAAGGACTTACACAATTAGAAGTAGGGCCTTGGGTGGTATTGTAGAACACAGAGAGACCTAGGGGCTCAATAACACAATTCTTTGAAGTTTGCATTGCATATTGATGGATGGCATTTAGCACACTCGGCCTTCATTGCTTAGACCTCTGAGTACAGGAGTTGGGATGTTATGTTGAGTTTGTGCGAGATGTTGGAGGTTTGGAAAATTGTGCAATTCTGGTTGCTCTGTTATAGGAAGGATATTACTAAGTTCGAGAGAGTTCATTAGAGATTTATCAGGATCCTATCAGGATTGAGATAGTAGGAACTGCCGATGCTGGAGCCTAAGATAACAAGGTGTGGGGCTGGATGAACACAGCAGGCCAGGCGGCATCAGAGGAGCAGGAAAGCTGATGTTTCGGGTCTGGACTCTAAAGAAGGGTCCAGACCCGAAACGTCAGCTTTCCTGCTCCTCTGTTGCTGCCTGGCCTGCTGTGTTCTTCCAGCTCCACACCTTGTTATCAGGATTGGATGGTCTGTGTTACAAGGAGAGACTGGATAGGCTGGGACTTTTTTCACTGAAGCATAGGAAGTTGAGGTAATGGTAGATATGGGTACAGTAACAATATTTAAAAGATGTTTAGATAAGTACATGAATAAGAAATGTTGGGAAGAATATGGGACAAGTGCAGGCAGGTGAGATTAGTTTAAATTGTGATTACGGTCAGCATGGACCGCTTGGACTGAAGGGTCTATTTCTGTGCTGTATGACTCTATAACTCTATGCTCAAGCTCCTATAAGACTCCGCACATAGGTTTTGACAGCAGCAGGAATAACTAAGGGAAGGCTTTAAAAAAGTCCTACACTGAAACAGTTTTATACGTGTTCTAATATTTTCAACACAAATGCACACTATTTATTGGTGGGACATAAATTTTATTGCCTACATACTTTAAAGATGTTGTTGAGTGGTATGCCATTGTTGCTACTTAAGCAGAGCTGTCATGCAAAGTACATAAAAATACATCCAATTCTGAAGTACTGAATTAAGGGAGAAAAGCACAAAAGGGACTCATGATGAGATTCAGTGGGTGACTGAAAAGCAGACCATGAGATCCCACAACAAAAGTGATGAACATCAGCAATAAAGAGCAGTTGGATATATAATAGTCCAGTTTGGAACGTCAGTCTTCCATGAAAAGCTGCAAAGGCTGGTTCTATTAATTTTTGTGGTTGTGCTTGCATGTACTTTTCATTCTACACCAAACCAAACTGGATCATGAAATCCGTTTTGCAAGCGACAGATGTTTTAATGTGAATATGAAATGTGTAGGAAAAGAAGTAGAGCTTCCCACTTCATTATGTTGGAGCTTTTCTGGTGCAATGCTCTGTTTATTGAATTAATGTATTTCATCAGCCAAGACACATTTAGTTTATATTTTAGGCTGGTGGTGAACATTTGGATTTTCTAATATTTTCACTTTTGAACCAAAGAAGGAAGTACAGAACACAACAGCTGTTGCAGAATGGCTTGTACACTGACGTGCCATTACGGAGAACATTAGCATTAAATTATGGGGTATAATTTACTTATTATATCTTTTCAATGACAATAGGGAAATATAGAGGATATAATTTACTTGCATTTTCAGATAGGATTTAATACATTTTCACAAGATTTGTGTACAAAGTTCAAATTAATGGAATTATGTTAGTTTAAAACTTGTTTGAGAATTGTTTTAACAATTGGAAACAGAAAAGAAAGAGAATTGGGAAGAAAGATAATAAAATGTGAGGCTGGATGAACACAGCAGGCCAAGCAGCATCTCAGGAGCACAAAAGTTGACGTTTCGGGCCTAGACCCTTCATCAGAGAGGGGGATGGGGTGAGGGTTCTGGAATAAATAGGGAGAGAGGGGGAGGCGGACCGAAGATGGAGAGAAAAGAAGATAGGTGGAGAGGTAGGGAGGGGATAGGTCAGTCCAGGGAAGACGGACAGGTCAAGGAGGTGGGATGAGGTTAGTAGGTAGATGGGGGTGCGGCTTGGGGTGGGAGGAAGGGATGGGTGAGAGGAAGAACCGGTTAGGGTGGCAGAGACAGGTTGGACTGGTTTTGGGAAGAAAATTGTCTAGAGGCAGTGACTAGGCAACCATTGTAGATCACTGTTGGATGCATCCAGTTATAAATCCCTTGTTATTCTTTCTATTCATAACTTAATTAGAGGTGACAGCTTGGAACATTACAAAATTTGTTGATGAGATAGTATATGTCGCAGTCAGAATTAATAAGGAGTCCTGAAATATCAAGAACTAGGTCAATTTGGAAGATGGGCTCAGAAATGGAAGATAGACCTTAATCTAGATAAATGTAGGAAACTGCTAATGCAGTACATCATTCAAGATAATCTGGTGTATTATGGGATTAGGCTAAATGCAACTCTACAGAAGTATAACCAATGCTGAAATGACTTAGTTAAAGTGGACAAGTAAAAGCTTTTGGAGGTACTTGTTATGCAGTCACCAATGGTTTCCATCAATATGAAGTTATCACAATACATTACAAGAAGAAATGTGTAAAAGAACCAGTGGATGAAACGGGTAAACTAATGTAGAAGAGTAAAACATATTTCTGATTAAAAGGAATTTATTTCAAACAGTTTTCACAAACTGCCTTGATAGTGTTTCTAAGCAGCCAAATGAAGTGGTGTGAGACAGTGAGTCATTATGAAATTATCATTAGTAGCAGAGTGCAGCATCACAATCACAGAATTGTTACGGACAGCGCAGAAGGAGGTCATTCAGCCCATTGCATTCGTACTGACTGTGAGCAATTTAACTTCGAGCCAATCACTCCTTTTTCCCTCTAATCCTGGACGTTATTTCAATTTGAAAAATCATTCAAATTCCTCTTGACTGCTTCAATTCTACCTTCCTCTACCTCATTTCTGGACAATTCATCCCATACTTTATCTACTCGCTGTGTGACGAAGTTTCATGAAGAAGTTAAATGAAGTGCTGTTCTCAAGAATGAGGATCTCAGTGAGGAATCCATTTAGGAAATTTTGCAAAGGCCGTACAGCACAAGTTTGTTAACTTTGGTCTGTTGAAATTATCAGAAACGTAACCCTCTGAACCACAGCTTTGTTAGTCTGGCATCTCTGGCTGAAAATAAAACTAGCGAAGAATATAAGGAAAATAGTTAAAAGACTTGCATTAAAAGCAAAGGCTGTGGAATTTCCAATGCAGCATGTAAGGTCAGGTGTATTCCAGAGGTATAGCAAAATTACTGTGTGAATCAGGAAGGCCTGTCTCTAAAGTTGAATTGTGTGGGTGAGACCATAAGACAGGATGTAGGTACAGAAATGGCCATTCAGCCCATCAAGTCTGCACTGCCATAAAAGGAGATAATACTCAACTGCACTTTCTTGCCTTCTTTCCCCATAACACTTGAAGTTTTACTGATTAAAATTTTGTTTATCTCAGTCTTGAATAAATGTAGCCTTGAAAGCACTCTGTGGTAAGAATTCCATAGATTCACTTTCTCTGAGTGAAAAAAACTCATAATCTTTTAATTTCTCCCCACAGATGCTGCCAGACCTGCTACGCTTTTCCACAAATTTCTACTTTTGTTTTTGATTTACAGCATCCATAGTTCTTTCAGTTTTTAGATAGGAAATAATCTCTCCTCATCTACTCTAGCAAGACCCCTAAGAATTTTATATGTTTCAGTAAGGGGTCTCATCTCATTCTTCTCAACTCCAATGAGTGTAACCACTGCCTATTCAACATCTTCTCATCAAAGAAAAACCCCACATCGGAATCAACCTCATGACCCTTCTCTTGACTGCTTCCAATGCCATCTAAAAAAAATGATTTCTTTAGGATGGTCAGTTTTGAAGAAACGTCATCTCACACTTAAAAAGTGTACTCTGTTTTTCTCTCTCCAAGGATGCTACCGGATGTGTTGAGTTTCCCCAGCATTTTCTGTGCTTCTTTCAGACTTCTAGCATCTGCGGTATTTATTTTCATTTCAGTGTTCATATCTATTGGTTCCACTTTACCTATCCTGTTTGTTACCTCCTCAAAGAATTATAATAATATTGTTAGGCATCATTTCCCCTTCATGAAGTCACAATGGCTCTGCTCAATTTTATTACGTATTTCTGAATGCTTTGCTATTACATTATATCCCTGTGGCTCTTCACTGGTTACAGGTTACTATCCTGAAAATACCTCCCCTTGTCCCAACTCTTTGCCTTCTACTAGTTAGGCAATCCTCTATCCATGTTAATATGCTACCTCCAACGCCATTGCTCTCACCTTATTAAGTAGCCTAATGTGTGGTCACACAATTAATGCTTTCTAAAAATCCAAATATATTACCTCTTCTGCTTCACTTTTATGTGTTCTTCTTGTTACCTCTTCAAAGGAGTCTAATAAACTTGACATGCATGACTCATGAAGCCATGTTGACTCTGCTTGATTTTATGATGTATTTCTAAATATTTTGCTATTGCAGCCTTTATAATTCATTATAACATTTTCCCAACAACAGTTGTTAAGCTAACTGGCCTATAGTTATCCGTTTTTGATCTCTTTCCCTTTTTGAATAAAGGTGGTTTTACAGTCCTTTGGTAATATTCCAGGATCTAAGGGTACTTAGAAGATTGCCATGAATGCACCCATTTTCTCCGTTATAATTTATTTTACATTCTAAGATGTATCCCACCAGGCCCAGAGGACATAATAGCTTTTAGCACCATTCTTTTCTCTAGTTTATTTTCTCCAGTAGTAAATATTCTGTTAATTTTTCTCCACTAGCCCCACCTTTTAATGCCTTGATTATTCAGTATATTGTGAATGCTATTCAAGTCTTCTACTTTGAATACTGATTCAAAGGATTTATTAACTTATTTATTTTACCTATTTATTCAACTATGTCCTGGTTCCTTCTTATTATTACCTTAGCTTCATGGCCTTTCTTCCCTTTGACCTCACTCTTGCTTTTTATATATCTAAAGAAGCTCCTTTGGTCCTTTTGTGAAACCAATACCCCTTAAAGAAACTCAGAGATAGTAAGAACTGCCGATACCGGAATCAGAGATAATATAGTGTGGAGCTGACCAATCCCCACCACTTCCCATGTGCATTCACCTATCACCATCCCACCTACCTTCCCCAGCCCCACCCCTCTCTATTTATTTCGGAGCTCCCTTTCCTCTCCCCCATTTCTGAAGAAGGGTCCTGACCTGAAACATCAAATTTCCTGTTCCTGTGATGCTGCCTGGCCTGCTGTGTTCCTCCAGCTCTACACTGTGTTATCACTTAAAGAAACTTTTCTTCCCAGTGTAATAAATCAGAAGCTGAATCTTTCTTGTTTTGGTGTGCTATTAATGTGTTGTTGTTTCCAATACAGTCCATAAATAATAACTATTGCATATATTGTGTAAACAGACTATTAACTTGTAAACAATATTTGCAGCAGCAATATGCTTCGATATTGCCACACATTGGATGCATACCTGGAGATACTGGCATGAACGCTCTTTCTGGCACGTTTCTGATTTCATGACGGTTTTATTATCAAGATTCATTGAGGATTTCTGGTAAACCTCATGGGCTCGGCTCACTGTTAATGTTGAAGACCACGAGCTCTTCTTCATGATTTGTGCATCAACATTCAGTGGAATATTTACACAAGTCGTGCATTTCATGTCATTATTGCTTCTGGAAGTTTTTAATGTCTGTTCACTTATGGTATTATAAGCTTCCATGAAGTACTGAGATGTTGAACGGTCAGGACATCGACCCATGGTCATCACATTTGCTGGCCCATGATAAATGCATACATCACCATCCAAGTTATCTTCTGAGCTCCACCACCCCGAAATATTAGATTTGTTCTTCGGTTCTGACTTCCTATCTTTGCTCTTGCTGCGCTTGCCACGTTTTGTACCATGCATTTCATCATGACCTGCTTTATTACCATTTGTATTTCCTTTGGACGGTCCTTCAAGAGAATGTGACTTGGTAAACAGCTTTTGCACTGAGTGAACCAGGTGGCGGATTCTTCCTGGACTTTCACTCCGATGTTCCAGGGCTGTCCGCTTATATTGTAAGGTGTGGAACCCATCGCGGCGGATTGGGAGTTGCCTCTCGAATTGGTCCAGGAGATTGGCAGGGATGCGATTGGTTTTATTGGTTGAAGGTGCAGGCACCAGGGCACATTCGTCTTTAAGGTCATGCTGTGAACTGTAATGTCTTCTGGGAAAAGTACTACTTGATATTTGATCACTGAATGGAACCATGCACTCTGAATGAAAGGAGTTCCGCTGGGTGCAATAGGAATGATCGTCATGATGGGAGTCAACTGGATTGAGTATGTATGGCTTCCTTTCCTGTTGGTGGGACAATGTATCACACAAAGGGTCACAATTGGTTGCAATATGGTGTCCTCGGTTGCTTGATAACCCTTTCATTCTTGTGGCTGATACTTTCCCCAAGTCATTTAATAATTGTAGTTATTATCAGGAGGTGTCGTGAGAAAGCCCTGAAAAGTGATAAAGGGAAATAACACATCAGTAACATAATTTCCCATTACTTGGATTAAAAAGGAAACACTGCAATAAAAAACGTCACTGAATCTTTGAGAACACAGTCTGTAATTTCTGGGCACCAAAGAACAAGTTAAAATTTGATAGAAATTAAAAATGAGAAGTCCAAGCTGTCTGATTCTTATTCTACAAGATTCTTACCCAACTATTTTCCTATGACAAAGTATATTTTAATTTGCTAATCAAATAACCTCTTCTTATAAAATAAGTTCTAATGCCTGCAGAGATCAAGAGGCAGCTAATGTTCATTTAAAAGCACCATTCCACTGTTAAAAAAATTATTTTAGGACTGTTTGAGTCTAAGTTTCATCAGTGCATTGATTATGCTGTAAGAGTCAGGAAACCATGCATTATGTAAGTGACATTTAGTATAAATTGCTGGATTTTTTTTCCATGTAATTTGCTGCTTTGACATAAATGCACCAAGAAAATGCTTTTTGCCTCCAGCAAAGTCTGATCCAGTGCATCGTTTCAAGTTAATTAGAATAGATTAGTTCAGTTTTTAGACTAGTCCAAAATCAAAACTGGATGCTGGAAATGTGAAATAAAAACAGAGGATGCTCAGCTTCTGTGCAGACAGAAACAGAGTTGGTGTTTCAGAATGTGACCTTGCATTAGAACATTTTCAGGAAATGTGGGCATTAGCATTTCTCAAATTACAATAACTGCAACCTAAGAAGTTTTTCCAGAGTCTGAATGTGGGTGTGCAAGTTAAGGCTATTGTATTTATCCAAAATGAAAACTGAAATTTTGATTTAGTGCTTACAAATGCCAAAATCATTAAAGGCACAATAAACTAAAGAATGTACCTTCCTTACATTGAACTGTTTCCAGAATCAGTTTGAGTACAAAACCAGTTGACTATCTAAACTAGTTTGGAAGCATGTTAATTGCCAGCAGCTAGTGTAAAATTTTCTGATTTTTTTTCCATACCTCAAATCCATAGGTTAAGCAAATTTACCCAGTATTGAGCAGCCACTGGTTTAGGCCTGTTGTGGGTGTAGTGATTGTAATAAGGTCAGTTGGGTGGATTTCATAGAATATAAGCTCCCTAACTGGGGTATTAATCTGGTTCAACCAGGGAGCCCTGGCTGACAGATACAAACAGGGATGTCAGAGGTTTTGTTTAGTCCGAGAGGTGGCTCTGAGGAAGCTGGACCAGTCTCAAGTACTATGCATGTGTAAATAAAGGGTGATTTGGTGACGGGATATCAGCCTCTGGAGTTATTTCAGTCGGGGGGAGGGGGGGAGTGGAAATGCAACTCTAGCAGTGAAACACATCAGGTAGTAATGGACCTGGCCCATTCTAGATGTGTTATTTTCTTCATTGTGAGTGACCTGATAGAGGTTTATAAAATCACCAGACGATTTAATAAGGTAGATGTGAAGGGAGGAGACCAAAGCTAAGGATCAAAACATGAATCTCAGAAATCTGAGTTAGGATTCATAAGAAGCTTCCTTATCCAGAGAGTGATAAGAATGTGGAATTTGCTTTCATAATGAAGAGTTGGGGTGAAATGTATAAATGTATTCAAGGGACGTTCGATAAATATGAGGGAAAGAGGTTATGCTGCTGCGATTTAATGGAGAAGATTATGAGGATGCAAACAAGCAATATAACTACCAACATGGATCAGTTGAGTCAGGGCGGCACGGTGGCTCAGTGGTTAGCACTGCAGCCTCACAGCGCCAGGGACCCGGGTTCAATTCCAGCCTCAGGCGACTGTCTGTGTGGAGTTTGCACATGGTCACCGTGTCTGCGTGGGTTTCCTCCGGGTGCTCCGGTTTCCTCCTACAGTCCAAAGATTGCAGGCTAGGTGGATTGGCCATGCTAAATTGCCCGTAGTGTTCAGGGGTGAGTGGGATGTAGGGGAATGGGTCTGGATGGGATGCTTCAAGGGGTGATGTGGACTTGTTGGGCCGAAGGGCCTGTTTCCACACTGTAGGGAATCTAATCTAAAAAAAAGCCTGCTTCTGTATTGTAAATCCTCAGGATAGAGAAAATAAAATCAGAAGCAATACTACGTCAGGGGTGGTTAATCCAATCCTAGCCTGTTTCTGACCTAAATGAAGATAAATTTCATACTTAATAATGTAAATTCATACAATTTCCATTCTTCTTTTGGATTATATGATTCCATTTTGAAAATTGAAAAATATGGTCTTGCTCATAACTTACAAAAGGACTTGTGTTTTCTATGAACAAGGTCATTGGCTTATAAAGTGGAACTTACTGTGGATGTAGTGGGATGGGGCAATCATTGGCAATAAGACCTGGTGGCATTCTATAAACCCATCCAGTGTCCTAACAGAATAAGGGTCCCAGTGTGCATCAGGAAATGTGCAGAGCTTTGCACTTTCTACTTTGGACAGTCCAAACCTGAGAATTATCAGCCTAGCAGAATCCAGGCCATTGGCAATGGATCCTTTAAAGACTGGTAAGTATGGGTGGGATGAGAGGAAAGGCACTGAACCAGATGGAGTGGAAGGTAGTTGACAGAGCAGCACAGTGATTCCTGCAAGCCCCTTCCTCCTAATGCTAGCTCCCTCGCTCAGGGATGAGGGACACCCAAGAAGATCTCAGAAAGTCTCTCAGGGTTTCCTGGACTGCGTCCATGTCGACAAGTCCCCTGCTTGGTGTTGGTTGTTTGCCTGTGGTAGTGGGATGAGATTGTCCACTTGGAATCTTTAGTTGGCCTCATGGTGCAAGCCTTCTGCTCAGGTTTAATCTGGGGCAATAGGAAACCAGCAGAAACTCCACCTAACATCCTTTTGCCTGGTCACTGTGCCCCAATCCACCTCTGAACTTGATTCAAGAGCAATACATTCCATCCTGGAGATGGGAGTGGTTAGGAATGGCAAAAATATTGTTTCTCTCGTTGGGATTTTGAATTTCTGTGCCTTCCTAGTCCAATGTTGTCTTCATATAGTTCAAGACTGCCTTGGGTTGGGTTGTGGTACCAAAGGCACATCCAATCACATGGATCACCATCTACAGCCAAAGGGGAAATGGGTTTTTATGTTTACCAATATCTGCCTAAGGTTAGGGGGACTTTGGAAGGAATCTGACAGCTGGAGCATGCTGAGGAGCTGGTAAATTTTGAAAGGTAAGTGCTGAATGAATTGACAGTATCAAATGACGCAAATGTCATTATCAGGTGTTGTATAATCAATTAATGATTGATTATAGGGCTCTAACCAGCAAAAGTAAATTGGTCACTACTTTGAGCAACATATTGGGGGTGCTTTATTGATTGGGAAAAGTTGTTATCATACATTCAAAAGAAAATTGCAGAAAATAGTTTCAAACTTTACTGTTATGATCTGATGTAGTTTAAGTGTCCACAGATCTTTAAGTTTGAATAAAACAATAGACCTGAAGTTTTCACTTGGAGAGAAAAAAACTTTAATTCTGGACTACTTTGATTGTCAGGCCACCTGGTGTTGTTTTGGGAAAAATAACAGGGCCATCAGCTCTTACCGTTTCAATAGGACTCATTGTTTGGAGCTGTATGGTTTCATTTGATAGCTGGGGACATTATAAATGCCTTGCTCTTTTTCAAAATTAAAGAGCAACTTAGCAAGGACTGTGTTCACAGTTTTATTGCCGGTTTTAACTTGTGAAGCTGTGTGACAAGCTTTCTGACAGACTATAGGAAATGCACCTTTCTCCTCTGCATCTTAAGACTTTACATTTGGTGAGCTGTAATGGAGATTATGTGCACCTTTGTGTGTACGTAGGGAGAAGGCATGTCAATAGAAGTGCATTAGGAGTGTAATGGGGCATCAGTTTATGAGGGGCCCTGGTGGCTGCATGGGGGATAAGAGAGAAATGGAACAATGACACAGCATGGGCATATGGATGAGCATGGAAGACACAAGGTGTGCAAGGAGGACTATGTTGGGGAGCAGGGCTGATGTCTCAGTGAACTGAGGTGGGGATTCTAATTAATTTGCACTTCTCTGAAGCTGCTTAGGGACTCAGAAAATCTTAACATTGACTGTCCATGTCTCCAGGAGACTTAACTGGGGCAGGTATGGAGAGAGGTTTCTGAAGTTGGGAAATGATCTGACTTACATTTCCCAAGCCTCACACAACAATTTGATGAGAAGAGGGTTTTAAATCAGTGTTTTAAAAATTGCATTCCATGAATTCAGCTGTTTTTACACAAACATTGAAATCGACTAGGCCTTGGTGTTAGTTTTTAGTAATACTAATGGGTTATTAATTAATCCTAAGAACAAATTGGAGAAATTCAATTTACAGCACTCCATTTCACTGTTGGAAGAGGGGCTTTAGGCTTTCACATTACATGTCATGATGAGTCATGCCAGATCTGAATGGAGACATGTCTTAAAGGCCATCATGGCTTGGGTGACTTTGAGTTGTCTCGTCTGCCAACCTAAAATGGACATCGCACTCATTAAATATGTAAATCATGGTCCTAAGCAAACACTGGGATGGTAAAGTGATGTTCTGATATGAATGGAGGAATTTGAGTTCCCATTCTCCACCTATTTCTACCACAGTTTGAGCATTTAACTAGGAATCCACTTAAGGACAGCTGTGAGCTGGCTAGTAAAGTGCCAATAGACTTTCAGCAGTTATTTAAGTTGGTGTGGTCAAAATAGTAGCACTGTTCCATCATATTCCTATGGCTCACCTGTCAGAACTTTTAATCTTCCCCTTGCAAACCCTGGAATATTTTGCCCCCACCCCCTGAAGAACTTGCTGACCAATGAGATCCAGATTTGTTTAGGTCTTAGCCCAGTACAAGCCTACAGATGCCCTAACTGTTTTGTGTTCTTTTTAGGCAAAATCGGATCGCAAGGGTCTGCTCCAGAAAGAACCAGATGACAGACATATGTTCCAATAGATATGCACTGTATTTGAAAGCATTGTTTTAAGAATTTGGCACTTCTGCTTGGAACTTGCATCAAAGCCAAAATGAAATGAGCAAATGATACAACAGTGGATTTACTACTAGTGTTGGTTTCACACGTTTTACCATGGCAACCAACAAGAGTTCAGCTGTTACTTCCAAACAGTACTAGATTATGAATTCTAAATGTTTTTGCCCATGATGTTTCATTATTTCAATCTGACTAACAAACATTAAAGCATCATATTGACATGCAGATGTTTATTTCTTGTTATAGAGCTGGAAAAAAAGCCCTGAATTAATATTTGATGCACTTTTTAAATTACAGTTTGACAAAAGTGAGATAATCTTTTACCTCAATCTAGAAACTAAGTCTACCGGGTTATTTTCAAAATAAAATAATGCACCATCAACAAATGTATTTGTTTTACTAATAATACAACTGCCATTTAGATGATTAAAATGAGTTCATGGCACTTTCCAAAATTTTCCTTTTTTATGTTGGGGTAGCATTGATTCATGTGGGCAGGAAGTGTTTCATTCCTGGTCTGTTTTCAGTTAGTTAGTCCCTGGCAGTAGAATTAATATAACAATTTGGATTAGGGAAAGGAAACTCAGCTGGTACTATTCCTCATTTTATTTGGTGACTGTTGCTAAAAGGTATACATGCAAATATCATATGAATTATATTTTCATAATTGCTTAACATACTAGCACTCGCTGCCTAGAAATCCATATGAAAAATGGATACTTGAAGCAATATTATGATGATCCTTGTGCTTTAGCAAGTTTACATTTTCTTTAAGACCAAAGTTATTATTTTATTAATTCAATGTATTGTTCAACAAAGTGCAGAACTGATTTATCAGCTGAGGAACAGTGGGGTTGGTACATGGTAACTAGCAGGAGGTTTCTTCATCTGTGTTTGACATGATGCCAATGAGACTTCATGAGGTCTGGAGTCGATGTTCAGAACTTTGAGGGCAGCTCCCCCCTGACAGTACACCACTGTGCTGCCATCTGTTCTGTGTCTGTCCTGCCACTGGGACAAGATATACTCTCAGATTGTGATTATGTTCACTGGGACCAACTGTGTAATGTATAATTCTGTGAGTATGACTATATTCAGGCTGTTGACTCGTAAGATATCTCTCCCAGTTTTGGCATTAGCCCCCAGGTGTTAGTAGATAGAACTTTGGAAGTTTGACGGGGCTGTATTTGCTTTTGATGTTTCTGGTAACTTAGTAGATGCTAGGTTGGCCACCTGTTTTCAATCCTTTTTTTCTCCTTTAGTACAAATGAGTGGCTTACTCAGCCATTTCAGAGGGCAGGTATCTGTCAACTATATTGCGGCGTCTGGAGTCACATTCAGGACAGACTGGATAAGGACAGTAATTTTCTTCACTCAAGGACATTTGTGAACCAGATGGGTTTTTTTTTACCAACAATCAACAATCCATAGTCATCACGTGACTTTTAATTCTAAATTTTTCTTCAACTCAATTTCCACCATCTGCTATGGTGGGATTTGAACCCTAGTCTCTGAATTACTAGCCGAGCAACAAAATCACTAGTCCATAGCCTACCCTAAACTAGGGCTACTATAGTAATGTATCCTTAAACTTCTGGGAGATGCTTATGTGATTGTTATGGAGCTGAAGCATTATATAAATGGAGAGTTGACTGGATGTTGAATTACAGCTAGTCTCATGACACAGTTTAGAACAGATCTGGTGAAATAATCATGCATGGTCTTTCAAAAAAGGGCACTAAACATTCACGAATAGGTTTTGAAACAATGAAGAAGTGTGTATCTGCGCTTACCATTTTCAGAGAGTGAAACATTTCTGTTACAAATAAAAATATATCCGCACAATATCAACTCACTTGCTGATTTTATAGTTATGAAGATATTGATCACAATTTCCACTCTAGAGGTACTAATGAATGTTTCTGTCTGCACCAAACATGCTAAAGGACATAGGATGGCCTGGACTAAATGAGGGAACATGGGAAGTGGAGAGCAGGCATGGGGGGTGGTGAGTTGGAAGGTTGAGGCATGGAAAGTGTTGAGGGTGTAAGGTTTTACTTTTTTGAACAACTGGGACAAAGTCCTGGAATTCTGCGCTGGGCCTTTTAGACAGCTCAGCTCTAAACCTGGCACTCACTGTGGCTGCCACCACACTATTCTGGGTTGGCAGACATGTCCTCTGTTGACACTTGCTTCCCACAGACTGTTAATCCAAAAATTTGGGACAAGTTTCTCCAAGCCAGGTTTTCAGGATTGAGAAATATGCTGGGTTTGCGCTCCTAGGAATGAATGTTTAGCTCTTGGTGAGACATAGTTTTGTTTGACCTGGGTTAATAAATGAAGTGATTAGGAATTGCAGTCCCACAGCTTCTGTTAACACACTTGGAAGGTAGAGATATGAGCTCAAAACTATTGCCTTGGTAGTTACAAGTTAAACTTTTTGTGTTTAAAAATTAAAAAAATAATCTGCATATGCGAGACCATTTAAGACAATGACTTTTCATTTGAATAAATTGTAACAAATGTTGAGAACAATCAACTGGTCAGTCAGCATCTGCAGAGCGAGAAATATGGATTAATGGATGAGGTCAATGACGTTGTCTCAAATCTATACTTACATCAGAGCCCAGCATAAGCCAGATTCCCCTTGGAAGCAACACTTATTTTCTTTAGATTGCCAGGTGGTGAAGTACTTTCACAGACTATGTAAGCTAATTGTAATTAGGACAGTAGAGCACTGAAGATTTGAGTACTACTGTGCTGCAAATTCATTCATAAATATTTTGTGTCTAGAACAAAGAAATATACGACTGTGCTAATACTGATCCCTTGCAAGACTTTATCATGACTGAAGAAAATAGGCTTTTAGCTTTGGAGAATTGTTCAGGCTATTCCTTTCTGATCTATTCAGAAACAAAGTTATTTAAGATGCTCCACAAATATAACATCTCCTGCAGGAAAAATGATCAGTTTCAATTGTCCTGATGATCATTATCTCAAAAGCAAAAGAAGATGCATGTTAGAAGCCTGAACAGTCTGGCAAAAAGGCAGCAGAAGATTAGAATTTGATTGACAGCATGTATTTTCCTTCTATATTGCTGATTAATTAAATTTATGTAAGTTCATGGCCTTAGCTGTGTTATTGGAGAAGTAGTGAGTGCAACGGGTACGAAGGTGCTAGTTCTGTGGAGAGGGTGCAAATTTTCTTTGGTTGGGAGCAGGGGGCGGTGAATTTCCCATTCATGTATCACACCCTCAGCGGAAGAGCCATGAAAATCCCAGGAAAACAGCGTGAAAGGTTCACCTGGACTTTCTGCAGCTATTGTGCTGAAATTATGCAGACAATTGGCAAAACTCCCATGGAAATTTATTTTCCAAATCCTTCAACAGATGAAGACAGAAAAAATTGAAAGAGAAGCCTGCCTTCCTGTGTCATCCGAGGTAGCTTTCATAAGTGTTTCAGATGTTTGATGTCAATTACGTGCATTTCTCAAATAAAAGGACACAAATCACTTGTAGTTTTCCTTCCATTTACCCTCCGAAAATTTATAGTTACAACTGGACCCATTGTTGCCTTTAGGTCCTATTCCATTTTGTGTTGTATTTTTCAATTGAATGGCGTTGTACATGTTATGTTGCTACAAGCAGTATTCAGGAGTGCATTCTTACATCTTTGTACAACAGAAAAAAGAAATTCTTCTGGCTATTCTCCTAGTAATTGGAGTGCCAAGTCCTGGGCCATTTTCTAGAATATTTCATTTCATGACCTCTTGCCTCAACATGCACATCCCAGTGGTCACCTAACAGCAATCAGTCAATAATGGTAGTTTCAGTACCCACAAAGCAATGTGCTAAAGAAACGGATCGATGCATTGTGTGGTTTTGGTGATTAGAATGTGCAAGTGGCAGGATCAGATTATATCCTATATCTATTGCTGCCCTACTATTTGAAGGTCAGAGCAAAACAGAAGTAGAAAGTGTTACAATGCTGCTCTACCTGGGTTGCCTCATAGTTTCTTTAAGATGAAACAACCCAAAGTTTCTGATGTAGGTACAATTGGGAAAATTGGAGCGACAAAATTCATAAAACTGTGCCCTAGTTGTGTTAGACTAATTCAAAATTCTGCAGATGCTGGGAATTGTTTACACAATCACTGGGTCTTTCACTTTTTCTCTGCTATTATCCAAGCATGTCAACTCTGCCCATTCTTTTTCTTCTTTTCCTTTCTTTCTCTCTGCTTCCCCCCTTCTCTTGGCCTTGGACGCCTGGCCCTGGCCCTGAAGCGGGGGGTGCCTGTGACCAGCAATGTGAAGCACGGATGCTGGAGGCCTGGCATGGACCTGGCATCAATGGTCCAGGGCAAAGCATGGTGGCAGCCAGTGGTCAAACCATGTGGAAGGCCTCTGAGCTGTGGACAGCCCTTAGAGAAAGCCTGTGATGTTTGTCTTTTTAACGTGCTTCTTGTTTTACTGACCTATGGTTATACTGTGTACAGGTGTAATGCAGCTTTTTCTCCCCCTCATTATTCTATAACTAAGAATTGTACCTTGGCCCTCTATACCTAAGATGGTGCTGTAATCTGGTGACATTGTTACATTATAACTAATCTGTAATTGAAGAAGCTGTACATAGGTACCTTTGTACCTAAGATGGCACTGTAAGTGGTGACTTATAAACTTTTCACTGTACTCATGTGAATGGATAACAATAAAGCTAATTCATTCATTCATTCATTCAGTTATTCATTCATTATTATCACCTCACTTTGTTTTGTATCATCATCTTTATGTGATTGAATCATTTCTTCTTGTTCTTTCCCTGCCTCCTCCTCCTGGTTATGTATGTGTCAAAGAGTAGTTTGTCTGTGATGTCTGATGCTTCCATACCCTGTTGCATATTTTCAGTCCTTTTATGTCGTGTTTTTTAGTTATATGTGTAATCTGAGCTTCTGTAGCCTTGAATAGATCACAGCTTCAAATGAAACCATAGACTGTGAGTCATTGATAACTAGCTACAGAACCCAAAATTTGATTAGAGCCATGAAGTTACACTAGAATATCTGTTATAACTTCAAAATTCATTTAGAAGATGGCTGCATACACATTTGTGATCATTTCTGCGACAACAGCACCATGCTGAAGCTGGAGGATGTGTAATGATGACATTCACGCCATAGCATTACTGAATCACTGGGACAAATTTGTTGAGAAGTAATTTGTAGTGGATGACTGAGTTTCTACAGGTAGTATGTAATGGCTGTACTTTTTTCACAGCAACTTCTTGTAGTTGCAGCAAACATGGATGAAAATCATTGATAAACAGTTTACATTCCATTGATTAATTTTAACTTGCTGGTTGAGTTTCAGAAAATGTAAATATTCTTTTCAAAGATATCCCGAACCACAATGAATGATAGCAATTTTATTCAATTTAAAGACAGTAAGGGGAGTAAACAAGAAGAGAAAATCCTGAAAATACTTGAAAGATCAGGTTGCATATGATATTACAGTAAGCAACATGAAGTCAAAGCCCTTAGTCACTGACCATATCAAAAAGCTTAATGCAGTAAACTGGTCCTGTCTATTTAATCCATAAGACTGAAGACTAAATAGCTGACAGTGGATGTGCTATGAATGTTCTTCATGATAAAAGATAATGAAGTATATTTTCTGCTGATTAATTTAACCAGCATAAAGAAACTGGTGAGATATGCTAATTGTCACTTCTGCCATCCTGGTTGGGGTTATCCACTCACTCCAAAATATACTGTGCTGGCATTAATAAAGAGAGAAACACTAGTTTATTAAAATGGGTTGTCAATAACTTATCACAAAGAAATGTTGCTGTCTCCTACTGATAAAGCAAGCGATTATGTACGCACACAGTGAAAGGGGCTTAATTTTCATGATGGCATTCAAAATCTGAACATATTGCCACAGTACCAACAGAAGGAAAGCTTAGAATCAATAAATCACTGTTACCCAAGTGTCCTGCAGTGTTAGACAACTGCTACACTATGGTGCCAGTGAAAGTGATTGCACTGCTGCTCTGTTGTTGAGTTAAGGTGGAAGCGATATGAGAAATGACTTTTAGGCATGATCTACTGTCTAGGTCATCTTCCAAAATCCAGAACCTGGTGATTTAGTGAGAGCAACACACGTACTATTGTCAAATTGGAAGCTGGCTCAATGCAGTATGCATCCTTAGGAAACTGATAAGGGGTATACTTCAGGTTTGACTGGTTTCTTCCAAACCCCTACTACTGCAAGTGGTTTATCCTTTCTCAAATTTGTCCACGTTTGATCAGTTAATACTTCTACTGCATCACAGTCTATGAGCTGTGTTGTGTTAGTCTGTTGCTGCAGTGTCATTGCATAATGCTAGTTAAGGGGATGGTGTGTACTGCTGGTTTGTTTGGTACTCTTTGATATCACTTATGATATAATCAGTTTCTAAACACATATATCCATCCATGCACTGTATAGTGTACATTACCATTTTGGATATTGTATACAGGATCAGTTGACTGGACATCTAGTTGCAATGCAGAGTGATGACAACAGCATGGGTTCAATACACACACAGAGACCCAGACAACGTTCCAGGGACATGGGATCAAATCCCGCTAAGGCAGCTGATCAAATTTGAATTCAATAAAAATATCTGGAATTAAGCATCTAACAATGACAGTGAATCCATTGTCAATTGTCGGGGAAAACCTAACTGATTCACTAATGCCCTTTAGGGAAGGAAACTACCATCATTACCTGGTCTGGCCAACATGTGACTCCACGCCCACAACAATGTGATTGGCTCTTAACTGCCCTTTGGGCATTTAGGAATGGACAATAAATGCTGCCTAGCCAGAGATGCCCTTCATCCCATAAATGAATAAAGGAAAAGCAAAGGAAAAAAAAATGCAGACAGTTCACAGGGGTGTTTAAGAGTAACAGTTAGGTAATTATACTAAGGGATTTCAACTTTCACTGTGATACATAAGGCTTTAGAGGGGGTGGATTTCTTGGTATGTGTCCAGGCAATCTTTTTGTATCAATATATAGAAGGCCCAACAAGGAATCGTGTATTAATGAATTTGATTCTAGGGAAAGAAGCTGGACAAGTGTTCGATGTGGCAGTCAGGGTACATTTTAGCAATAGCAATCACAACACTGTACAGTTCAAAATTTTTATGGACAAGGAAAAAGATGGCCTACAATAGATGGTTTTGGAATGGGTGATGGTAGTTTTTGTTGAAACAAAGTAGGATCTGGCCAAAGTAAACTGTTAAGTCTATAGCAGGGTGTAGAGCTGGATGAACACAGCAGCTCAGGCAGCATCAGAGGAGCAGGAAAGTTGACGTTTCGGGTCAGAACCCTTCTGAAGGACACCTTGTTACCTCAGATTCTCCAGCATTGGCAGTTCCTACTATCTCTGAATCTACAGCAGGGCATTCAAACATTCTACATTCAAAAAAAAAGCTAGGGAGAGTACAGGTTCAATATGTACTTTTTAGGGAAAAATGTAGCAGCAATAAGTTCAGGAAACTTCTGAATGTCCAGGACAATTCAGGACTTGATGAGGAAGAAGAGAAAGGCTTTTAGCAAGTCCAAAGGGAATAATTCAGCTGCAACTCTAGAGAAACATAAGAAGGGCAAGAGGGAATGTAAGAAAGTAATGAGAACAACAAAAAGGGGGCATTGGAAAGGACTTGTGAATAGGGTTAGGGAGAATTCTAAGATACTTTATGAATACAGTAAAGGGAAGAGGTTAACCACGGAAAGAATAGGGCCCATTAGAGACCAAGGTGGAACTTGTGTTTGAAGTCACAGGATATTAGAAGGGAGTTAAGTGAACACTTCTTTTCGGTCTTCATTCTGGAAAACGAGAACATAGGTACAGAATTAAGGCAAAGAGACAGTGAGAAACTTACACAGTTTGACTTTGGAAATGGGGAGGTATTGAAGGCTGTGTCAAGCTTAAAAAAACAGATAAATCCCCAGGTCCAGATGAATTGTTTCCTAGGTTTCTATGTGAGGTGAGGCAGGAAATTGCAGGGGCTCTGAAAGAAAATGTTCATTCCTCTCTGGCCATGGGGAAAATGCCAGAGAATGGCTGATGTGGTTCTAATTTTCAAGAAGAATGGTAGAGATGAACCAGGATATTACAGAAGGGAAACTATTGGAGAAAACTCTAAAAGATGGAACTAATATTCAATTGGAAAGGCATGAGTTAATTAGGGATAGTCAGAATGGCTTTGTCACGGGGGTCACGTCTAACAAATCTGTTAGAATTTTTCAAATATATGCTCAAGTGTGTGGATGAAGGAAGTTCAATTGACGTATATTGGTTTTTTAAAAAAAAGTTTTTGACAATGTCCCAATTGGTAGACTGATTGAGCAGGTTAAAGCACGTAGAATTGAGGGAAGCCCGGTGGGATAGATCAGAAACAGACTTAGTAATTGGTCACAACAGGTAGTGGTAGAAAGCTCTTTGAGAGACTGGAGGCTAGTGTCCAGCAGTGTATCACAAGGATCAGTCATGGATCCCTTATTGTTTGTTATATGTATAAATGATAAAGATGCAAGCAAGTAGATGACACTAAGATTGGTAGGGTGGCTAACAGTTAAGACGATGGTTATAGGTTGCAGGGAGACATAGATGGGTTGGCCACATGGGTAGCACAGTGGCAGATGATATTTAACCCTGAGAAGTACGAGGCAATACACATTGGAAGAAACAACAAGATGTGCAAGTATTTAATGAATGGCAGGACACTGGGTAGGTTAGAGGAGCAGAGAGATCTTGGGGTAATTATTCACACATCACTGATGTTGGCAGAGCACATGAATAGGATAGTTAAGAAGGCATGTAGGACATCTGCTTTCATAAGTCATGGCATAGAGTATAAGAGCAAGGAGTTGTACAGAGCATTGGACAGGCCACAGCTGGAGTACTATGTCTAGTTCTGGTCACCTCATCCAGGAAGGATGCAGATAGGTACAGTGGAGAAGGTACAGAGAAGATTCACCAGGATGTTACCTGGGATGGAGAAATTGAGCTATAAGGCAAGACAAGATAGGCTTGAATTGTTTTCTTTAGAACAGAGACGATTGAGAGGGGACATGATTGAGGTATATAAGATTATGAGGGGTAGGGACAGGATGAATAGAGAGCAGCTGTTCACATTGCTTGAGGGGTCAATTACAAGGGGCATAGTTATAGGGTAAGGGGCAGGAGATTTAGGTGGGATTTGAGAAAAAACCTTTCTCCCTCAGTGGGTGATGGCAATCTGGAATGAACTCCTTGGGAAGGTAGTAGAGGCTGGAAACATTCAAACCTTTAAAAAATATTTAGATGAGCACTTGAAATATCATAACACTCAAGGATTTAGGACAACTGCCTTTAGTGGCTGTTATGTTGATGTGGAGTCAATTATCTAAAGGGCCTAAACTGCGCTGTATGACTTTATGACACACTGCCTCCAAGTAAACACGTCTGTTATATTGTATAAATAGTTGTGTTGTCAATAGACTTCAAGATATCTGTCTCAACAAGAACCAAATACTCTGGTCTTTTTGTTATGTGGTTGAACAAATAGAAAGCCACACAGTGCATCTCTTGAATCCAAACTTTCTTTCTTCACTTTTTTCAGCTGTGCCATATTTCCTTTCTCATTGGGGTCACAGGGCCAGCTTTCACACCAGTTGAGGTAATGTGGGCATGTTTTGCATCCCACAGCTTGGATTACTGAATGCTCCAAGCCTTTGGGAAATCACCTTTGACTATTGCCATTGATCCCTGGTGCAGGAACTGATACAGGTGACTGCTGCTCCAAGCTACACCTACTACCCCATCTACCTGTGCCATCTTCAGCCAATTTGGCTGCCTTGACTCCATCAAAGCTTTAAAAAGATTATTGAGAGGGGCATGTTCATCACAGAACGTAGGTTTATTCATGGACTTTTCAGTAAGGAAACATGACCCCCAAATCTCTTCTTGGTGTTAACTTACACAAAACAGATTCCCTAAGTAAGTAGCATTATTGTAGATAGATATTGTAGATATTGTGATGAACATGCCACTCTCAGTAATCTTTTTTAAGCTTTGACGGAGTCAAGGCAGCCAAATTGGCTGAAGGTGGCACAGGTAGATGGGGTAGTAGGTGTAGCTTGGAGCAGCAGTCACCTGTATCAGTTCCTGCACCAGGGTCAGGTAACTGGACAGAGCATAGGCCATACAGGGTTCATGGTGTGAGGGTGAGGGGGGGGTCTTTGGGGAATGAAACTCAACTAAATTGACAGCCTTAATAAAGTAAGAATCAGCCCATAATTGCCGTAATAGACCTTTAGAATTGCCAGTATCAACACCAACCATTGTTGACTTATCAGACCCTTGGTTTCTCTCGTTCCAGCAGAAAGTAGCCCACAACAGGGCAGCGGTTCCCAATACCAGGTTCCTCAACCATCACATTGAGAGAATCTTGTCATTTGCAGGAGAAGACTGGGACCACTCTTGAGAGGATGTTGGATATTCATACCCCACCAACTGAGAAAGTACAGCTGTTCATTTGTCTTCAACACTTACACTGACTCTTCTGTTAATGTCATTCATTGGACACCACCTCTAACCATTGGCCACGCTGCCGTCTCTTCCTTGTCTCATCCAATTGTATGTCCATGGCCTCTGCAGACATAAGACTTTCTTTTCCAGAAGGCACATTCCTGACCTCTGAGGAAGAGAGTTTCAAGGAAGCATCAGTAAGACTGTCTAGTGGATCTCCCACTAGCTCAAATCCTGACAGAACCCAGTGGGAATGTCAGGTTTAGAACCCGTTGCGGGAGCAAGCTGGTGATCGCCTCTCAGTGCCAGCTTCACAGTTGGCCGAGGAAGGAATATTCTTGTCTGCTGCCACTCGGAGCACAGTCTCAGACCAGCACCCCCTCGGACTTGAAACGTTAGTTCTGTTTCTCTCTCCACACATGCTGTCAGATCTGTAGAGTTTCTCCAGCACTTCTTTGATTTATTTCAGATCTCCAGCATCCTCATCACTTTGTTTTCAAATTAATTTCCTCTGATTCAGGCACTGACATCTTGCTCTGTTCACTCACTGGCATTACATCATTGATGCTGGTTTCAGGCCAGAGCTGACTCCCACTTGCTGAAATAAGTCCCACGTAAAATTAGTCGGCCTTCAAATCGTTCCTTGATTGTTTTTCTTTCCACACACACAATCAGACCAGCAGTGTTTCCCAACAAGTTTTGTTATTTAAAGATTTTTTTTCAAGTATTTGCATTTGTTCATTTGTAAAATAGTTTTAATCTCAAAATGCATGCTGCTCCATCTCTGACAAAGCCATCCTTTCAAGTAGATTTATTTTCTTTATCATTCATTATTTTACAGTGATTGCAATATTGGGAAAAGTCATCAAGCAGCTTTATGCAGCTTACTGAACTGGAAGATCAGATTAGAACAGGCAACAAATAAAGGGTTTACTGTACAAACTAATACTTGCTGATGCTACTATCAAATCAATTCTAAGTAAAGAAACAAATGGAATACAAATACAATAACATTTTTCATGTGAAATTAACTAGAATTGACCAAGAATGATATTTTTGACAAGGAAATATTTCTTGAAAAATAAAAAAGGTATGTTTATTTCATTCATGTGTGAATGTTAGTTATTTTAGAACAGCACAGAATTAATCATTGCCTTCGGGAGATAATCTGTAACATAAGAAAATGGGAGGGAGGAATATTTGTTTCACAATTTCAAGCTCTTTCTTAAAAATGTTTATCATTTAGAATGCTTTTATTTAAGGCAAATTGACAGAGTGTTTACTAGGCTTCAACATTGTAAACATTCAAGAAGCATAATGTTAACATATGCCCATGGGAAACATATGATGATAAGTTGGTCCGTTTTATAAGAACACATGGTAATCTGCCTTCCTAAAGTCGGAATAGGTGGGCTTTGGGCAGGTCCAGCTTGTCCTCCTCAGCTGTGTCACTGATCAGCACAATGAGCTGAAAAAACCTTTTTCTCTTTGTTGATATTGAAATAAGCCCCTTTTACACAACACAACAGTCAGTACTTTGCTTTAGTGCACTCACTTCACTTTACTGAGACATGAGCCCCGTTTTAATGATGTATGTCAGTCCTTCAAACCCGCACCCTAATTCCCCTAACCATGTTGTGCCTGCTCACATTCCCCATTCTCATATTCTCCACATTCTGACATCTTGTTATACACTCCCTGATCCCTCAATGCACCCTTACATTCCCACAGCCCACCATAAATCTTCCATAGACACTCCCCAGTATGCACTAGGGGTAGACCTCAGGAGCCTTTGAGATGACAGTTGTTAAAGCATCTAACAAATTAATAGAGCTGTCAGTGCGCAAACCATTTCCACTCCCCCTCCCATTCTCTTGATGGCAAACCATTTCCACTCCCCCTCCCATTCTCTTGATGACATGTCCATCATGGGCCTCCTGCACTGCCACAATGATGCCACCCGAAGGTTGCAGGAACAGCAACTCATATTCCGCCTGGGAACCCTGCAGCCATATGGTATCAATGTGGACTTCACCAGTTTCAAAATCTCCCCTTCCCCCACTGCATTCCAAAACCAGCCCAGTTCATCCCCTCCCCCCACTGCACCACACAACCAGCCCAGCTCTTCCCCCCCACCCACTGCATCCCAAAACCAGTCCAACCTGTCTCTGCCTCCCTAACCGGTTCTTCCTCTCACCCATCCCTTCCTCCCACCCCAAGCCGCACCCCCAGCTACCTACTAACCTCATCCCACCTCCTTGACCTGTCCGTCTTCCCTGGACTGACCTATCCCCTCCCTACCTCCCCACCTATACTCTCTCCACCTATCTTCTTTACTCTCCATCTTCGGTCCGCCTCCCCCTCTCTCCCTATTTATTCCAGTTCCCTCCCCCCATCCCCCTCTCTGATGAAGGGTCTAGGCCCGAAACGTCAGCTTTTGTGCTCCTGAGATGCTGCTTGGCCTGCTGTGTTCATCCAGCCTCACATTTTATTATCTCGCAAATAAAGTTGTCTTGCTTGAGCTGAATAGAATGTTGGTGAGATGGCATCTGGAGTATTGGTGTGCTGTTTTGGTCACACTACCTGAAGGAAAGATATACTTGCCACAGAGGGAATGTAACAGAAGTTTACCAGAGTAATTTCATATCATTTACAGTTTAGAAGAATGAAAGGTAATTTCATTGAAACCTATGAAATCCTGAAAGACAACTTAACCTTCGCAGAAAAAGCAGCAAGTCATTTAGAATTCAGATGAGGAGGAATTTTTTCTCTCAGATCATTGTGAATCTTTGGAATGCTCGAACCAAAATGCTCTGAAAGCACATTCATTATGTACATCCAAGACAGAGATAGATAGATTTCTAGATACTAATGATATCAAGGGATATTAAACTTGTTTGGGAAAATGGAATTGATGATGGATACATATGGGAAAGCATGGTTCAATGGTTAGCACTGCTGCCTTACAGCACCAAGGGCCCAGGTTCAATTCTAGCCTTGGGTGACTATCAGTGCGGAGTTTTCATGTTCTAGCCACGTCCACATGAGTTTCCTCCCACAGTCCAAAGATGTACAGGTTAGCTGGATTGGCCATGTTAAATTTCCCCACAATGTTCAGGATGTGCAGGCTAGGTAGCTTAGCCATGATAAATGTGGGATTATGGGGGTGTGGGTGTGATGGTCTTCGGAGGGTCAGTGCAGGCTTGTTGAGCCTAATAGCCTCTATCTGCACTGATTCAATGAAGAAAATAAACCATAACCCAGAATGATGGTGCAGTTTCAAGGAGCTGAATGACCTATTCCTATTCTAATGTTTCTGTGTTTCCATGTTACTCTAAAATGCATCTCATACAGAAAAATCACTCTTTTAAAAAATCCATTCAAAAATATAAATTCCCTCCAGCAGTTAATCTGTTTAAAAAACATGCAAAGATTGATTTTACTAACCACACTAATGACAGACAATCCTTTCTTAACCTCATAAACCTGTCAAAATGTGAACACAGCTTCTTGCACCAGAACTTTTGAGACTCTGCCAAGCATTCAATAACTCTACAGAAATGGAACAAACTAAATGGTCTTCTCTTCTAAGCTGAGATATTCTATTACCTAAAAAGACCAAAAGCCAAAAACTTCTCTCCAAATGAAGTCTGCTGAAAGTTTCTCTTTCATTTTATAAAGATTCAGGGTATGTAAATCACTTCAGACTATTATAATAGAGGTCTTCTTCAGTTTCTGATGCATATGAACACTTTTTCTAATGGGAAAATCATTATAATGAATTTCTACACATACACGATGTTGATCAATGTAATTATCAGCAAACCTTATTCATTTCAGTAGAAAATACATCTAGCCAACAACAGTGCATCTCACATTGAAACTTCAGGAACTTATTTGTATAGTATATCAAAGCTTGGTAATGAAAGAATTTCAATGTAGTTTGCAATTTTTCCTCTATTTCCTCACTTGAAACTGGATAATTCCCATGGTTCACAATATCTCATCTTGTGAACCAGGTCTTCCAAAAGAAACCGTTCTAACTCCATGAAAACAAACAGAGTTCTAAGAAGCCCACTTGCAATAGAGTAGTATTGCACAATGAAGGGTCCCCATTTACATCTTATCCTGAGCCACAGAAATTCCACTGGATAGAAAAGAGGTCAGGAATCTTGGAAGCAGATCCTGTCTACCAATTTGAACCTCCCCTTCCACTATTCGTGATGCAATACAGATGGAGGCATTAAAAGTTGAGACTGTGTCCTCACAACTTGCTTTCCTACCTATCTTTTTGCCATAAAATCTAGCTAAAATACACTTGGTTCCTTTGTACAAATCATAATGTAGTTCAAAAATAGCTAATGTCCCAGCACGTGGCCACCTGGCATGCCATTAGTTACAGCTTCCTTGAAAATGACTTATTTATTATGATTCCCAGTTTAATTTTAGTTCAACAATTCACTATTCATACTAAAGACCCATTCATAAAGCCATGACTTCTTACATTATGAACTTTTATATGCAGTTTATCATACTTTTAGAGATTCAAGTACATTACATCTACTGGTTTTCCTTTAATACCCCCCCACTTTTCACAGCCACAATGAACTTGTTATGGGAAATGAGTAGGAAAGTGATGACGTTGGCCATGATCGTATCAAATGGAGAAGCAGGCTTGAGGGGCTGAGCTGTCTACTCCTGCTCCCAATTCTTACGATTTTATGAACTCTCAGCAGGAACATTAGATCAAAGGCAAAGGCTGAAAATATTTCAAAAAAAGTAGTAAGCCTAAAGATTGGGAGGGTTTCAGAATTTTGTACAGGAAGATCAAGAAACATAGCAGAAAACTTGAGTGTAGATTAAGTGCGATTAAGATCACGATTAAAGTGACTCACTATGGATTTGTGAAAAATACAAGTCTGTGGAGTTTTTTTTGAGGATGTTATTGGGTAGATGAATAAGTGGAAACCAGTCAATGTAAGCCTGAACTTTTGCAACAAAAGGGCCTTCCTGTCATGGCAAAAACGGTAATCGTCTAAAAATCAGAAGGCCCATGCCTGAACCAGGCACCTGCCTCTTTTGCAAGGGCCAGAATGGGGGTGCTTTGTGATTCACACGTGTGCACATTATGGAGGCAACTGCCCACAGAGGTCAGCAGCTGCCTTCCATCCATGTTATTTGGGGGAGCTGGGTGTCTGAAACATGACAAATGCAGTGAGGGCTGATAGGAGCTGGTCGGAGCTTTGTGGAATCTCTTACATAGCCAAAGTACCCCTTTGAAGAAGTCAGATACTATTAGTTATGATCCCACGATACTTCTGTAGAAGGTCTAATGCCATTTGAGAGAAGAAAAGCGTCCTTTGGAGGAGGTAAGTTCCCCTTTAGAATTGTTAAAAGTAGCCATGAATGTACATAAAAAATACATAATGCATTACTGTCAATCTCACTGTCAAAATTTGTTAGAAATTGGGATCCCCTTTAAAGCTGAGTTATTTTAAAGTATTCCATGTTTAGTATTTCCTGCACAGCATGACACCTCTTTTAACTGTGTAACGAGCCATCTACAGATGTAAATAAAAAGATTCTTGGGTGCCACATTACCCAGTTGTGAAGGCAATATTCAGACAAAATAGCAAAATAGTGAAATAGTAGGCTTTTGTTCTTCCAAAGAACCAAAACTAACTTTTAAATGACAGTCGGCAATAGTTCTCCTCACATCATTGTCATAACTGCTTGTGGTCATTGGCTGAGTTTGGAAATGTGATCAACACAATATAGATTGCCAGGCCTCAGAATAAAGTATTTCAACAGTGGGAGGTAGGAGAGAGTGGGCAGAGGGAGGTTCCAGGGGATCGAACCACTATCTACTTAGGAGAAGACCAGGAGTTACCCTACATCACCCTGATTAAAGAACAACTTTGCTGCTACAAAGACTACTGCAAAAGACATCAGAGATGAACACTCCACCACTCCAAAATCATCACCCCTGCTTCTCAATTCTAGAGAATGGCTTCTGGATCAGTGATCTGTCATGGTTGTGAATTTTCTTTGTCTAATTAACTAATGTGTCATGTCTAAATGCTACTGCTTAAGCTCAATAAGCTATCAGAAAAATGCTGCAATTATTGACTGCCTATATTAATTAACTACGATCATGAACCCTCCAAAATCAACAAACTATCAAAAGTAACTGTCAAAAGGACTTGACAAAGGTGTCAATCAAAAATATCCAAAGCATCTGGCAACAGGACATACAAAAGTAACAACAATGACTGTCAAATACTGTTGTAAAACAGGGCAGTAAAGATGTCAAGGCATTTAGAAGTCCTGTCCTTTAAATCTTTTTGACAAAATGTCTGGGGTGTTAAATAGAATCATAACTTGCTACTTCACTCTTTCTGTTGACATCAACCTGAGGACTTACATCTACTAGATTAGTGCTCCTTGAGGGATTTCATGACAATGCATTATCACAGTAGGATGTTTGCAAACTCATAGTTTGGTTATCAAATGGTTATAGATTCTTTTTAAACGGAGTGTCATTTCTAATGATTATTGTTATTTGTTGTTGTGCACTGGGATGAAATATTTGCTGTTATAAGCCTTTTCATATTTGAAGCAATGTAAATGTAGTAAATATATTTTCATGATTCACAGTGATACTTAACAATAAAGTGAAATTTGTAATTTATATTTTCTACTCTATATTATTTAATCTCAGTGTGGTTTCAGATGCTGGAAAAGATACAGTCCATTATAAATATTTCATAGCAGAGCACAGTGACAGGACAGATTCAAAACTGAAATCATGCTTGACAGATCAACTCAAATTTTTCAATGATATAGAGTTGATGAGAGGAAACTGGTGGACGTGGTTTACTTGGATTTTCAGAAGTACTTTTGATAAGGTCCCAGGTAAAGTTAAGGTGCAAGGGATTGGGGTTAGTGAGCCTGGAACACAATTGATTGGCAGACAGAAAACAGGTCTAATGGTATTATCACCAGACTATTAATCCAGACACCTAAGTAATCCCACCATGGCAGCTGGTGGAACTGGAATTCAAAAAAAATCTATAATTAAGAATCTAATTATGACCATGAAGCCATTGTTGATTGTCAGGAAATCCCATCTGGTTCATTATATCCTTGAGGGAAGGAAGCTGCCATCCTGCCCCAGCCTGTCCTAAATGTAACTCCAGGCAAATGTGTTTGGTTCTTACCTGCCCTTGGGGCAATTGAAGATTGGCTATAAATTCCGGCTGAGCGAGTGACACCAGCATCCTGTGAATGAATAAAAAAAGAGGGCCTTTTTCTGAGTGGCAATCAGTGATTGGTAGAATAGCACAGGAATCAGTACTTGGACCCCAGCTATTCTTAATATATATTACCAACTTAGGTGTGGGAATCAAATGCAAGAACTTGATGTTTACAGACAATGCAAAGCTGGATGGGAGCATGAACTATAAGGAAGACACAGAGATGCTTTAGCCTATTTGTACAAGTTGAGCGAGAGGACAACTGTGTGGCAGATGAAGTATAATGAGGATAAATGTGACAATATCGACTTTCGCAATAATGAAAATGTAGACTATAATCTGCATGGCAATAGATGACGAAAGAGGGAAGTGCAAAGAGACCTGGATGTCCTTGAACACCAGTCACTGAAAGTAAGCATGGTTGTACAGCAGGCAGTGAAGAAGGTAAATGGTATGTTGACCTTCATAACAACAGGATTCAAGTACAGGAGCAGGGATGTTTTCCTGGCCTTGGTGAGAACATACCGAGAGCATTGTGTGCAGTTTTGCTTTCCTTCTGAGGAAGGATGTTTTGGCTATGGAGGAAGCGTAACAAAAAAATTACAAGATTGATTGCTGGGATGGCAAGGTGAATATAGTGAGAGAAACTGGATTGGCTGGGACTATATTCTTTGGAGCTTGGAAGAATAAAGGGGATTTCATCGAAACTTGTAAAGTTTCCTGTAACAAGGCTGGACAGAGTAAACACAGGAAGGATGCCCCTGATGACTGTAGAATCCAGAACTATATAGCTGCTGGTAAAGATTCCCTAGCTTCTTATGCCTTTACCTTATGGAAATAGAATATTTTAACTTCCCACCTGAGCAGTTTCTCCTGGAGTGGTAGCGATATGATAAATCAAATGAGGTCAAATTGTTTAGTATTTATTCACTTTGGTTCATTTTGGCCGAGTAGGCAAATGACTAAACTAACCAATTTTATATGGTGGAAATCATGTGCGTCTTGTGGACTTCCAAGTTTGAACTATTCAGTCAGGCTGAGCTGGGAAAATAACTTGATGCAAACTACAATAATCAGATTGTATAAATAGTTCTGAGCAGTGTTTCCTTTGAACTGATAGAATCTGAAAGCGCTTTCACATTCTGGGACTCTCAGTGCTAATTTATTATTCATTCAATATATCCTGAATAAGAAAACACAAGCAAAATCATCTCAAACTTATATCCTAATAATGATGGAAAATGAAGGTCAAATGCGATAAATCTCTCACTTATGGTGTCTCTCTGTAGTTTTTCCTAAAGAGAAATAATCATATGTACATATTGAGAATGATCAAAATTCAAACAAGTTTGTTGTTTATTTTAATTTAAAATTCTGTTTCCCATCCACATTTGTATGTCTTTACTGAAATTTCATATTTCTTTCTCTAGTTCTATTAAATCAAATACATTGCAATGCTGATAACTGTCAGCTACAATGTATTTTACTATTTAATTTTTGTGTCTCCTTTACATCCACATATTCTTTATTTGTTTGCAGGGAATAAATCCATTCATATTTTATTAACACATTTTAGTAGCTTAAAGTTTAAAAAAGCTTTCCTGGCTCTGGATTCCACAGTCATCAGGATCATCCTCCCTATGTTTACACTGTCTAGTCCTGTTGGAACTTTACAAGTGTCTATGAGATTCCTCTTCATTCTTTTAAACTCCAGTGAGTCCCAACCAATCCAGTTTTTCTTACTACAGCAATGTTGCCATCCCAGGAATCAAACTGGTAACTCGTTGTTGCACTTCTTCCAGAGCCAGAACATCCTTCTTCAGAAGTAGAGCAAAACTGCACATACTACTCCATAGTGTGGTCTCACCAAGGCTTGGTGCATCTGCAGCAGGACATCCCTGCTCCTGTACTCAAATCCTCTTGTTATGAAGGCCAGCCTTCATAAACGTCTTCACTGCCTGCTGCACCTCCAAGCTTACTTTCATGGATGGGTGTTCAAGCACATTTGGATCTCATTGCATATCCCTCTTTCCCCATCTATTGCCATTCAAATAATAGTATTATATTCCCAAATAAGGATGGTAATTGGTTTGAAGGGGAACTTGCAGATGCTGGTACTTATGTGTCTCTCTCCTTGTGCCTTGAGATGAAACAGGTCATGAATTTGTAAGGTGCAGTCAAAGGAGATTTATGAATTTCTGCAATGCATCTTGAAGACAGTACACATTGTGAGTGGTGGAGTGACTAGATGTTTGTGGATGTCGTACCAATTGAGCGAGCTGCTTTGTCCTGAATAGTGTCAAGCTTCATGAGTGTGTTGTTCGAGCAGCTGTAATCCAGGCAAGTTGGGAGTATTTCATCACACTCCTGACTTATGACACTATCCTGAGAAGCTCCTTCAGAGATATCCCTGAGCTGTGATGACTAAATTCCAACAACCACATCCATCTTCCTATGTGCCAAGTACAATGTCAACTATCAGAGAGAATCCCTCCTATTCTTACTGACTCCAGTTTTGCGAGTTCTCTTTGATGTCACACTCCATCAAATGCAGCTGTGATGTTAAGATGGATCGCTTTGGAATTCAACTCTTTTGTCCATTCTTGAACCAAGGCTGTAATGAGGTCAGGAGCTGAGTGACCCTGACGAATCACAAACTATGTATCAGTGAGCAGGTTATTGCTGAGTGTGTGCTGCTTAATATCACTTAGCTTGCCTGTCTATTATTTAAATTCTTCACCCCAAACCCAAGCTTTAAATAAAATTGATCAGATACTTTTACAACCCTCTGCATTCAACATTCAGGTCAAGAATACAGATCATAATGGCTGCCGTGACCTACTTTTGTGGATGGCAGCTGTCCCTTTCACAGTTCCTCCAGATCCATACTTATTTTTCCATCTCTTGTCTCATTTCCTTCTTCTCTTGTCTTGCATCATCATCTTTTTTTCAGATAATCATTCCTGTTGTACATCCGATCACAGACCTTACATTGTGGTCCTGCTGCCACACCTCTCGACTTGCTTAAAATCTGTGACATCCCAAACATTTCCCAGTTTAGCCGTGAGATTATTAACCCAAAATAAGTCCAGGGTTTTATATGCCCTTCTCCTGCCCCCTGTCCCCACCTCTGTGGAAGTGTGCTGACTGGCATGGGGGAAGGGAGATTAAAACTGAGCTGGCACTACGCCTACCACAAACCCACTTTGTTGCGGAATTTTACTAGTTGACGGATGGTGTCAGTTGGACTGCTTGCTGCGGGCCAATTGAAGCCATTTAAAGCTCCCCTCCTGCTGCTGTCCTACTGCCATTTTGCTTGTGGCATGTGTGCCCATGCTGTGCTGGCAAAAGCTGCCAGATGAACCCAAGCAGTTTCGATGTTGGCTGGCTTGGAGGAGTTTCCCCTGTTTGACAACACTGTGCGCTAGAGAGACATCCTCCTTCCAATGGAGATGCACTGCCCTGGCCACCCGATTATTTACCTCTCATGGGGCTGTCTAACTGATCCCAGAGAAACTGCCCTGCTCCTTTTGGAATGACATCTCCAGTGATCTGAGCAGCTGTGATGGCTCCTGGTGGCGCTGATGGGATTGAATAGTTCCCAACCATCTGTTCAACCAGCAGTTCAGTAAGAGGGACTTCCTCTTGGTTGGGAATGAAAGCCTTGACCTCAACTGGTGAACAGTTTCAAACTGGGTTGGGCTTGATCCCCAACCCTCAGCACAGGAATGAGTCAACAGTCACTGTGAATGCCCTGGGGTCCTTGATCTCCCGGGAGGTTTGCCTCTTCCTGTTACAAATCTGATTAATGTGATGGACCATCATGCAATGGGGCTTTGGAGGGCTCTCATTAGCTTTCCAGCAGGTAAATTAGACTCCACTGCTCGCACTGAGGTTTTCCGCAGTGTCTTAAGTCTAACATACCAAATTTGTTTTGTGTCTGCCTGTTTTATTTCTTTCCCTCCCATTTAGAACAGAGAATTAAAAGTAAGTAAAAATGGATGCCAATATAAGCCCTAGGAACTGATAAGGTACAATCAAAAATTAATGGAATTAATTCTATTCATTTTCTCTCATCACTGCTTGCAGTTGCATCAGACTGAGAGAAATAAATTTACCCTTTTTAAGATCACAAGATCTATCATTGTCACCCTTATTTAGAGAGCTCACAGCGCGAAACAAAATAAATGTTATAGTTTGTATGAAAGTTCACTAGCATAGGACTTAATGGTCTTAAACCAGATGGGAAAGGGGCAGTGGTACTGTATAATAAACGATAAATACTATTCAATTGATTGAGAATGCAAACCAAAAACCACTCAGTTATTAACCAAGCATTCAGAGCCAGTGGTTGGCCATTCAGGAATATTCTGTCAGATTACTAAAAGCTGTCAAACAGATTTGATTTTATTTGTGGGGTTTAAGTCATTGTCTGGACAGTTGTATCCAGCCAAAACAGGAGGAAGTATTTATTTAGTATTATATTTTACAATGCTCTGTTGGAGTGAAGGACATTATTGTTTTACTACGATCGATTATGCAAGCACAGTTATTTTTACATTGACGTCTGGAGAAGATTATCGAACATGATACGTTAATGTCTTGATTAATTTTAAATCTATCCACTCACGTGAACATCAAAAAATGTTATGTTTGCCATGTTTTCCTATAACTTGGCTTACACTTGAAGGTCTATATAGCTGACATACACCTTGCATTTCAATACCAGGTGAATGCCTGTGTTTTGTAGCTTCATAATGTTTTAATCATTATGTAAGTAGATTCTTTATAATTATACTTTTGCTATTCTTCAGAACTGAATTTGAGATTTTACACATCACCAGAATTTGCATCTTAACTTCCCTTAGATGTGGCCAAGCAACCCACTCAGTTATATCAAACTAATGGGTAGCTTCATCAACTAGACAGCAGGCATTTAAGAAGAGACAATGAAAAGAAAATCATTCTGTAATGGGGAGGCAATTTTTCCAATTAATGCTCAATCACTGAAGATTGTAACAAATTCCCAAGAGGACAATAGCCTTGAGAAGAAACATTAACATTTCTCATGGGTGCTTGGAAGGATCACACTAAAAGTTTTCAGGTTCTAAGACTTTTATTGATATAAATGAACTGGAAGAAGCACTGTCCAAACACTACTCAATAGGCAATTTGTACTTTAAATTACAGAAATGATCTCCATTTAACCTTTACCCCAACAGAAAATCCCCTCCATGGTTATACTGTACTCTGTTATTTAAGCAGATACTGCCACTTCCAGGACCAATATTATATGAGCTCCCAATAGGCTTAAATAAATGTTCTATCATTCTCCTGATCAGTAGGGACCTGGAGTTTTGATTGATGTCCATCCATTGTTTTGTCACAAACTTCCCACATGATGTCCTTCTTAGAGATAACAGACAATTTTCTTCAGATACAGCTGTGAATTATAATGGATGACACAAAATTGATTTTTAAAAAAATCTTCAATGGTATCAGGGCATAACTGGGCAGATCAGGATTTGTTGGACTTCTCCAATTGCTACTTAGAATGTAGTTCAGAACTGTCTTCTTGAACTTTTGCATTCTATGCACCATAGCTGTATCCACAGCGTTGTTAAGAAAGATCCAGGATTTTAATCCAGAAACAGTAAAAGAATGAGATATGATTTTCGGTTAGGTTGGTATATGACTTGGAGAGGAACTTGCACATGGTAGTGTTCCAATGCATCTGCTCATCTTATCTTTCTAAGTGGTGGAGCGTGCTGGCTTGGAATGAGCTGCTAAAAGATGTTTAATGAGTTGCTGCAGTGTACCTTGTAGATGGCACACACTGCTGCCACAGTACATCAGCAGTAGAGGCAGTGGGTGTAAGATGACGAGTGGTGTTATGATGATGGACGAGAGTAATTCAGCATTATTTTCACTTTTGTTCCAAATTGTGTTGCTTTTAAAAGCAGACTTCTGCAGAAAACTACGCACTTACATTCAGTGACTGGCAAAGTCGATAGAATTTAATAGAGTGTTGCACATATAAATAATCAGGGAGTCTTCACACAGGGAGAGCCTTGACAAAAGGAAATAATGAAGAGAGTGATTATCTCCCCGACTCTGGGCAGAAAACTATCTCTTGTAGACATCTGTGTTTTACCCTCTAGGAAAAATAGAGGTTAAAAAGTCAGTTTCAACTCTACTGAAGAGGACTCACAGGACTGAACACTCGTGTACTAGCCTGCGTTCAAGTGTTAACATGCTATGAAGGTCACAGTTGAAGTATTATCCCCTAGTTACCCTTAGTTTGTATGAAAGGAAGTCCCTTTCTGTCCCTCTGAAAGCGGCAAACCAGCTAAGCAAAGGAACTACAAAGCATAACCTACAAAACAATGAATTTTGAAATGTGTCTATTTCACTGCCGACATGTACGCTACTAGTAACCTCCACTGTAAAGGTCCACTCTTCATAAACAAAGAATGATCTTTAACTTTCTAAAAATTATCTTTTTGAACTGACCTCATTTTTGAATTTGTGTTTAGTCACTTACTCTTACTTTGTTTTGAAATTCCGAAACTCACTTTTATTGCTAATTCAATAAATCCTGGTTAAATTGGTTCCTTTTTAAATATAAATTTATTTGGATCTGGGAGAAAGTTACCTACAAGGAAAGGAATGCTTCTTAGTCTTATTGAAGCTCACTGAGAAGGTAGATGAATAAAGAAGGGGAGCCAGTTCATCTCATTCAGGAGCTTAACACTGGGGTATCCCTCTTGAAATTATAATGACTTAGAGAAACTCCCCTGGGGTCAGTTGATAACAACAGAGTACCAATCGAGTACGTCCCAGAAGTTATCAAGTGTCTTGAGTGTTGCCGGAGCAGCGCTTATCAGGAAAGTGTATTCTATCATACTTCTGACTTGTATCTTTTGACAGGTTTTTGAGGAGAAAGGAGCTGAGTTATTTGCCACAGAATTCCCAGCTTCTGTAGCCACAACATTTGTATCGCTGGCCCAGTTCAGTTTCTGGTTAACAGGAGTCTTCAGGATGCGAATAGTGGGGGACTCAACAATGGAAGTGGTAGAGTGTGAGGGATATTCAAGGCCTTATTGTTGCAGATTGTGTTTGAATATAATTTTGCTGCAGTTGATGGCTGATTTTTGTGTTGATAGATCTGTTCAAAATCTACCCCATCCAGCACAATGGCAGTCCCGCCCAATATAATCTGAATTATTGATAATAATTGGCTATTTTTTGCTGTGAACCTCTACTATGATTCAGGATTTATGACTATTTTTTGATGCTTTGGGTATCTTAAGTAGATACATACCTGAATGCCTGTGACTTGCAAAAATGGTAATAATAATACACCTGAGTAAGGTCATCACTCTTTCCAGATATTCTGCAGGCTCGTGAGGAAAGGGAGAAGGATTTCAAAGCATTTTATCTGATGTGGTTGAGCTAAATGATACAGATATTGGTGCACCACCCTGGGAAAAACAGTAAAATTGTTACTGTTAACGTCATCAATACCCTTAGGACTGTTGTTGAATCAGTTTTTGATTTGTCATCTTAGATTATCCAGTACTAAGAGTCTAAACTGCTAGGTGACACATCATGTGAAATAAGCACGAAGAATAAAGAGGAAGAAAAAAAAAACTAGATTTAAATCAGATAGAATTTAAGTTTGAAGTATATATCTGAGCACATTGAGTGAAAGGCAAATACAATTTGATTTGTTCTCTCCATTTCTTTAAAAAAATACTGGAAATTAAGCATAATAAAAATTTATAATTCAGCAAAATAAATTTGCAGATTCAGCTCTTTACGATAAAAAAATGATAGAATCTTAATTACTGCTATAACCAGGCACTGACTGCTTTGGAGTCAAAGTTATGATTCAAACTTTGTGACCGTTTTTTTTTGTATAGGGGATGTATATTAAAAATATTACCATTGCATTAATGCAGATTAGAATGGATTACAGTCATTAGAGCAGTCACAGGATGGAAAAGCAACATGTATTAGAGTTATACAGACCAGAGCAGATGTGGAACATTGCTGCTCATGTGGCACTTTGAGCCAAGACAGCAAGCATCTGCTGATATCTTCCAAACACAATGTGGCGGAGAAATTCAACTTGTAGCCAAATTCGGCACTGAACGTGAATAGAAGGGAAGCTATAGGTGCCTAGAAGACCTCCAGATGCTGAGTAGTCATTCAGGACCAATGAACTTCCCCTGAGTCCAATGGCAAGCGAACTGGTTGACATTGAATGGGCAAGTGCAGCTCAAGGGAAAAGGAGAAATAATTTACTGTAAGTACAAGAAACTTTAATTAATCTACTCTACAGCAATGGAGCAAGGCTTTTGCTTAATTACATAGTCACATTGAGATAACTTATTTAATATCAATTCACACTGAATTGCGAGTAAGCTGTAGGAAAGTTGGAAAGAATATTTCTCTACAATTCCCCAGCTCTTCCACCTTCATTTTGGCAGAAAGGTTGTTGAAGCTAGAGAGATACTATAAATCTCCAAAAGTGACTGTTTATAAATTCTCTGGAAGTTCTGTTGGTGTCAGACGGAAGCTATGATGGGAGACTGAAGAGCCCTGTGGAATTTTAGGGTCCACAATATTTAATCACAAAGAATTAAAGCAAAACATAACTTGATAGATGAACATACAACAGGAAATAATTACATCAGCATATACCTTTTTTGAAAAAGAAACATGAGGAGTTTGTTTTTTGAAGTGGGAACAAGGCTGAGTTCAGCTACAATTTAAAAATAGCGCTCTTGGATGGCTTGTCAGTCTTCGGAAGACTGCACTAAAGAGGATGAGCCCATGTAAGAAGCTGCTGTCTTACTCACCACCTCAACTCTGAATACAGTGGTCTTGATATTAGTACCCTCCTGACATATAGGAGATGAGCAGGAAGTGTGTTGATAAAGGTTAAACTATCAAATAAACAAAATATTGCATTAACCCATCACATATATGAATATTACTGCTTTACAGAGACAAGTGTCAGGGTGCCTAAGTATCATGCTCTGTAATTATTGGGAGCCTCATTTGAGAACCCTTGCTATTCTGACTGATAGACGTTGGGAAATGGTAAATGGGAGTTGCCAAATCTGCATGACAAATGCTTATTCATGCTCTGATTTCTGATTTGCTGCTGTCTCAATGCTTAATACAACCTTTTCCTGAATTCATGTATCTCCTCCCCTAATCTCCAACAATCCCCCACCTCAATGATTTATGTCACACATTCTTGATATGACCCATTCCTGATGCTCAATATCCCACTGCTCAGCCAGATATTTCCTTTATTTGATGTTTGATATCTCATCTTTGATACTTCCTACCCTAATATTCTTTCTCCCACTAAAGGACAAATCTTTACCTCATTGATGCCCATATCCCATCACCCTGATGTCTAACATCCCCCCACCCTGATGTCTGATATCTTACTGACAATTTATCCAATGTCCTCTGTCTCTCTGAAGACTAACTGCCTCATCACATTAACTTTTATGTGCTCAATGTCTGTCGTTCCCCTCATCCTGATGTCTGTTAGTTTTCCCAAGATAATGCTCAGCTTTTCTCCTATCTGTAATGGTCCCTGAGTATGGTCTATACTGCTGGTTTTGCTCTCACCCAGGTAGGAAACAATAATGAAAATGTCTGCAAGCTTGCTGTGTCTTGTTGGCTATTTCTGTCCTCCTCCACACCCTTCCTGTTGCTATCATGGTGTTGGATCTGCTGCTGACATTTGTTTCAAAGGACATCAGCTCTCCTCTAATTTGTTGTCATTGCTCATTGGAATAACCATAGATTATTCAACTGCATAAGCTATTGCAATTCAGTCAGTCTTAAACTCATCTCAGAGATATCCTTACATTTGCACTGTAGTGGGGTCATTGGATAATAATCGGGAGCAACAACACTGTCTGCTTTTACCTTCCATGAGATTATAAAGGAACTCATTGGCGCAATCCTGCTGATGATATATCTGAGAGCAGTCAATTAATCACATATGGGAATTGAACTCGGTGCCTTCCTGGTCTCAGCCACTCAGTAGATAAATAAACTCATGGAATCATTTGGGTTTTGATTAGAAGAACATTTAGAACTGTGAGTTGTGGCGAAATGCTGCAAGTATGACTTATGAATAGCAAAATGAAAACAGATTGCAAACTTATTTAAACATTTGCAGTTATGGTTATTTTTAAGCATCAAGATTGGTCACAGGTCAAATATTACTGCTGGTGATAACAGCGAGGGGACATTTATCTGCTTTGTATGACATCCTTTTGTTTATGAATTTCACACAAGAATTAACCCTCCATTATTTATTCCACAGGCAAAGGAATCTTTAGCAAATATCTTAATTCACTAACACCAAAAGTAACACTCAAATCAAAATACATTCATATGTTTAACAATTGGACTTTCTCAGGTACATCAAATAGCACTCTTTGGCAAATCTCCAGAGCATCTTGATATTTCAGAAGCAATATGGAAACTATAAAAATGCCTGTTGCACAGTTACAATATAAAAATAGACAAATACTAATTTGTTGAGACTCTGACAGCTGCAGTCTGAGACACCATCTGTTGTAAGGTGAGATGCTTTCCAACTCCCTATTTATACGCAGTACAGTCAGTAATCTGTACAAATTCTGGAAGTCTTCCAGTCCTGGTTCAGGATTTGGGAAGAAGTATAATGGCCACTGTGCAATGGTCTTCAAACCTATCAATTAGCTCAATAGGAGGTAAATTTCCAGTAGTTCTACCACATGCCAATTTCGAATCTTTTATTTAACTGTTGAAAGCTTCTGCTTTGACATACAAAACATCTGTAATGAGGTCAGCCAGGTGGAATATATAATAAAAACTGAAAGAACTGTAGATGCTGTAAATTAGGAACAAAAACAAAAGTTGCTGGCAAAGCTCAACAGGACTGACCCTTTCTTAGCTCTCTGATTTGGGCTGTTAATCTGGTCCAATCAAGGAGACCTGGCTGACAGATGTGAACAGGAGTGTCAGAGGTTCTATTCACTCTGAGAGCTGGCTCTGAGGGAGCTGGATCAGTGTCAAGGACTCTCCACATGTAAATAAAGGGTGATTTTTGGCACTAGGATACCAGCCTCTGTGGAGTTATTTCAACAACAACTTTGCACATCTGGAGCAACCCACAGTCTTGCTTTTCCACCTGCATCAGTGATATGGAAGCCCAGAAATTCGAAAATAGCAACTCCAAAAGAGGACACTGGGAGACTGAACATACCATCATCCCCGTTCCCAAGAAAACACATGCAGTGTGTCTTAATGACTATCACCCAGTGGCTCTGACTTCAATAATCATGAATGCTTCAAGAGTCTGTTCATGTCCCACATCAACTTCAGTCTCCCAACCTGCCTCATCCCCTACAGTTTGCCTACTAATGTAACAGATCCATTGAGGCTGCCATATCCCTAGCCCTGCACTTATCCCTGGAACATCTGGACAACAAAGGAACCTACGCCAGACTCCTGCTCATTGACTACAGCTCTGCCTTCAACACCATTATCCCTTCCGGACTGATCTCTAAACTGCATGACCTTGCAACTGGATCCTCAGCTTTCTGACCCATCGGCTGCAATGAGGGAGGATAGGTAACTGCACCTCCTCCACAATGACAGTCAACACTGGAGCCCCCCAGGGATGCGTCTTCAGCCCCCTACTGTACTCCCTGTATACCTATGACTGTGTTGCCAAGTTCCGAATGAACACCATCTACAAGTTCGCTGACGACTCCACTGTAGTGGGATGGATATCTAAAAATGATGAGTCAACAAACAGAAGCGAGATAGAAGGCTTGGTGATGTGGTGCCATGAAAACAATCTGTCTCAATGTCAACAAAACCAAAGAACTGACCATCGACTTCAGAAAAAAAGGAGAACATGCCCCCATCTACGTCAATGGAACAGAGGTTGAGAGGTGAAGCGCATCATGTTCTTCAGAGTGATGATAACTGATGACCTGTCCTGAATTTCCCACATAAATGCAACAGTCAAGAAGGCACAACAATGCCTCTCCTTCCTCAGATGGCTCAGGAAATGTGACATGTCCGTAAGATCCGTCAGCAACTTCTACAGATGCACCATTGAAAGCATTCTGTCCGCTGCATAACAGCCTGGTACGGCAACTGCTCTTCCCAGGACTGTAAGAAGCTACAGAAGGTGGTGTGCACAGCCCAGACCATCGTGGAAGCCAAACTTCTATTTACGTGGAATAGAATCCAGTTTACATGGATTCTGTTCACACAGCTCACTACTGCAGAAAGGCAGCCAACATTATGAAAGACAAGGACCGCAACTTTCCCCCCGCAGCGGTCGAGAACGCCCTTGACCGCGTCTCCCGTATTTCCCGTAACACATCCCTCATACCCCGCCCCCACCACAACCGCCCTAAGAGGATCCCCCTCGTTCTCACACACCACCCTACCAACCTCCGGATACAACGCATCATCCTCCGACACTTCCACCATCTACAATCCGACCCCACCACCCAAGACAATTTTCCATCCCCACCACTGTCTGCCTTCTGGAGAGACCACTCTCTCCGTGACTCCCTTGTTCGCTCCACACTGCCCTCCAACCACACCACACCCTGCACCTTCCACTGCAACCACAGGAAGTGCTACACTTGCCCCCACACCTCCTCCCTCACCCCTATCCCAGGCCCCAAGATGACTTTCCATATCAAGCAGAGGTTCACCTGCACATCTGCCAATGTGGTATACTGTATCCATTGTACCCGGTGTGGCTTCCTCTACATTGGGGAAACCAAGTGGAGACTTGGGAACCGCTTTGCAGAACACCTCCACTCAGTTCACAGTAAACAACTGCACCTCCCAGTCGCGAACCATTTCCACTCCCCCTCCCATTCTTTACATGACATGTCCATCATGGGCCTCCTGCGGTGCCACAAGGAGCCACCCGAAGGTTGCAGGAACAGCAACTCATATTCCGCTTGGGAACCCTGCAGACCAATGGCATCAATGTGGACTTCACCAGCTTCAAAATCTCCCCTTCTTCCACCGCATCGCAAAACCAGCCCAGTTCGCCCCCTCCCCTCACTGCATCACACAACCAGCCCAGCCTGTCTCTGAGATAATGGAATGTGAGGCTGGATGAACACAGCAGGCCAAGCAGCATCTCAGGAGCACAAAAGCTGACGTTTCGGGCCTAGACCCTTCATCAGAGAGGGGGATGGCGTGAGGGTTCTGGAATAAATAGGGAGAGAGGGGGAGGCGGACCGAAGATGGAGAGAAAAGAAGATAGGTGGAGAGGAGAGTATAGGTGGGGAGGTAGGGAGGGGATAGGTCAGTCCAGGGAAGACGGACAGGTCAAGGAGGTGGGATGAGGTTGGTAGGTAGGAGATGGAGGTACGGCTTGGGGTGGGAGGAAGGGATGGGTGAGAGGAAGAACAGGTTAGGGAGGCAGAGACAGGTTGGACTGGTTATGGGATGCAGTGGGTGGACAGGAAGAGCTGGGCTGGTTGTGTGGTGCAGTGGGGGGAGGGGACGAACTGGGCTGGTTTTGGAATGTGGTGGGGAAGGGGAGATTTAGAAGCTGGTGAAGTCCACATTGATACCATTGGGCTGCAGGGTTCCCATTCGGAATATGAGTTGCTGTTCCTGCAACCTTCGGGTGGCATCATTGTGGCACTGCAGGAGGCCCATGATGGACATGTCATCTAAAGAATGGGAGGGGGAGTGGAAATCCTGTCTCTGCCTCCCTCACCTGTTCTTCCTCTCACCCATCCCTTCCTCCTACCTCAAGCCGCACCTCCATTTCCTACCTACTAACCTCATCCCATCTCCTTGACCTGTCCGTCTTCCCTGGACTGACCTATCCCCTCCCTACCTCCCCACCTATACTCTCCTCTCCACCTATCTTCTTTTCTCTCCATCTTTGGTCCGCCTCCCCCTCTCTCCCTATTTATTCCAGTACCCTCTCCCCATCCCCCTCTCTGACGAAGGGTCTAGGCTTGAAACGTCACCTTTTGTGCTCCTGAGATGCTGCTTGGCCTGCTGTCTTCATCCAGCTCCACACTTTGTTATCTTGCACCCTGGTAATGACTTCCTACAACTTCTTCCGTCTGGGAGAAGATACAGAAACCTGAACACACGCACAAGCAGGTTCAGGAATAGCTTCTTTCCAGCCGTTATCAGACTGTTAAATGGATTCTAGTTTAAAAAAAATGTAACTTGCGATGTTACCTGTATGCCTCTAAGACTTTTTGATCTGTACATCCTTTGCATGCTGTGATCTGACTGTACTGCTCGTAAACAAAGCTTTTCACTGTATTTCGGCACACATGACAAAAAAAAATCAATCAATCAATCTGGGAGAAGTCCTCACAGTTACTACAACGATTCAGCAGAGTTAGGAAGGACCCTACCCCCTCAACCCACCGGTAATAAACAGCAGGAAGAGCATCCAGTAGAAGATGCTGAGAAAGTTTGCTGACCATTACCTGTTCCTAGTGGTGTGAAAGATAGGCTCAGCCTCATTGTCGCAGAACACTCCAAGTAGTTGGAGCATCCTGTATCACCTGTCCTTTGGAAATGTGTGAAGAGAGACACCTTTGACCACAAGTCCATCAGGCAGTGGTCAGCAGGTAGCTTCCTCAAGACTTTTCAGGAAAAGGAGAGGGCTGATCTTGTCAAGTGGTTCCCTCTGCAGACTGTGGAAGTTGCTTGGCAGAATGTCTCATCACCAGAAGTTACTAACAAGCACCAGGATATCGCTTGGCTGGTGGTGAGAAGGCCTCTGCCTGTGAGATCCTTCATGCATGCCTGGACTCTCTGTGCCACCACAGGCTGCCCTCGAAGTGGCTGCGGAGGGGATGAGGCTATAACACACCTCCTTCTGGGATGTGCCTTTACAAAGGAAGCTGGAGAGAAATGCAGTGATTTTTGTCGAGCTTCATCCCGAGCAGCTCAGTGACATGGGACTCTGTGCTCTACGGTCTGTCTCCTGGGATGCAGACTGAGACAAACATCAACTGTGCCTGAAGGATCATCAACTCGATGAAAAGCACTCTTTGGTCTGCCCGTACCTGGTTGGTCTTCCAGAATAAGGAGTTGATCTTGACCGAATGTCACAGACTGGCACATTCCAACATCTAGGACAATGTGCTGAGGGACCCTCATTAGCCCAATTTAGTTGCCACCAAGGCGCAATTGAGAAAGACCACTGTCTGAGGTCTTTCTGCTGAAGGTAAATAAAAGTCCATTCAGTTATTGGGTCCTCTTAATGTGCTAAATATATGTATATATTAGTATTGTGTTTCGAGCGGTCTTTGGTTTTGTGTTTACGTGATATGCTACTGTGCAGAACCGAACTGCTTTTGTGTCAATGTATTTATACAAAGAGATTTCTTTTTACGAATAAAGTATATATTTTTTGACATAAAAAAGAATTTTGGGAGATGTCAGTGCAGTCACTGTGACCATTCAGCAAAGTGAGGAAGAACTAAGTATCAAGGAACAGTAAGCCCCAAACATTACAATGCTGCATTGTTTCCAACCTCCCTTCTTCCTTTAACCAAAAAAGAAGAGGAGAGATATTGGCAGAAACTGTGAGGAAATTTGTTGTAGCATGGAGGGTATTCAGTCTGCTTGCAAAGATTGCACATAATTTAAACAAACAGTCAGTGCAGCTAACGTAGGCTTAGGTGAATACTGGGCTTCAGTGAGTAAGGTGAGCAAGATAAGAATCTTTCGTCTTTCTAAACGTAAAGGGTCAGAGATGGCACTTAGGGCAGTGATGTACTCTTTTTGACACATGTGGGAGATTATGTATCAGTCGAATGTCCCTGATGACTATATCTGCAGGAAGTATAACCAACTGCATCTCCTCCTTGACTGCGTTGTCCAGTTGGAGCGGCAGTTGGACACACTGAGGACCATACGGGGGGACAGAGACTGTGATAGACACTAGTTACAGGGAGATGCTCACACCGCAGGCTCAGTCAAGTAGATGGGTAACTGCCAGGAAAGACAGGCAGGTAGTTCAGCAGTATCCTGTGACTACTCACCTCTCTAACAGGCATGCTGTTTTGGTTACTGTTGGGTGGTATGGCTTCTCAAGGGAGTATAACAGCTGCAGCCAGGCCTGTGGCACTATAACTTGCTCTGCTGTAGAGGGCTGAGCAAGATCCAAGTGACTACTAGTGTTAAGAAATTGAGGTAGATGTTAAGACCAGTAAATCAGAAAGAAAAGACAGGAAAGAGACAGGTAAATGAACACAATGGTAATAACAGGCTGAAGTGTGTTCAAAAGAGGTGGAGGAGTTGCTTTGCTAATCAGGGAGATGGTTACATCTACGCTCAGAGAGGGCATGCTGGAGGGCTCATCCACTGAGGCAATATGGGTAGAGCTCAAAAATGAGATGGGTGCAATCACTCTGATAGGCCCCCCAACATCTAGCAAGGCATTGAAGAACAAACATGTCGGCAGATTATAGAAAGGTGCAATAAAAACAGAGTTGTCACCGTGGATAAATTTAACTTCCCGGTATTGATTGGACTCCCTTAGAGCAAGAGACTCAGATGGCGTGGAATTTGTTAAGCGAATCCAAGAGGGTTTCTTGAAATAATATGTGGACAGTCCAACTAGAGGAGGGGCCACACTGGGCCTTGTATTGTCTAATAACCCTGGCCAGGTGACTGACATTTCACTGGGACAGCATTTTGGAAACAGTGAGCACAACTGTTCAGGTTTTAAGCTAGCTATGAATAAGGGTAAGGCAAGACCTTGCAGGAAGGTACTAAATTGGAAAACAGCAAATTACGTCAGTATTAGGCAGGAGCTCGTGAGTGTTAATTGGTAGGAGCTGTTTTCAGACAAGTCCACAGTTGGCACATGAAAACCATTTAAAGACTTGCTAGGGAGAGTTCAAAACTGATGTGTTCCATTAAAGGGGAAGGACAAGGATGGCAATGCAAGGTACCCATGGATAATGACGGAGCTTATGAATTTATTCAAAAGGAAAAAAGAAGCACATGTAAGGTTTAGGAAGCTAAAATCAGACAGAACTCCTGAGGGATGTAAGAAAAGCAGGAAAGCACACAAGCAGGGAATTGGAAGAGCAAGAAGGGGCCACAAAATGATCTTGGCACGTGGGGTTAAAGAGAATCCCAAGGCATTCTACAGTTAAATTAAAAACAAGAGGATAGGACCAGTCAACAGCAAAGGAGGGAGCTTGTGCTTGGAGGCAGAGAATATGGCTGAGATCCTATATGAGTACTTTTCATCAGTATTTGCCCTGGAGAAGGATATGGAGGACAGTGAGATTTGTGGAGCATGCTAATATGCTAGGGCATTTTCAGATCAAGGAAGAAGTGGTGTTGGATCTCTGGAAGAGCATTAAGGTGGATAGGTCCCCAGGGCCTGATGGTATCTACCCCTGATTATTGAGACAGCTAAGAGATGAGATTGCTGGTGCCTTGACCAAGATCTTTGTATCCTCACTAGCAACTGGAGGGGTGAGTAGCCAATGTTGTTCCCCTGTTCAAGAAGGGAACTGGGGTAATCCAGAAAACTACAGACTGGTGAGTCTCACATTAGTGATTGGGAAGCTATTGGAGAGAATTCTTAGGGATAGGATTTCTACACATTTGGAAAAGCATGGCTTAATTAGGGGCAGTGAGCATAGCTTTGTGCAGGTCATGGCTTACTAACTTGATTGAATTTTTTGAGGAGGTGATGAAGGCGATCGATGAGGATAGAGCAGTGGATGTTGTTTACTTAGATTTTAGTGATACTTTTGGCAAGGTCCCTCATGGTAAACTCATCCAGATGTTTAAGACGCGTGGAATCCATGGTGACTTGGCCACGTGGATTCAGAATTGGCTTCCCATAGAAGACAGAGGGTAGTGGTTGAAAGGCGTTTTTTTCTGGCTTGAAGTCCATGACTAGAGGTATTCAGCAGAGATCCATACTGGGTTCTCTGCTGTTTGTGATATATATAAATGACTTGGATGAAAATGTAAATAGGTGGGTTAGAAAGTTTACAGACATTATAAAGATCAGTGAAGTTGTGGACAGTGTAGGAAGTTGTCAAAGGGTACAGAATATAGATCAGTGGCAGATATGGGCAGAGAAATAGCAGGTGGAGTTTAATCCGGGCAAGTGTGAGGTGCTGCATTTTGTGAGATCAAATGTTAAGGAGAAGTATACAGTTAATGGCAAGACTCTGAACAGCATTGATGTACAGAAGGAACTTGGGGTTCAAGTCCATAGCTCCCTGAAAGTGGCCACGTCAGTAGATAGGGTGGTAAAGAAGGCATGTGGGGAATTGAATACAAGGATCAGGATGTCATGAGGCAGTTTTGTACAACTTTGGTTCAATTCTGGTTGCCACATCATAAAAGGATGTGGAGGTTTTGGAGAGGGTGCAGAAGAGGTTTACCAGGATGCTGCCTGGATTAGAGGGTATGCACTATAAGGAGAAGTTAGAAAAATGCGGGGTGTTCTCCTTTGAGAGACAGAGGCTGAGAGGTGTCTTGATAGAAGCCTATAAAAAATTATGAGATGCTGGATAGGGTTGATGGTCAGAATCTTTTTTCCAGAGTTGAAATGTCTAATACAAGGGGACATGCATTGAAGCTGAGAGGGGGCAAGTTCAAACGAGACATAAGAGGCATGTCTTGTACACAGAGAACAGTCGGAGACTGAAATGTACTGCCAGGGGTGGTGGTAAAGGCAGATATGATAAGGGCATTTAAGGGACATTTAGATAAGCAAATGAATACGCAAGGAATGGGGGGATATGGACTAAGGGCAGGCAGAAGGGATGAGTTTCATTTGACGTCATGTTCAGTACAACATTGTTGGATGAAGGGCCCGTTCCAGTGCTGTTCAGTTCTATGTTCTATGTTTTAGAACTGCTTCTGTTGTGGCATGCACAATGTGCACTGCTTGCCTTAACAACTGTGGCCCATAACATACTGGGTGGGAAGATTGTAATGTCACTCAGTTGATTCGATGCTCAACCTGCCATTTTAGACCTCATAGGTCCTGATTAATTCCTTCTTTTAAACAATCCCGGCAGCATTAACGAAAGACTTCACCATGTGACTTCTAAGCAAGATGCTTTCGCTTTTTGTTTGCAGCTGCAGAGAGAAAGCATCGTGTGCCGTGTTGTGATCACTATAGAGGTCAATAACTTTAACCAGATATTTTAATTGACTGAAAATATCGCACAACATGGTTTATTCTGTCTGTTAAGAGAAAATATTGTTCTCCAAGAGTCAATCCAAAGCTGTTTACAGCTCGCTCTGATGAAGGGTCTAGGCCCGAAATGTCAGCTTTTGTGCTCCTGAGATGCTGCTGGGCCTGCTGTGTTCATCCAGCCTCACACTTTATTATCTTGGATTCTCCAGCATCTGCAGTTCCCCTTATCACTGTTTACAGCTCCACCTGGATTGCTTATTCTTCCATCATGGGTAAGGATTACCCTAGGGGGGAGTGGGGAGGGGTGGTGGTGGTGGTTCTATGGTCTGGCAAACGTGGGGCAAATTCTCCAGCCTCATTTAAATCCTCACATCCTTCGCCTAGTCCATCTGAGTTGTATTTTTTTCTCTCTTATTAACCTGTTTGTGAAGTCAGGAACATTTTAGTTAAACTCAAACTATATTGGCTTGCAAAAGACACCTCCCCCTCAAAATCCATCTCCATGTAATGTGAATCACACCACCTTTTATCCCCCAAGTAAAATCCTGCAAATTCTACTGTTGCTGTCTTGGAATTAAATAGATGCTTAAAATATAACCATTTATGAAACCTGACAGTGCTAAAATCTCCCTATGGGACCTGGAAACGAAGTCACTATCAGCATAGTTGTCCTAGACTGTTTACAGAAATGAATATAAGACAATAAGACCATAAGAAACAGAACCAAGCATAGGCTGTTCATCCCCTCAATCCTGCTTCACCAATCAATAGCATCATTGTTCATGTTCACTTTCCTGCTCCTTCCCCATAACACTTAATTCCCCTACTGATCTAGAATCTATCTATTTCAGCCTTAAATATATACAAAGACTCTGTTCCCACAACTTTCTGTGGCAAGGATTTCCAAGGATTTTCCACTATTTTCCGGTCATGTGCCAGTTTGTCTATGGCACATTCACTTCTTCCTCCAGATAATTAATATATATTGTAAACAGTTACAGTCCCAGCACTGATCCCCATGGAACCTCACTGGTCACAGGTAACTAGCCCTGCTTCAAGGACCACAACATCCCCCATCCGATGACTCATAATGCCCTAAACTGCATCTTTTGCATTTCCTGCTCTTCTGCGCTCAAACCCCCTCCCCCAACAAAAATAAAGACAGAATACCCTCGTCCTCACATATCACCCCATCAAGCTTTGCATCCAGTGTATCATCCTCTGCCAATTCTGCCAAATACAATCTGACCCCGCAATCAAAGAGACATTTCCCTCCCCATCCCGATCAGCATTTTGTAGGAAATGCTTATTCTGTGACTCCCTCATCTGCTCCACACTCCCCACTAACTCCACCACCCCGGAACCTTCGCCAGCACTTGCACACCTCCATTCCAAAGCCCCAAACAAACTTTCCAAATTTGACAGGGATTCACCTGTACACCCTCCAACCTGGTCTACTTGTTCCCATGTGGTGTCTACATCGGTGAGACCATGCACAGACGTGGTGATCAATTTGGAGCGTCTGCACACTGTATGCTATTTTCAACTGCACTTTCCTGACACCAACCATTTTAACACCCCCTCCCACTCCGTGAGTGATATGGCTATCCTGGGCCTCCTCTAATGTCACAATGACGCCACCCGCAAGCTGGAGGAGTGGCACCTCATATTCCACCTTGGTAGCCTACTGCTCAATGGCCTAAACATGGATTATACCAGTTTCAAAATCTCCCCAGCCCCAGCCTCAACCATGTCCAAGCCTCCCTCTCATCCCACTTCCTTGACCTGGCACACCCAGTCCATCTTCTTCCTCACCTATCTGCCCCACCCTTCCCACTGACCAATCCCCACTAACCCCTCCCTGTATCTACCTATCACCATGCCACCCTACCTACCCCCAACCCCACCCACCCCTATTCATTTCCGAGCTTCCTTTCCCCTCCCCTGTCCTGATGAAGGGTGTAAACCCAAAATATCAACTTTCCTGCTCCTCTGATGCTGCCTGATCTGCTGTGTTCCTCCTGCTCAACACTGGAATGACTCTGAAAAAGAACACATTTTCCTTACTCGCTGTTTCCTGTCCATGAGTCAATTCTCTATTCCTGCCAATATACTGGAGCAAAACACATGGGCTGTTATCCTGTGATGTAGTCTTTGTGAGATACCTCATTGAATACCTTCTGGAAGTCCAAATATAACACGTCTTTGGTTCATCTCTATCCACTCTGTTGAGACTTCCTCAAAAAACTGTAATAAATTAGTTAGACATATTTCCCTTTCATGAAGTCATGTTCGCCTGGCTTGATTACATTATGATTTTCTAACTGTTCTGCTATTACTTCCTTAATGTTTAATTCCAATATTTTTCCACAGATGTTAGGTTACTACACAGTTGTTCATTTGCTCACCAAGTTGATTGTTCTGTGGTGTGCAGACATTTTGTTACCATTCTAGGCAACATCATCAGTGCGACCTCTAATCAAAGTGTTGGTGTTTTGCTCCATTCTGAATTTATATGATCTTCTGGTGTGATGGGTCTTGTCATTTCCGGCTCTGTTTTTCAGCAGCGTTCTGTGCATTGGGTCTATTTCTATGTGTTTGTTAATGGAGTCCCATGTTGACAACTAGGCCTCCAGAAATTCCCCTGTGTGTCTATTGTTTGCTTGTCCCAGTATAGTCACTTTGTCCCAGTCAAACTGATGGCCTTCATTGTCTGTGTGTATTGAGATGACTAAATATTGGCCATGTCTTTTTAATGCCAGCTGCTGATCGTGTATCCTGGCCATCAGTTTCCTCCCTGTTTCTCTAATGTAATGTTTATTGCCCTCACTGCATGGGATTCTGTATGTCACATTAGTGCTGTTTACTGTCATTATGGGTTACTATGGTGAGCAACTCCATTAACATACACAGAGAAATAGACATCTTGTACAGACCGCTGCTGAAAAACAGAACTGGAAGTGACAAGACCCATTACACTAGAGGATCATATGAATTTGGAATGGAGCTGAATACTGATGCTTTGATTAGAGGTCACATTGATGATGTTGCCTAGAATCTTAACAAAACGCCTGCACACCACAGAAGATCTGGCTTGGCAAGCAAGCGAACAACTGCATCCACAACCCGAGCTACAAATTTTCGCTAAGAACTTAATAATCAGCCTGTAGTTACCTGTTATTTGCTTATTTCACACCATCTTCCCATTAAAAAAAAACTAGGCATCTTACACTCTAGTCATGCATGCTTTTTGTCAGACAGAATTCAAAACAGGTTGTATAACACCTCTTCATCCATTCTATTTTACACAAAAATTGAAGATATTGTCCCAAAACATAAGCCTCTACCCATCTGTGCTGCTGAATGTGATCTGAAAAGTTGCTGCAATCAGAAAGGTTGTCCCGCACTCATCCAAAGAGTTGGAGGAGTTTGATAGTCTGTCAGTGAATAGCTTCCCATTGCTGATGTGCGCGATTTGCAGTTTCTGCTGGGTTATAGCATAACAGGCTGATAGCAGGTTGTAGAGAGAGGGAACTGTGCACCGCGTAAGGAGGAGGAGGAGTAGTTCTGCATAGATGATCATTCTCCACTAGGGCCTTCAGCAAGCAATTCTCAGTTCCATTTCAGTCCAGAACAGTTCCTCGGGTGGGCTACATTTCACCAAGAAGGTGATTGCTGAATTGTGCCACCTCCTCCCAAGTTGACCTGCAGCTGTGCAGCAGGGCGTATACAACACAAATGGATAAAGTGGTAAAGAAGGCTTACGGTGTGCTAGCCTTAATTGCTTGGTGCATTGAATATAAAAGTTGGCATGTCATTCTGCAGCTGTATTAAACATCAGTTAGGCAACATTTGCAATATTATGTGCAGTTCTGGCTAAGTTCATACAGTTTTGCAGTTCATATAGACTATAGTAAAGATGTAGATGTTTTGAAAAGGGTGTCAAAGAGGTTAACAGAATGTTTCCTGGATTGGAGTGCATCAGCTATAAGGAGAACTTGGACAAACATGGGCTGCTTTTGCAAGTGTGTTGGAGGCTGAAGGGCATCCTGAAAGAAGTGTAAAAAGTTATGAGAGCCATGGGTGGAAATGTCAAATATTAGGGGGAAGAGGTTTAAAGTGAGAAGGTGAAATTTTAAAGAAGATGTGCGAAGCAAGTTTTTTTTAATGCAGAAGGTGGTAAATACCTAGAACGCGCTGCAAAGGGCAGGTGTTAGAAGCAGGTAAGATAGAACTTTTAAGAGGCATTTGGACAGATACATGAACAAGCAGTGAACAGAAGGAATTAGACCATATGCAGGCAGATGGGATTAGTTTAGAAAGGCATTGTGGTCAGCATAGACATGGTGGGCTCGAGGGCCTATTCCTGTGCTGACTGTTCAATGTTTTATGAGGTTACCCACTTTGGAATGACAAAATAGAAACAAAAAGGAAAGTGAAGAGAGACTACAGCATGCCTCGGTATAGAGTGATCTGGCTGTTCTTGTACATGAATCACAAAATTTGGCATGCAGGCTCCACTAGTAATTCTGAAGGCAAATGGAATGCTGGCCTTTCTGGCAACGGGGATACTCGTGATAGAATCAGTTCAGAGAACTTTCACTTGGTTGACACTTGGGATGAAAGAGTTGCCTTATCAGGAAAACTCGGGCTTTTCCTCATTGAGGTTAAGAAGGATAGAAGATGATCTTATCAAAACATTGAAGATTCAGGGGAGCTTTGACAGAGGATGTTTCCCAAACTGGCGAAATCAAGAACTGGGGGTTACAGTATAAAAATATCCAACATACTCAACAATTATAGGGACGATATTATTATGCTGGAGAGGGTTCAGAAAAGATTTGCCATGATGTTGCTGGGAATGGAGGGTTTGAGATATAAAATTAGACTGAAAAGACTGGGATTTGTTTCACTGGAGTGTCGGAGATTGAGGGGTGACCTTTTTGTGGTTTGTGAAATCATAAGGGGCACAGATAAGGTGAATGGCAAGGGTCTTTTCCCTAGGGTTGGGGGCGTTCAAAAGTAAGGGGCATATTTTTAAGATGAGAGGAGAAAGATTATAATGGACATGAGGGGCAATATTTTTACACAGAGAGTGGTTTGTCTGTGAAATGAACTGCTGGAGAAAGCAGGCACAATTACAACATTTAAAAGGCTTTTAGATAAGTAGCTGAATAGGAAAGGTTTGAGAGATATGTTCCAAATGCAGGCAGGTGGGACTAGTTTAGTTTGAGAACATGGTCAGCCTGGACTGGTTGGACTGAAGGGTCCGCTTCCATGCTGTATGACTCAATGACTCTGTGATTCGACAATCCAGGATGCTTCTGTTCGTCTACATTCCAGGTGACCTTTTCTAGCCCTGCATTAGTATCTCTGTCGGTGTCCTATTTCAGATCTGTCGTGTGTTAGAATTGACTCCTACCCCGGAAAAGAACTGAGGCACAGTGGTGAGATTTGAGGGGCTCACGAATGCTCGACCTGGTGCATTGGTGTGAATTCAGCCCAAAGTGTCAATGCTCTGGTCTAAGGCCTGGCTAGATTACAGGCGGTAGAACTGGTAAATGCATGAATCAGCAGGGAAACATGAAATAGAGAACAGGAAAGTGCTGGGTATAATTCTTGTACTGTGATCAGCTGGTTGATCTCAGCTGGAGAGGCAGCTGTGTCACTATAGTTGACTTCAGTGATTTGGGATGGCGGCAGGTTGAAAATAAATCACACACATACTGAGTTTCCCTTGTTGGATGAGTGTGGAGAAAGGAACAAGTTCATTTGTGATGTCTCTTGATGTTTGTGGAACCCTGCTGCATATGCAGGTTGGCTCCTTGCACTACAAGCATGACTATAATTCAAAAGTACTTTACTGGTTGTGAAGTGCTTTGAGATATCCTGAGGTTGGGAAAGCCAAAACAAAAAATAAATGTAGCTGCTTTCTTCCTTAATGGAATAATCTGTCAACCCTCACTGTTTAAGTTTATATTGAAAAAAATACCAACGGGAGGGAACTGCTGGAGGGAAGCCAAAGTTGATGAAACTGTACAACAGAAAAGGTCAGTGGTGAAACTGATCTTCAGCAGACACAAAACAGGCAATAAGGATTTACTACTAAACTGATTTTATTTCCCTCATTGAATTAAGTTTCTCTAAATGCCTACAAGTGATGAAAGAGCAACTTTTGGGAGCAGGGAGTTGAATAGGGAATTTAAATAAGCAAAGGAGAGGCTTTTTTTTAGTTACAGAACCTGAATTGTCATCCTTAGCCCTGACAACATGGGGTCTAAGATTAGGGGCTCACGTCACAATTCAGAAAATTGATTACAACTCAGTGTTTCTATATTACAAATGTGAATACATTTTAAAAGTATTTGATTTGAGGTAATGTATTTTGGGTGATCAAGAGCTTATAAAGGACACAAAGTAAATAAAAATCTCTAATTCAAAAAAAAGTGCACCATAGCCTTGAGCTAATAAATGTTCGACTATTTTGAAGTCCCTGATCTAAGAATACAAATCTTGTTATTGAGTAGGCATTGATATAAACCAAAGGCTGTGGCAGTTTGTATTGTTATGTACAGCTGCTTCAATAGGCCACAAATAACATTGCAGTTATTATTTACAGACATAATCTGCCAAACAATCAGAGCCTTACAGCCTTCTGCATTATATAACTATGATTAAAAATAATAACTGATTAATGTTTTGCTCAGTTAATTGGTGTTTCATTACAATGACTGGAACATGTAAATTAGAGAAGTCATTTTTTAACCTTATTTGTACTATGCTGTATTTCCCATCTCGTAATATCACATTGGAAATGAGCCATACAGATTCAAATACTGCAAAGGGAGATCGACACAATTCTTTCACTCCATCCTAATAAAGTAACTGCTAAATATCAAGCCATATTTGCCAAAGGTAGGCAGTTTTTATTACCCTGTTCAGACATTTTGTGATATTTCTCAAGAGCAGGTGGGACTTGAACCTGGGTCTCCTGGCCCAGAGTTAGGGATAGTACTGCTTGCCAACAATACCATGAAGCCTAAGTGAGAAATTATCCTAACTGCCAAATGCAACATGGACAAAAACAATTATTCTCTTTGAAGGTAGAAATGCCAATATTGTACTCTGCACATTCTATTTAAATGTTTTGTTTAAATAATGGAGTTGAGGACGTGCCTTTTATTCAGAATTCAGAAAGATAATGAGTTGGCTAAATTAAAATATGGGGGATGAGTTTAATATGCAGAGTAGCCTCTTCCACCAAGGACTTTGCTTAATGCCCAATGATAAAAGATAAAGGTAAATTCATTATTACACTATTGGACCATAGTGCTGCTCCCTTATTAGAAGGAAATCAGTGTTCATGGTTTAACCTGAGGGTCACTCTGCCTCAGCAAGACAAGAGATTGATAAGAAGTGTCTTTCATGGTAACCACAGCCTTTTCAATGACAGAATGCTTTCATGACATTTTCCTAGAAGTATTTTCCTGTTGTGGACTCTGCCAGGGTTAAAGCTATTTTGGAGCAAGCATTTTGAAACAATTCAGGTTTAATTAGCAATCTCATAGAACTTCTCAGAATATAATAAACATAATTCAGTGGAATTAAACATTAAATTTGTGACAGATTCCAGTCCTAAACAAGTACTTTAAACCTAAGTTGAATGGGTAAATAGACCAGGAAATACAATAGAACAAACAGAATGAAAAGCAGTTAAACAATGATCCAAAATGTTCAACAAAGCATATTTTGCTAAATCAAAAACTTAGCAAAAATGATCTGTCTGTAGCTTACTAGAGAAGTTAAGGATAATATTAGATTAAAGTAAGAGGTTTATGCACGTTGCAAAGAATAATGGTAAGCCTGAGGATTGGGAGAACCAGCAAAAGGTCACCAAAAGGTGAACAAATGCTGAGAAAACAAGCCAGCATGCCAGGAATATCATCACGTTGGGGATTGGAAGAGTTGAAGAGGTGGCAGAGAACAAATATTTTGAAAAGGACTTTTTGTGGGTTTCTGAACCCCAGTGCCAGACTAAAATATGGATCAGAAGTCTACATTGTGGGGAAGATTTTACATAAGGGCATGTTGGTGGTAATGGAGGAGTGTGTAAAATAGGTAGAGTTTAGCACACTATCTTTCCATTTAAGCTGAAACTTAACTGCATAATACTTTGGGTGGGATGGTGCTGAAATCAGCAGCTCACCGACTGTTCTTAACTGAAGGATGAATGGTCAATTGGCTCACTGACCTGAGTAATACCTACATCATAAAACAGGTGGCACTGTCACTGCGGTGTGAGTGGGCAAGTCTGGCTTGAAACAAGAAAGCTTTTAATAATGTGTGAAGGAATGTAGACTGTTAGCTTCAGGAGTCATCTCTGATGTGTGAAAGATACCCCCCTATTACAAAGGTAGTGCCCTCCCTTTTCTGCTACTGATCTGCAGGTTCTCCAAAAACTCAATCCTTTGCTGCTGTCAAAATTGATCAAATTCTTGCCTCTCAATAAATCCTAGACTACCTCAATCCTACTTTGCTTCTTCATAGAACTGGTTGCCAGGACTGCTGGAGCTGATGGCGAACCACACTGGCTGATGGCTCCAGAGGCTAGGACTTCTTCCCACCGAGAAATGCGATTCAATCATCACCTCCAGCAAGCAAGCAATGCACCTCCTGTAAAATTCTGAAACTGTCACTCAGTGGGATTTTCTTGGACATGGCCAGTTTATAGAAAGAGGGCTGGCTTGCTGTCTAACTAAATATGGTGGGAAAGCTGTCAAAGCAGCACCTAGATGGACACCTTAGTGAGAAGCAGCACTGAGAAGAATAAAAACTAGTAAATCTTGCAAATGCCCCAAATAATGGATTTGGCTCTGCTGTCCTTCAAGCAAACTAGAGCTCCAGTGCAACTAATATATTCATTTTCAAGTATTACTTGGGGGTGCTGCACCTAGAAAGTTCTCTCGAGGCCTTTATAGAATGCTAACTCACTTGTCAGCCACTGGGAGGTCACCTTGGCCCATATTGGCTACAGAAACCTGAAGGTCCACATGAGAAATTTCAATTGGCTATCATTAACTGGACTGAAGTGGCCTTTAATGAACCTTAGATCTGCCAAGTTCCCCATTTAACCCACCTCCTATCAACAGAGGACAGTTGGGGAAACAGCATGTCAGCCTGTGAAGCCACTTTCTACGTGTTCCTCCATTTCAGTGCCCAATTGGGCCATAAAATCCAGCCCTGTGGCTCCCCCTTTACAGTGGAAGAAACAAATTACCTACCAAAAATAGAGCGTACACAATGGATTAATAAGAATTAGAAAAATCTAAGGTAATTAATAAATGTTAGTTGAGAAAAAAGTATTTTAGCAACTTAAGGTACTAAAAGCCGACAAACGCCCAGGAACCAGTGATCTACAATCTAACAGTTTGAAAGAGAAATTTGAAGAGATAATGGATTAACTAGTTGTCATGTTCCAGAATTCCCCAGTTCCTAGAATGGCCCCAGTTTAGAATTTAACAAAACTAGCACTACATTTCAAGAAAGAAAGGAGAGAGAAAATAATCCAACTAACCATCTTTCCATTGAAGCTGAAGCTTAACTGCATAATACTTTGAGTGGGATGGTGCTGAAATCGGCAGCTCACCGACCCTTCTTAACTGAAGGATGAATGTTAGAAGGATGAAAGATTTGTTAACAAGCTTACTGACCTGAGTAATACCTATATCATAAAACAGGTGGCACTGTCATTGTGGTGTGAGTGGGCAAGCCCCCTAGTTTTGAACGCGCCCATCCAAGGGAAAATACCCTTGCTATTTGCCTTATGTGTGCATCTATTGTATAAACCTCTATAAGGTCACCCGTCAGCCTCCTACGCTCCAATGAAAGAAGTCCCGGCCTATCCAACCTCTTCTTATAATTCCTGGCAACATCCTGGTAAATCTTTTCTGAACCCTCTCCAATTTAATAATACTCTTCCAATATCAGGGTGACCAGACCTGCACACAATACTCCAAGCCTCACCAACATCCTGTACAACCTCAATATAATGTCCCCACTTTTGTACTCAAAGTTATCAGCAATAAAGGCAAGCAAAATGCCTCTCTTACCACCCTGCCCATCTGCGATGCAAACTTCAAAGAATTATGTACCTGAACCTCTAGGTCTCAATGTTTTACAACACTACCCAGGGCCCTATGATTAATTGCAAATGTCCTGTCCTGGTTTGCTTAACAAATTGCAATATCTTGCATTTATCCAAGTTAAACTCCATCTGCCACTTCTCAGCCCATTGACTCAATTGATACAGATCTCTTTGTAATCTTCTTTATAGTCCACAAAACCAATAATTTTGGTGTCATTTGCAAACTTATTGACCATTCCTCCTGTATTCTCATCCAAATTGTTTAAGTAAACTATAAACAAAAGTGAACCCAGTACTGATCCCTGTGGAACATAACCAGTACTGATCCCTGTGGAACATAACCAGTCACAAGCCTCTAGTGCAAAGAACAACACTCCGCCACTACTGCCAATGTGAAAGTCGTAAATGTTGATTTCTGAAACATCTAGCTGAATTCATATAAGGAATACAATAAGTTAGCATATAGGCACAACAAACAATTTGAAGGCAAATAGCACATTGGCCTTTACTGCAAAGGATCAGAGCGCAAGAAGAAAGGTATTTTGCAACAATTATACAGGAATTTGGTGAAAGCACAACTAAAGTATTAGATATAATTTTGGTCAGTATATTCAAAGAAGTATATATTTGCTTTGAGGTCAGTACAGTGAAGGTTCACTAGATTGATCCCTGGGATGAGGAGGGTATCCTATGATAAGATACAGAGAAAAAGGGATCTGTATTCTCTGTGGTTTAGAAGAATGACAGGCGATCTTAGTGAAACATGTTAAGATTCTGAAGGACCTTCACAAGATAGGTATTGAAAAATTGTTTCCTCTGGCTGTGGGATCCAGACTAGGGGGACATAGTTTCAGGACAATCATTTTGGACTGAGATGTGAGTTTTACTTATCAAATATTTATGAAATTTGGAATTCTCTACCCATTACAGTTAAGACAGATTTTTTTGTTTCTTAGGAAAAAAGTGATATGGCAGGTCTGAAAATGATGTTGAAGATCACGGTCAGCCATGATTGTACTGAATGATGGTTGAGGCACAAGGAGCAAATTTCTTATGCTCCTGTTTCTTTTGTTTTTATGAGAGGGTGTTTCCTCTGACTACGTCACCTAAAGGATGGAGGGAGACTCAGAATATATGTCCTTTCATTTATAACTAGGATGAGGAAAAATTCTCAAAAGATTTAAATTTTTGAAAATGTCTGTCTCAGTAGGTTAGGGATACTTAATTATTGAATGCATTTAAGATACATAGATTTTTGTGTCTCCACGAATCAAATGATATGAGGAGTGGGTGGGAAATGGAGTCAAAATAGAAGATCTGAATAGCAGAACAAGTTCAGGGAGCTGTACGATTTATTCCTGGTCCCAATGTCTTTGTATGTATATTCTTCTTTCAGTGCTGAATTGGGAGATTCATAGAAAGTTCAATTTTTTGCAAAAGTAGATTCAGTACTAAGAATCTGGTAAAGCGAGATACCTGGTACTGCTTTCATGAAAAAGGGCAAAATCCAATATTTGTTATCAACTAAAGGTTAAGTAAGTCATTTTAAAAACCTTTCCAAGGGCAAATAATAGCAAAGGAAAGAGAACAATCTTAAGGGATAACTGCAAGTTGTTTTGAGTTGATGGTGGCACGAGATTATGAAGTCATAAGTTTATGTCTAGTTCCGTAGGCAGAAGTGCACAATCAAAGTTGACCCTCCAGCATCTGTACTGAGGAATACTGGATTCTCAGGTTCTTTTCAATCAGGTGCCCATTTGTCCTCTCAGACAGACACAGCAGATTTAATTATACTATTTGTAAAAGAACAGATAGTTTCTCCTTGTATTCTTAAGCTATTGTGGCCAATATTTGTTTTTCAACCAAAACAGATTGTTTGATCATTTTACCTCACTCCTGTTTCTGGGATCTCACTTTGTGCAAATTGACTCCTGTGTTTCATTACATTACAATATTGACAACAATACAACTTTACTAATTGACTGTGAAGCATACTGGGAAATCTTCAGATCGTAAAAAGTGCTCCTTAAATACAAACTATTTCTTTCTTCACTTCAAGGTGCTAAAGACTTGTGGTTGTTTCTTTATATTTGCCCCTGTGTAAAGCAAATTATAAATAAACGAGAGTAATAGAAATGTATTGAACATATCTCCATCATGAAATAAAAATGCGGTCAACATTCTCTAATAAGTCTGAAAGCAAAGCTTTTTTTAAAATTTAAAATGTAAAGAAGAAGATATATCCTGACTGCTATTACTTAAAACAAATAGCAACTAAACAGCTGTTCAGTCCTCAGTAGTGCCAGATTGTTAAGGGAGCAACTTTCCACTCAACAGCACTGGCACTAATAGAGGAAATTTGAAAGCAATTTTGCCTGACATTGATTTGAATGAAATGTACATTACTGCCCTCTCTGGAAATACTACGGAAGAATTTTAAAGCAATGTTGTTCAGATGCAAAATGAAAACAAAGTATTAAGGATTATTTTCTTTCAGGATTACATTAATTTTAGGAGCAGGGCAGAGGACAATTGGGTCTCAACTGGTAGAATCGAAAACAGTCAGGTTAGCTGTAGCAGCTAGATATACACTAAAGCTCTCTTTCATTTTTCAAGAAATGTGATAAAAGCACCATCTACTTTTGTAAATGATTCCAATTCATACACTAGTTATCTGTTATAGTTTGGGATTTGTAACACAGAAATAATTGAGAAAATAATTGAGTTTGAACATCAAGTTATTTAAGTTAATGAGGCTGTTTTTGTATTCAATGCTGGGCACAAAGACACTAGACAATTAAATAATATTGGCTGCACCATTCCTTTCAATGTCTGCAGCATTGCCATTTTGGTAATTCTCAAGTTAGCACTCTTCTCAGGAATAAGTTCTCATGTTATTACTTTTCTGAAAGTGCAACACAATAACAAAAATAAATGCCTCAAGGCACTCATGTTAATACATATTTAATGAAATTTAAAATTCTGGGCTTAAAAATCTACAAGGCTCTGCAGCTTTAAGGCCAAGAGAAAATCTCAGTTTATTTGGGATCAGGTTATTTGAATCCTGACCTACTTTGGAACTGTTTCATAATTTTCCTGCTTGAGTTATAACAGGAATTCATCCAAATGACCAAAGAAATTCAGTCTCCAATGCAGCGTGGAAATTTTAAGATCACACTATGAAATGGTAGCTCCTTTACATTATATTTGCTTCTTCTCTCTTATGTAAAAAAAGTTCAAAAAAGACTTATTGGCATCTTCAATATAAGGCACCATTGAGTTGGCACTGAACCATAGAGACTTAGGACTCCCTGTCACTTATCTTCATTTTGAAATCTAAGAGCTGCTGTAAATCTCAAGGTGAACTAGTTTAATTTACATGAAACTTTGAACAGCAAGTGGTTGCAAATGGCACCCTCTGTAGGGCACCTGTCAGCCAAGTGATTGGGCAAATATGGCAACTTTCTAGCTCTTGAAGAAACCAGATTGAAAGACTGAGGATTAAACAGTACACATTGTAAACGAGCACACATTAATCAGAATAGCAAATTCAATGCCAAATCAGGTGCCAAAATAAGAAGACAGGGAAAGAAAAATGGATTAGAAGTGATGGACAAAAGATACAGTAAGGAAAAAAGAGCCAAATTAATATTTTTAGAATCTCCAACATGACTAAAGACAAACTTACATTTATAACTCAATTTCTACTGCTAAAGAAGTTGATTGACAGTAATCATTAACACTTATGTTGTTAAAAGCACATAGATCTAAATGACTTGGCTTAATTTCTGTAACAAAATTTAGTTCATATCTACTGTACAGATATGACAACTTCACACCATGTAATGTGTTCAACAATGACAGAAGTGCTGTTTCCAGGAATCTAACCTAATGACAAATTGGACAAACCTTTTGCCAAATGGCTAACAAATCCGACAGGTCATTGCCACTGCTTTTATATCTGTCAATTGCTGCATCACTACTACAGCTCTCACCCTATTCAGGACGTGGGTGAAGACCTTTCACTGCCAGTGTATGACCCATGTACTCGACTTTGAGCATCTTTAACTGTAATTTTTTTGTTCAACTTCCAGTTCACCTGGTGACCTCGAGCTAGCAGTCACATTGGATTTTGATCATAGTCAGTAATGGTTACTTTGGTTGTGTCTCTGGATCCATAAATAGCAGACCATCCACTAGAACCTCTGCTCCAGGAAGATCGCTACCTATCTCATGCTATCAGTATTGACATCCTTCTGAAACCATGGAAATCCCAAACAGCATGCACAACTATCTGCATTTCCCAAAGAATGTTCAACTATTGTCAGCTGCTCCATCAATAGCCTTCCCTCCGCCATAAGGTCAGAAGTGGGGGAAGTCAACGATGATTGCACACTGTTCAGCACCATTCATGACTCCTCAAATACTGAAACAGTCCATGTTCAAATGCAACAAGATCTGGATAATATCCAGTGACAGTGGGAACTGCCGATGCTGGAGAATCTGAGATAACAAGGTGTACAGCTGGATGAACACAGCAGGCCAAGCAGCGTCAGAGGAGCAGGAAAGCTGATGTTTTGTGTCTGAACCATTTCTGAAGAAGGGTCCAGACCTGAAACATCAGTTTTCCTCCTCCTCTGATGCTACTTGACCTGCTGTGTTCATCCAGCTCTACATTTGGATAATATCCAGGCTTGGGCTGACAATAGGCAAGTAACATTTATGCCACACAAATGCCAGGCAATGATCATCTGGAATTAGTGACAATCTAACCACTGCTCCTTAACATTTAATGGTGTTCCATCACTGAATCCCCCACTTTCAATATCCTTAGCATTACCATTGACCAAAAGCTCACCAGGACTCACCACAGAAATGCAATGGCTTTAAGACTAGATCAGAGGCACCTGAATCCCCAAAGCTCATCCACCATCTACAAGGCACTAGTCAGAACTGTGACTGTGATAATGGGAACTGCAGATGCTGGAGAATCCAAGATAACAAAGTGTGGAGCTGGATGAACACAGCAGGCCAAGCGGCATCTCAGGAGCACTAAAGCTGACGTTTCGGGCCTAGACCCTTCAGGGCCTAGCTCTCTAATGAAGGGTCTAGCCCTGAAACGTCAGCTTTTGTGCCCTGAGATGCTGCTTGGCCTGCTGTGTTCATCCAGCTCCACACTTTGTTATCTCAGAACTGTGACTCTCCACTTGCCTGGATAAGCACAACTCCAACAATAATTCTGAGGTTTTATGCTATCTGGGACAAAACAGCCTGCTTGATTGTCAACACATCCAAAAACCTCCAGTCTCTCCACCACCAACGCTCAGTAGCAGCAGTGTGTACTATCTACAAGATGCAGTGCAGAAGTTCAACAAAGATCCTTAGACAGCACTTTCTAAATACATGACTACTTCCATGCAGAAAGACACGCAGATATCTGGGAGGCACCGACACCTGCCAGTTCCCCTCCAAGCCCCTCACCATCCTGACTTGGAAATATGTCATTGAGCCTTCTATGTCACTGGGTCACAATTTTGGAATTCACTCCTAAACAGCATTGTGGGTCAACCCACAGCAGGTGGACCGCAGCAGTTCAAAAAGGCAGCTCACCAGCACCTTCTCAAGGACAACCAGGGATTGGGAAGAAATGCTGACCAGCCAGCAACATCCACGAATGAATACAAAAACAAGTAATAAAAAAGCTGCTTCTTTCATCTAGCTTGTACCTGCCAATAACTATCCTTCACAACAGTGAAGAAATTTACCTTTGTAAGTTAAGGCAAAATTCTTTCAATGGTCATTATGGGACAGTGGGATCCTTCCAGAGCCTTATCTGGATCATTTGGGTCGATGCATAATCTCAGTTTTCCAGGTTGCTTCACTCAAGATGCCATTTGGTAATCCATTTGGTAGGAGTTGTTAGCTTCTTAATTATTCCCTTATTTTCTAGCTTTTTATCTTGCCTTCCCAACTGGACTTGAGGACAACTGAAAATTTCCTCAGCAGATCCTAAATTGCTCTTGTATTCTCATCCATCTTCCCCCAGAAGACATGCTAACGTTGTGAATCCATCTTTATACTCAGCTCGGATATGATGCATTGTTGATGGTTCAATATGCTACTATATGTTGCAAGCATTCTTTGGTACATTGAGGGTTACCAGTCCAAGCTTTAGACTTGCTCCTGCTGAGATGAGTGGCATATGCTTGCCATCTATGTTATGAAAGTCTAGGTTCTGGCTCATGTTATTGCAATGGGCTCACAGAGTATTCTGTCCTCTCAGCATTGGTATGTACCATCATATTGCCTTATAAAAGCAAGTCCTTGTTGAACTATCAGTGGAACTAGAAATTGGGACTAAAATTATCAAAATCTTTCTGGGATGTAAGGATTGAGTCTTCATAATTAATTCTGCTTCAACCACTAATATGCAATAACGGTGTGCACGAGATAATATCATTTAAAATATCCTGCCTCCAAACTAAGGAAATTGCCTTGTAACAAATTGGCAGCATTCCCTTAATTAGAAGTTGAAGCTCTAATACAACTTGCTCCCACCATTTAACTTCTTTTCAAAAACTGTCTTAAAATTGAAAAGAAACAAATCATGTACTGAAATAAATAAAATTAATTTCAAACTGGAGTTTGACTTGTTTGCTGTTACGAACGAATATTCTTCGTCCAATTAGAAAAGCTATATGAAGTATGCACAATTTTCTCCAGAAGATAAAGCTAACCAAATCTGAATTAAAAAGACAAAATAAACTCTCAGATTTTAAGCCAAGACTTGCAAATGACAAAAGAACCTTTATTCGTTAATAAACAAAGGTACTTAATCCCAGTTGTAAATTTACCCATTTCTGAAGAAGGGTCCTGACCTGAAACATCAACTTTCCTGCTCCATGGATGCTGCCTGGTCTGCTGTTTTTCTCCAGCTCCGCACTGTGTTATCTCCGACTCTAGCATCGGCAGTTTTAACTTTTTTGTGTCTTTCATAACCATGATGGGCATTACTGGCTAGGCCAGCGTTTGTCACGAAGCCCCAATTACCCTTAAGAAGGTATGAGTGAACTAGCTTCTTGAATCGTTGCAGTCCGTATGATGTAGGTTCTAATTAAGATGTGCGGCCTGAAAAGTGAATTTATAATATCATTGCCTGGACATCCATATAAATTTTGAAGTTTTGAAAAGTGTACTTTTCAAAGCGAAGTATGCTGGTTGCAACTGCAAATATGTTTTATTTAGAAAGAATGCAGGCTGCTTAAACACAGTCACCAAGTCTGTCACATTTGCAGAGGTCAGAGCACTGCGTTTGTGGCTGTTAAAAAACAGTGTTTGTTTCGGTGAAGACAACTGGAGAGAGCTTGCCACAACGGCATAATCCTTTGCTCGCTTTCTCTTTCTTTGAAACCCCTCTCAAAATTGAGAGTTGAAAACATAATGGAAGATCTCATCACTGCACATGGTGGGTTCTTAACGTAAATGTCAGCATCTATACTGCTCTTGCCAGAAAAAGTGAATTGAACCAGCCAAAACCATCCCACAAAGAAACCTCAATGTCAGAGTAATCAGTTGAAGAACTCACTAGGACACAGATGACACAGTGTGGAGCTAGAAAAACACAGCAGGCCAGGCAGCATCAGAGGAGCAGGAATGTTGATGTTGAAGAAGGATCCGACGAGTCCACTCAACAGTCTGATAACAGCTGGAAAGAAGCTATTCCTGAGCCTGATTATGTGTCTGGTCAGGCTTCTGTATCTTCTGCCTGATGGAAGAGTTTGTAGGAGGTTATTACCAGGGTGTGATGGTCTTTGATGATGTTGACTGTCTTTCTGTGGCAGCGAGTCGTGTAAATTGAGCCCATGGATGGAAGCTTGGTTTCTGTGATGGTCTTGGCTGTGCACACACCTTCTGATGTTTCTTATGGTCCTGGGCAGAGCAGTTGCCGTACCAGGCCATTATGCATTTGGACAGAATGCTTTCAATGGTGTTTCTGTAGAAGTTGCTGAGGGACCTTATGGACATGCCACATTACCTGAGCCACCTAAGGAAGAAGAGGCGTTGTTGTGCCTTCCTGATTGTTGCATTTATTAGGGAAGTCCAGGACAGGTCATCAGTTATCATCACTCTGAGGAACTTGATGCTGTTCATTGTGTCAACCTCAGTTCTGTTGATGTAGATGGGGGCGTGTTCTCCTTCCTTTCTGAAGTTGATGATCAGTTTGTTAGTTTTGCTGATGTTGAGACAGAGATTGTTTTCATCGCACCATGTTACCAAGCCTTCTATCTCCCTTCTGTACGTTGACTTGTCATTTTTAGATACCCGGCCCACTACGGTGGTGTCATCAGTGAACTTGTAGATGGTGTTCCTTCGGAATTTGGCAACACAGTCATAGGTATACAGGGAATACAGTAGGGGGCTGAGGATGCATCCTTGTGGGGCTCCAGTGTTGAGTGTTATTGTGGAGGAGGTGCAGTTCCCCATCCTCACTGATTGCAACCTGTAGGTCAGAAAACTGAGGATACAATTGCAGTAATGGAGCTGAGACCAAGGTCATGCAGTTTAGAGATCATTCCGGAAGTGATAATGGTATTGAAGACAGAGCTGTAGTCAATGAGCAGGAGTCTGACGTAGGTGTCTTTGTTGCCCAGATGTTCCAGGGATGTTGTTACAGGGCTAGAGATATGGCTTCATCTGTGGACCCAGTGCATTGGTAGGCAAACGGCAGGGGATCAAGGCAGGCAGGGAAACTAGAGTTGATGTGGGTTATGCTGATGTGGAGTTGATGTCAGTAATACGGAAAGTACACAATTCCATCATGAAAGAAATGAATGCTATACTAGACATTTATAAACTAATTGTCCAATTGAACCATGTCAACATGGACAAATGAATATAGGGACATAGGAGTAGAAGGAGGGCCATTCAGCTTATTGAGCCTGCCCTGCCAATACATTCATGGCCAATCAAATGCCAGTGCCTCTCACAACATCCCATCCCCATACATGTATAAGACACTATAATCAGAATTCTACCAATTTTTGCCTTGAACATATTCAAAGACTGAGCTTCCATAGTCCTCTGTGGTAGAGAGTTCCACCTGCATGTCAGCCACGACCATAATGAAAGGCAGAGCAGGCTTGAGGGACAATCCTTAATCCTTCTCCTTGTCTCTTTGTTACTATGGCTGACTTCGCAGCAGTTCCCGTTCAGTCAGGCAAAATGTTCAAAGGATCATGGTTCATGGAGCCTCAGAGGTATCATAAACAATACAGTATATGAGATAATGTTTTGCAAGGTGAATTCAGAAGGACTGGCTCATGCCAAGTTAAGGCCATCTCCAAACATGTTCCATGCCCCTCGTGGCCCTAATGTCAAGATGGCATGTCCATGCTCATTCATCCACGATACACTCTATCAATGAATCCTATAATAGCACTTGAATGTATTAAAAACACTTGCTGAAAACTTAGGAATGAACCACTTTTAAATGTTAAAATGTTAGCTCCTTTCTACTACAGGGCAATAAAAAGTGTCAGTGATCCACAGCCTTAAAATGTTACAGTATAAGGAACTGTACTTGAAAGCATTAATGTTTTGTAAACAAATTTTGTGAAATAAATAGTGATCAGACAGCCAGTGCTCTAAATGAAGTTAGGATGCAGCTGTTTCAACGGTCTAGTGGTTGCCTTGGGCTTTCAGCCAAGAATACATAATGAGGTTTGACTGGGAGCCCACAAAACGGCTGACCCAACTGCTACTGGCTCCCATCCCTTGGTATGATGATCACACCTTCAGAGCTCATACTATACAAGGTAGGTGTGCAAAGCTGAGAATTCTCCAACTATCTGCCTCTATAGATGCTGCCAGACCTGTTGACCCTTACAGCACTTCCTGCTTTTATTTCATCTTTTGATGAGTCACTTCACAGCCTTTCAGTTTCAACAATGAGTTGTACACTATCAGATCATAATCTTTGCCCCTAATTTTTTTAGATGGTAGCTGTTGGTGAAGGCTCTATAATGTGACTTTCCGTATTCTCTTGTCAAAATTGCCTATACAGAGCCCAAAATCTGTTACAGCTTTCATTTTTAATCGACCTAAAATCAATTATCTACCCGAACAGTTAAGTAATTATGTTTTCATGGATGCTGCCTGATGTGCCAAATATTTCCTGAATTTTCTATTTTTATTTCAGATGCTCATTGCATGATGCTTCTGTCTGCCTTGGGCGTTGCATTCAGGTTTTGTTGCTGTGCACATTCATGGATTCTTTTAGTTTCATGCCATCTCCTCAACATCAGCTTTCTCCAGTTGTAGAAAACAATGGAATCCCAAAGGAAAACCCATTATCTGCTGATAATGCTGTTCTAATTTAAATGCTTTGAAAGTAAAGGTGATACCTTTATTTCAGTTGAGTTTGCATTGCCATTTAAGGCAAGTCACTTGCACTATACAAGACTGTTGATCTTTATATTTTTGTGGCAGGGCTGTGATTATAAGCTACCACAGGGTCACAATGTGCCCAGGTTTGCAGAGGATTGTCAGTCAAAACCTTTACAATCTTATGTATTCCATTAAGTCCCCCTCTACTCTGCCTACATTCCATCTTGAGTTAGAGCCAGGAACTACTAAACCCAATAGAAAATAATTTCCAGAAGGAACTTTGATCTCCTGAAGTAATTTTGGCATGTGATCTGCAAACATCCCTTTGGAGCTGACACAAATGGATGTTTCCACTTCTCAACACTGTTTCCATACATCTCCATTCAAAAAAAAATCCAAGAGGTCAAGAAAATCTCTGTGAAAATTTCAAGTGGAAGATTGGGCACATACAATTGTTACTTGACACTTATATATGGCGTAGTTCAGTAAATGAATAGTATCACATGCTATTAATGATAAATAACCTAAATGATATGACTGACATTTCATTTTAATTTCTTCCTTTTCTCCCTTCCTTATCTAATTAATTACAGTGGCTTTTCAATATGTTGCAATCTTCATTTTACTGGAAAGAATAATTCAGAAAAATTGTTGGCAAAACGAAAGGTGCACTGCTGAGTTGTTGATTGTTGATTCATGACAGCCTAGTGAATTTTGACATTAGATTAAGATGTGATGGACTAAAGTTTAACAGAGTCAATAATTCAGATTCTTCAGTGGACTCCCAACGCTTTTTAATATAGCTTTTTACTGACTAGAATAGTTACAGCTTTGGAATATTATTTATTCTGTATTGAGGCAGTCAATGCTCCAGGGAAGATTATCAGTATAGCATTTGATCACAGTTTCCAATTCCTATATCAATGTAAATTGTGTTTTGCTCCAGGTGAAAACTTCTGGAATTGGCTTAGTTCCACATTAAAGCTGATTTATGTCACTACATCTGACCATTGGGATCTTGCCAGGCAATAAACAGCAGGATCGATGCTATGGCTGAGAGCCATGTGCAGAAAAAAAGGTTTTCTGGTCTTCCTGTATCTGCTGAAGAAAATGTATCATTTAGGGGACCTTTTGCAACAACTGCCTCGAGCAAGCTGAACAGTGGTTGGGCAACTTGCACGTTGATATTGAGGGACATTTCAGCAAGAGTTCAGTGATCAGAATCTCGTGGCATCAAGTGACCTGACGGCAGGATTGGAAATGTGCAGGGGGTCAGTTTGTGGGTGCAGCGCTTGATGGCGCCATGCATTGGTTATGGGCAGGAAGTCGATTCCCCTGTTGTAACCTCATAGGGTCAAAGTTTGGTGCATGATATTTAAAAGGTAGCTGACAGGTATTCGCTTCCTGTAATCCTGTAGCATTATTCCTGCGGTGTGGGCACCAGTGTATGAGCTGCAGGGTGAACCAGCAAATGATATGGGTAGAATACTGCTAATCGATTCTTCTTTATATTCTTTTTAAGATTAACATTAATCAGATTAGACAGTCTCTGGCCAGGAACTGTAAGAATAACAGCAATCAAAGTGTTATAGGAAACTTGCAAAACTCCGACAGAACATGATTAATTATTATTAAAATTAATTAAAATGCCATTACCAGGGCTGATGATGCATCCCAGCACCTCAGAGCCCAGTCCTCCTATCTGTATTAGGTGTGATGGTTTATCTGTATTACAGTCGTAGAGGGTGAAACTTGCCTTTATGTGGTTCAGTGCGATGGTACAGGTAATAATAACATTAGATATTATTTCAAACTAGTGAACCATGAGATACTGATGGCATATCTGTTTCCATTAAGGTCTGAGGCCAGATTCTTCTTTCTCCTACCTAAGAAAGTATAGCACCTTCACATTGTGTGCAGCTTAATATAGTTCCAACAGGAATCCTTTTGAGAACCTTTACTTTATACAACAGACACCTTGAGACTTACTGCAGTTGCTAGGATCTTCTACCTTTGGATGAACTCAACTGTTGCTGCCATTGGCTTATCAATGATCCCATGGAGAATTACAACTGCTGACAGCACTTACTATTTTGGACAGGGTCAGGGTGATTGATGGAGATGTCTCAAAGCAAGCGTCACCACGGTTTAGTAATTCCGTTCTGCAGGTTCTCTTGCAGGTCTTCTGGGAACAATGGGAAATCATGATCCCAACAGTGGCAGTAGGAATCCCTGCTAAGGCAGCCTGGATGTAGGTCATGGAATCCACAAGTGAATCTGGGTCCAGTGCTGAGAAAGGGTCAACGACCTCCTGTGTTCTGCAAGGGTAAGTGACATATGTAGACACCAGAAAATGGCACTCACAAGGCATCAGGCAAAGTAAATGTATGAGTGGAGAGCAGTGCTAGGCCACAATGCCAGAAGGATCATATGGATTAATGAGTGAGATCCAGTTCATCTTGGAAAAATTGTACCTGTTGTAGGAAATTGCATGTGTAAATTACAAATGAGTGAGATGAAAGAAGGTGTGGAAACATAGAAAATAAGAGCAGGAAGTAAATTCTTTGAGCCTGCTCCATCATTCAGTGTAATCATGGGTGGTTCATCCAGCTCCATGCCCTGTTCTCACTTTATCCCCATAATATTTGATCCCTTCAGCCCTAAGAACCATATCTGTAACCTTCTTGAAAACATTCAAATCATGTCCACAAAAACATTTACCAATTTTTATAAGTGCATCACAAAAAGCATTCTATCTGAATGCATCACAGTGTGATATGGCAACTGGTCTTCCGAAGGCTGCAAGAAACTACAAAGATCGTCCTTACTTTTCTTCTAAATGTCAGTAAAAAGGTCCTAACTGAACCAATTGCTCTTCATGGGAGGATTCAATCTGGTAAACATTTGTTGCACAGCTTCACAGCCTGAACATCTTGCCGCAGATAAGGAGACAAAAACTGCGCACAATGTAGTAAGCCTATGTGCTTGTAAAGGTATTAGGGGCCCACTGAAATTACATTAAATGCTCCTTTCTACATACAACACAGTACACAATGCAAGGGTGTGATAAGAGAGGACGAAGGTGTTCATGAAATCAAACTATTGATCCACCCAGAAAAGAGTCGAGGATGTTGCGAGATCCTACAATGACAGAGAGGCCAGAAAATTTCTTCACCCATAGAGTGGTGAGCCTGTGGATCTGACAGCCACAGAAAGTAGTCAAAGCCAAAACACTGAATGTTTTCAAGGAGGTAGATATAGTTGAGGGTGTCACCAGCCTGGTTTTCAGGGCTGGACATATAGGAAACAAAGGTGTTCCATTGGTGAGGAAAGAGAATTGCACACCCATCTGCAAAAGACTGTGGGTACTCAGTCATGATAGATGCCAAAAGCAACTGGCACCAAGCCACACCCCTCATCTCTGACTAAACAGACCAAAGGATGCATCAACGCATCATTCCTTGTACCCTCTGCCAGCACCGAGATATTCACCTTCTTCAAATTGAATCTCACACTCTGAGCACATCAGAGATATGTCCCTGCAGCTAATGAAGTCTTGAACATTCACAGGGTAGGGTGGCATGGTGGCTCAGAGGTTAGCACTGCTGCCTCAGAGTGCCAGGGACCAGGGTTTGATTCCACCCTCAGATGACTGTCTGTGTGGAGTTTGCACATTCTCTCTATATCTGCGTGAGTTTCCTCCATGGTGCTCTGGTTTACGCCCACAGTCTAAAGATGTGCAAGTCAGGTGGATTGGCCATGCTAAATTGCCCATAGTGTTTAGGGATGCATAGTTTCGGTGGGTAATAGGGGGATGGGTCTGGGTGGGATGCTCTGAGGGTCGGTGTGAACTTGCTGGGTGAAAGGGCCTGTTTCCACACTGTAGGGATTCAATGAAGGGGGCTTGAGCCCAGACCCAACTAATGATATGCCTCAGGAAATCAGGCAGAGACAGGAAGGGGAACATCTGCAGAAATGCCAAAAACATGTGCAGCCTTAATTGACAGTGGAGGAAGGCATTCAAGTCATAATTTCTTTCATGGATTGGATGCCAGTGAATGGAGCAGCTGGAGACTACCATGGAGAATCAGGCCCATTAGAACACTCAGTGGCTATGGGATAAGCACTCAGTGGTACATTCACAGAAATACAAAAACATAGAAAACAGGTACAGGAGCAGACCATTCAGCCCTTTGATATTACTCCACCCTTCATTATGGTCATGGCTGATCATTCAATTCCATAGCCTGTTCCTGCTTTCCCCCAAAACCTTTGATCCCTTAAGCCCCAAATGTTATCCAATTCCTATTTGAAATGATACAATGTTTTGGCCTCAACTGCTTTCTGTGGTAGCAAATGCCAAAGGCCTACCATTCTCTGGGTGAAGAAACTTCTCCTCATCTCAGTCCTAAATCTGTATTTAGATTATGACCCCTAGTTCTGGACTCGCCTCTATTGGGAACACCCTTCCTGTATCTACCTGTGTAGTCCTTTAAGAATATTATAGATTTCTGTGAGAAGCCCCTCCATCCCATTCTTTAGAGCTCCAGTGAATATAATCCTAAACAATTCAACCTTTCTGTGTACCATCCCATGATTCAGTCTGGTAGACCTTAGCGGCTCTCCCTATATAGCAAGAAAATCCTTACTCAGCTAAGGAAGAAGATCAGAACTGCACACAATATTCCAGGTATAGTCTCAACAAGGCCCTGTATAGTTGCCCCAAGAAAACCCAGCTCCTGTATTTGAATTCTCTTGCTATGAAGTCCAACTTACTATTTGCCTTCTTTACCACCTGCATGCTTTCCTTCAGAGACTGGTGCATGAGGGGATCTGGGTCCCATTGCACATTCGCCTCTCTCAATTTATAGCCATTCAGATAATAATCCACCTTCCTGTTTCTGCTACCAAACTGGATAGTCTCACATTTGTCTACATTCTATTTCATCTGTCACGTAGTTGCCCACTCATTCAGCTTATCCAAATCATACTGAAGCATCTCTGCGTTCTCCTCACAGTTCTCCCTGTCACCTAGCTCTGTGTCATCTGTAGATTTGGAGATGTAGTTCTCCAATCAAAGTTATTAATATGCATTCCAAGCAGCTGGGTTCCAGCACTGATCTTTGCTGTCCCCCATTCATCCTAGCCTGCACTTTGGAAAAAAATGGCCTGTTTAGTTCTACTCTTCGTCTCTTGTATGTCCAAAAGATTCTCTATTCATGTCATTATTCCCAATCCTATGTGCTTTAATTTTACAAACTGATATCTTATGTCTTTCCCTCACACATAGCAATCTATTTTTTAATAGGTGCTGTTAATATGTTCAGACCATATTGTGCACTGAGAGCTATTTCTGCCCTTGCTGCCTCCTCTCTTGTGATCCTTATTCCACAGTCTCTAACATTAACCTTTTCAGAACCATGACCATATGCAACACACAAACTTTCAAAGTAGCAAGGAAGCATTTCAGCAACTGACAGTTCATTCCCTGTAACTATTCAAAAGTAAGCCATCTGTAGGAAATCTCCCAAAATGAATACAATTACACCAGCAGCCAGCATAAACAATTTAGCAATTATCTGTAAGTGGTTTGCAATCCGTTTAAAATAGACCAGGGCTAGGGCTTAACTTTTTTTCAAACACTGATTAACTTTGCAGGTTTTAAGTAGGAAGAAGGCTGGAATATGGACTTTGCCAGTACTATTATCTGCCCATTTTGCATTCTGCTGGGGATTCCTAGGTGTACACAAACAAACCCCTTTCTCAGACCTTGCATGCCTCCTATGACAGTGTGTGTATACATCCAGGTCCTAATTCTGAATGTTATGAATGTGTTTAGTGCCTACAAAATAGATACTACATTGTCTAATTTCATAAAGTTGCAATTTCCTCCCCTCCCCAATGACTCTTGCCAAGCATCTATATTAAAGGTATGTGGTAGGACAAAATTCCAGGTAGCAAGTAATAAATCCCAAATCTTGGTTTGTATATTTGGGGGAAGTACAGAGCTCAGGGTAATCACTTAAGTTAAAACGGAGAAGCGGTTGCCGTTTATCTCCTCACAGTAAGATAAGAATAAGCTGCCTGATGATTCACTATAGCTTTATACAGGGATAAATAAATAATTTTAATTTGAGAATTTTCATATGTAACGAGTGCATCAGAACAATAGAAATTGGATGGACTGAACAAGATGCTTAATTTTATAAATAGAAGCCATACCTAAAAACAATTGTCTTATAGTAGTTCTGTAAACTAATTACTTGAATCTTGCACTCAGTTCTAAAAACTGGCTTTTATCACGATGGAAGTTAGCACTCAATGCTCTAGATGTTATTTAAGGATACATTATATAGTTCAAAAATAAACTGCTCTAGATTCCAACCAATTAAATGCACTGTCTTCATTTCACTTGGGAAAAACCATGAAGCTTCGTGCCAACGTGACCAAATGCACATCATGTGACTCCATTGACTCAATCCCACGTTTTCCAGCAATTGTTTAAACTGGTTGTTTAAAATCAGCCATATTGGCATGAAATAGGTCTCATACGGAAAATGGGTTAGCTGTCATTATGATGGAGAAACTTAACAAAAATACTTGCCTACATTTCTCCCAGTATCTTTTAAGTTTGGCGCTGTCATGACAATATTCCCAGAGTAAACCTCCAGTGAGTTCATTTCCTAGTACTCTTGTCTTATACAGCCATGAAGTCCTGAGTGAATTCTGGGAATATTTCATATTGCACAGCATTTCTGAATTAATTGTGGAAGAGAAACAAGCTCCAGCTCTTTGATCATAATAGGATAGTGGCATGTTGGTAATATTACACAGCTAGCATTCCAGATGCCTAGATTTCAGGACAGGGGTTCAAATCCCAGGACAGTGACTGGTGGAAGTTAAATTAAAGTCATAAATCTGAAATCAATGTCTGGTCTAATGGTACTGATTGTTGATTATGGTAAAAGGTAATGATGATGGTAAACCCATCCAGGTTATTAATGTGCTTTAGGCAAAATAAAACTCTGCTTTCCTTAACTGGTCTGGGTTACATAGGACTCCAGATGCAGAAAAAAGAAATGACTTCCAAATACCATCTGAAATGGCCTACCAGCTAACACAGTTGTATCAAACCACTGAAATGTGTAAAACAACAATTGAGAGTGAAGGTCACCAATCATTGGTAAATGCATGCCAGGTCTGTCTCCACTGAAAAATCTTCCTTACTCTCAGCTGCAGACTTGTGAAAAATTGGGAAAGCTGCCTGAGAGAATAGTCAAGCAACACCCTGACACCATCATACTCCATAAATCATACCTGACAATGTCCTGGGCAGCATCATCACCATCCTTGGGCAAATCCTGTCTCACCAGTAGGACTGTCCCACCACAGAGATGTTGGCATGGAGGTTTAGAGTCAGAAAGAAATAGCCCTGGGAGTCCTCAACATTGATTCCAGAAGTCATGCAGCCTCATAGCATTAGCTTAAGCATGGGCAAAGACACATTATGTCAATTTGCACCATCTACGTGGCAAAAGTCAGGAGTGTGATGGAATACTTCCCACTTGCTTGAATCCAGCAGCTCCAACAACATTCATGAAGCTAGACACCATTCATGGCAATGCACCCTACCTGACTGGCACCCCCTACACCTCTTCAACATTAACTCTCTCCACCACAGATGCACAGTGGTAGCAGTGTGTACCATCTACGAGATGCATTGCAGGAATTCATCAAGGCTCCTTTGACTACACCTTCCAACTCATGACTTCTACCACTTCAAAGGATAAGGACAGCCGATGCTTGGAAACACTATCAGCTGCAAGTTTTCTCTAAATTCCACACCATATCGCTGCTCCTTCATCATAACTGGGTCAAAATCCTGGAACTCCCTTCCTGCCACCCACACTCTAAGTACTGCAGCGCTTTAAGGAGGTGCTCACTACCAATTTCTCAAATGCAGTTAGGGGTAGGCAATAAATGCTGGTCTGGTCAGTGATTCCCACATTTCATGAACATATAACCAAAACATTACAAGCACTTGAAGGAAATTAGACCAACATAGTGTTGAATTATACATAGAAAGGAATGCAGACTGTTGAGAATGTGATAAAATGTGCCTATGATTTCAACTACTGATCTTGCTTCAGCTTTTGAAAACATAAACTACTTGAAATGTTTTGTTTCGTTGTGATGGGAACTGAATGTAAGACTAGGGAGATTATGTTTCATTTATACAAGGCATTGGTGAGATTACGTCTGGATAACTGAGTGCAGTACTGGTTACTGTACTTCCAGAAGGATGTTAATGCATTGGAAGCAGTTCAGGAAAGATTTACTGGCCTAAAACCTGGAATGAGCAGACTGCCTCATGAGCAAAGGCTAGAAACATTAGGCCTGTGTCATTTGGAGTTTAAAAGATTCAGAGATGACTTAATTGAAACATATAAGATCCGAAGGGGACTTGACTGCGTGGATGTTGAAAGAATGTTTCCTCTTCTGGGAGAATCTAGTAAGAGTAGTCATAGTTTAAAAAAAAGAGGGGTGATCCATTTATGACAGAACGAAGGAAACATGTTTCTCTTTCAAATTGTTATGAGTCTTTGGAATTCTTTTTCTCGAACGGCAGTGGATGCTGAATTTTAAAATATTTTTAAGGGGCGGGTTAGATAGATTTTTGATTACCAAGGGGATGAAAGATTATCAAGGAATATGCAGGAACAAAGAGTTGAGAATCAGTCATGAGATTATTGAATGGCGGGGCAGGCTTGAAGGGCCGAGTGGCCTACTCTTGTTTCCAGTGTGTCAGTGAATATCATATTTTGAATGATGTAGAATGTGATGAAATGTGTGTGAAATACAGCACAATCAATTTTGGATTTGGATTATTTTAAAAAAAGCCATGGTAGAAGATTAGTGCTGTCAAGTTTAATTTTTAAAAAGATCAGAAATTTATTCTGGAACAATAATATAATTGCAGCAGTTTAAATAAAAACCTCATGATTACAATCAATGACTTAGGAGGGCCCTTGGAGTGTTAATGGAAAAATGGTTTTTATATTTATGGATTTATGACAGGCAGTACAAATACATTAAACCATCAAATTGTTTTCACGTCACTCAGAAAGTGCCAGATTCTTGAGGAAAATCAAGAGCTGAGTTGAGAAGCAAGCACTGGTTTCATTCCAAGTGTGTGCAGTTCAATTCAGCAAAAATCAGCTACACTGTTACCGGAACAGCAATTTTTGTTTTACTTTGTGAAGTTTCCCAAGCCAGGAGAGTTTAGGACAGAAATTTTCAGGTTGTCAGAATTATTCAAAGAAGTCATCGGAATTGCAAAAGGATTTTGCCATCTGATGTGGAGGAAAAGTGAAAAAATTTCTACAGTTCAAGAAAGATGTTGTGATTTCTTTGAACTTCAGATAGTGTTGAGAAACGATTTGAAACAGTGTTTTAATGTGTGTTTGTTTTCTTTTGTGTGATAAATGTGTATTCTGTTGCTGAAAGCAAAAATTGCAGCCTCATGTGTGTATGGTTCAGTGACCCACCACCATGTTAACCAACTAAATAGAAAAACAAATAAACATATGATCGATCAAACTAGGTTTCATTCTAACTTGTCAGATAGTAATATCAGCCAGGACCATAACAACAACATTTCTATACTGTCGAGCAATCATCCAGCATCAAACTACGTGCATGCACTTGTTTCCCTTCTCACCTAACGTTCTATCGAAAATTGTTCTTGATTAAAAATAGCATTTAAAAATTTAAAACATTAGCCAATGTTGGTCGCTAAATTTCTTGCATTCTGAACCCTCCTGATTGCACCTGATAGCCCTTCCCTGCAGGACTTTGCAGACCCTGTACGTCAATGGCATAGGCCAAGCAAATGTGACTGACACTTTCAGTAGTTCCATCCTCATGTTTGTCAGTAATTGACACTTCCTTATCCATAAAAGGATATATAGTGTGGTAGGAGGTTCCCAGTCTTGAACTCCAGCCATAATTTAATTATTTTTAAATTGAGGGTTTGCTGCTTGTCTGGTCTGGAGGCCATTGATGAGGACCGCATGAACATATTCTGCTCAGAATATTGACTGTAAATTATAGATCAGGCTGAATTAAAAATACCAGTTAGCTTGGATAATGATGATAGGTCTAGGTGTCTGAAGTATAGCATTTACCAAATTATTGGTTTAAGAGGTGCCCTACATCACAGTGCAGTAATTGTGTGGGGTATACTCCAATTTTTTTTATTGTACTTTGTAACACTAAGAATACAGAGAAAAATTATGTTAGCCTGCTTTGCTGAAAACAGGTAGCCTGCTTGAAAGGAACAAACAACTGACAATTGTGAAACTAATTACACAAACAGAAAACTGTTGCCAGGGACATTATAAACCACCAAGGATATTTATAAGTTCTTTCAGTAGTAGATATTCAATACAAACCTTCCTATCAACAGAGGACCTTCCAGTTGATTTGTTAATGGTGATTGCATGTTCCTTTCATTTTTGTGATTAGGCATTCATACTTTACTTAAGTTCAAAGCCCTTTGGCAAGATCATCTATCATGAGTTTACCAATCCCTTAACTTAAATGTTTCTTTGAAAAATACCGAGATGGCTAAAGTTTGTTCTTGATTATCGGTAATGTGCTATACATTACTACTTGATCAAGACATGATGGAACAGTATAAAGAAAAACTGGGACCTAAACTAGTCTGAATCTGGTATTTGAGGCTTGTGTGAAAGGTCCTGAAACTGGCCCCATTCAGAGTCACCAATGCAATTGGAACAGAATCATCCATGACACCAGCAGTGTGAGGACTGGTCAAATTAACATGATATGGGGGGGCCTCATTTTAATGGTGTAGACAAGGTTATTGTTTATTTATGTCAAGAAATAAGCATTCCAGATTTTTTTTGGGACAATATTGAGCAGAATTCCTGAATGAGACATAGCTTAAAGTGTCCTCTTAAATGGCCTTTTCAAGCTAAATTGTAATTCTGATCCCAGATTTCTTCTGAACACTGTGAAGAGAATTATCATTGCAGTGATAATTCGCAAATTTGCTCACAGTGGTAGCTTGCACATAGAAGGTTAGGGCAATAAGAGGAAGCAATAATCCCATTGAGCTGTTGAAGCATCCTCAGCACTGCTTTCTGGCAAAGCTTGGGTAGGATCAGTGCAAACAGCACCCAGGAGCTGACCTCAATGTAGTCAGGTGTCTCAATTTTAACTCTCTCTCCCGATGGACAGAAATAGATCACATTGAAGTCTTGAAAATCATCTCCAACCTGCTGCCTTCCCAGCTGCCGCAGGCCGTGATTCATGTTTATTGACATAGCTCTAGTCAAAGGTGGCTAAATATGTAAAGGACATAGTCTGACCATGTAATGGAGTATCATACTAATGTAAAGCTTGGGGAATCTTACATTATTTGCTGCTCTACAGTAAAACCATGACAAGAGGAGTCAACTGGAGAATAAAGTGGGCTTGAGATAGTTGTTCTGTTAGAATCCTTTGGCATTTTTAAGGAGCAAGATTTCTACTCTTAGATTTCCACAAGGCATTCCTGGGTCTCTTCAGCCCTAGGTTCACGCGCCATTTGCACTTGAGCTGAGGGCAGAGACTGAAACTAGGTCTAGGTCGAGCAGGGTAGCAAGGAGAGAGGAGAATGGGGAAGGAGGAGCTCAAATAATGCACAGAATGGGCAGGTAAGCAGGGTAGTGAGCGAGAGAAACATATACTAAAGCACACCGATGATATCTGCCGCACTGACTCTGTTCCACTGTGCTGAAGATGCACACTGATGGTGTCAGCAGCATCACTTTTCTGTGTCACGCTGGTGAGCATGCACAATGAAAAAAATTGTTGGGGATATCTTCAAACTGTGAGGAAGAGGCAATTTGGAATTTGAAAACTCTCCTTGCACTTTAAACTGTCATTTTAAGTATTGCCTCAGTCATTTAGAATAACTACAATAGGTTGCTTTGGCAGGTTAGGTACAGGGATAGACTACTGTGATCGTGCGTCAAAATGACATTGTGGTTCTAACTGCACCATAGGATCACGATTTTCAAATATTCATGAGACTCTCGTGGGTATCTCAACCAACTAAAATAATCTGCACAGTTAAAATGAGCTCATTAATGTTGTATACACAAAATGTCATTGTCTACTGCATCTCCCTGGACAGCTTGCATGTTGAAGTTGAACATACTTTGGGTTAGTTTCCTCACTGGAGTACCTGGACCAAAGTTCCAGGGCACAATTTAGTACAAACAAGGGGAAGGGGAGAACTGTGGCTCCTGAGGATATACAGGAAGTTTCATGCCCTTCCTGCTCCATCGTTAGGATTCATTTAAAAATAAATAATTTTATTCTATGATCAGCATTTATGAGTCCTGTGCAAAAGAGCTCCTGCCTAGACATTATTTAACAGACCAAATGGTTGTCTTAGTTGACCAATGTACACACTTGAAAAATGCTCTGATCAAATTTCAGATTTTCTTCAGGTTTTTATGGACTGTAGGATGTAACTTCCAAAATTGTGCCTCGCTTCCTCATTTACCTACAAAATCTACACAATGAGCTGCAATTTTTCTGAATTGTCCATTTAAATGCTTTGTCAATTCTTCAATGAAAAGAACTGCTTCTGGTGCAAAGATAGACATTTTTAAAACTCAATACCTTCTTACTGTTCCCTATTGCCCTCGACAACAATACATGCCAGTAATAAGTCAATGAGATACTTAAGAAAATGTTTCCAGTGATGGATGCTGTGAAAAATGGCAAGGATTCCAGGTTCTGTCATTTTTAAAATTTAAAGCAAATTGGCAAAAATATGTTAACAAAGTGTGGAGCTGGATGAACACAGCAGGCCAAGCAGCATCAGAGATAATGGGAACTGCAGATGCTGGAGAATTCAAAGATAATAAAATGTGAGGCTGGATGAACACAGCAGGTCAAGCAGCATCTCAGGAGCACAAAAGCTGACGTTTCGGGCCTAGACCTCTCTACTATACTGTGTGATTCTATGAATATTCTAGGTTTCATTACTAGGGGTGTTCAGTACAAGAGTAGAGAAGTTATGCTAAACTATGTGGGCCACTGGTTAGACCTTGCTGAATCCAGTGTACAGTTCTGGGCACCACACTTTAGGAATGATGTGAATGCTTTGGAGGTTATGTATAAGAGGATTAGTATAATTGTTCCAGGGATGAGAAACTTCAGTTCTAAGGGTGGAGTAGAGAAGTTGGGACTTATTTCCCTTGGAGAGAACGTTAAGAGGAAATTTGATAGAAATATTCAAAATCATGAGATGTCTTTACAGAGTGATAGAGACGAAACATTTCCTGGTTGTAAATTGATTGAGAACCAGAGGTCACAGATTTAAAGTATTTTGCAAAAGAAACAAACATGGGTTGAAAAAAATCATTTTTGCTCAGTGAGCAGTTAGAATATGGAATGCTTGGCCTGGAACTGTGGTGGAAGCAGATTCTACCGAAGCATTCAGTTGGCTACTAGATGTTTGCTTAAACAAAATCAATATGCATGATTTCAGAGGAAGGGAAGGAGCTGGCACGAAGTCAAACTGTTCAGTGAATTGGTGCAGACATAATGCACTGAATGACCTCCTTCTGTAATTTCGTGTGAATCCTAAGCGACATTGATCTATTGCTGTGCTTGAAAATGTGAAGCGATATACTACCCTCAGCCTTTTCAGGGCAGAGTACCAGATATCAACTACATTTTGTCCAAAAAAGTGATTCCCAATTTATCTCCCAAAATAGTGCCTAATTCAAGACTATACTCTCTTGTTCTGAATTCTTCCACAAGAGAGAATAGTTTCGCTATATCTCTGCTGTTAGAATCATTTTAAATATCTCACTCACCCCACAACTTTCTAAGCACAAGGAAATACAAATGAAATCCATGAAAACTACGATCACAATTTAAATTTTTTGGCTCCCGTGATGTTTTGGTGAATCTGTGCCATAACTACTCTGAAATGATGTTGTTTTCTACATGTTAGCTCATGTAACATATATCACAGAGTTGGGTTCTTATTAAGACAGATATGTGGAAATTTATTAGCAACTATATACACTAATATGACACGTTAGCCTTACATACACAGTCTGGATTATAGATCTGCTTAGATTATTATTATTACATAATTGATTGGCCGACTGGCTAATGCATTCCATACCCTAACTATTCATTGTGTGAAAATGTATTTTCTGGCATCCCGTTTTCTATTTTGCAGATCACTTTAAATCTTGACACCCGAGTCAGTGTTTGAGCAGGAGCCGTATCTTTCTATTTACTCTATCAAGCTTTGTTGTGAATTTGAAACTCTCAATCTTCTTCTCTCTGAGGGCAGCAGATCTAACTTCTTCAATATATCCTCATAAATGAAATTTCTCACCTCAGGTACCATTCTCGTAAATCACTTCAGCACTCTCTCCAATGTGTTTGCATTCTTCCTATAATATGGGCTCCATAATACTCCAGCTGGGTTCTAACAAATGCCTGATACAAGTTCAACATTATCTCCTTGCTCTTCTACTCTATGCCTCTATCAATAAAGACGAAGATATTGCATGCTCGAAGATATTGCATGCTTTTTAAGTACTCTTTCAACCCTGCTGCTGTCAGTAATCTGTGCACATCTGTACTCAGGTTTCTCTAGTCCTGAACCCCTTTGCCATTGTACCCCCTATTTTGTATTGTCTTTCAATCTTCTCCCTACCAAAATGCACCATCTCATGATTCTCTGCATCGAATCTCACCTGCTGAACCCGACCAACTCCACTTCATCAACATGTCTATGTCCTTTCGGAGATCTTCACTGTCCTCACAGTTTATAATCCTTCTAAGTTTACTGTCATTTTCAAGTTTTAAAAACATCCCTTCTGAACCAAGATGTAAACCATTAATATATATCAGGAAAAGCAAGGATGGAAAGAGGGAAGCAGGGTGATTACCTGAGGTCATAAGGCTGAATCCCCCATGGCAGACGCTAACATTTGAATTCAATAAAAATTACTAATAAAAAGGTGGCTTAATGTTGACCATCACTAATTACAGTGGAAATCCATCTGGTACATTAATGTCCTTTACGGAAGAAAATTCTGCTGCCCTTACCTAGTTTGGTCTACATATTACTCCAGACCCAAAACAATGAGGGTTCAATTATAGTTGTCCCTCCCAACAAGGGAGGGGTTGTAACAACTGGCACTGGCCAGTGAACCCATGATCAAATAAAGGAAGAATAACTATTGACCCTTGGGGAATTTCACTACAAACCTTCCTTCTTGCTCTTGTACTCTATGCCCCTATTGATAAAGACAAGGATATTATATGCTTTATTAACTTCTCTTTCAACCCTGCCACCTTCAGTGATCTGTGCAAATATACGCTCAGCCTGAGAAGACACTTTGCTGAGTCCACGCTAAAGCCAGGAGTCCGAGGTCAAAAAGAAAGAGGAAAGAACAGAGAAGAAGGAAAAAAGCACAACAAAGAGAAAGAAAAAGATAAAGTAATGGATGGAGTGGACCAGTCCTGGCTGAAGTGTCCTACACCGCTGCCATCTTGGATTAAGGCCAACCACATCAACCACCTTATTCTCATTGAATGTTTCTATATTTCAGAATTATATTTTATTCATACAGTGCTCTATAAGTACATATAGATCTTCTAAATTAGTTCTTTATGGTCTTTGTAAAGAGAAAAAATTGAAAAGAAAAGTGGAAATTTGACATTTCTCAGTGCTTCTCTGCAGTTGTATAAAACAACGGCATTTCCACAGGAAACTGTTTTGTGTTCATTTAGAGGCATTGAGAGGGTCTGACAATTGAAAGGACCCTTGTTATACTTTGACAAAAAGATCCTAGACATTGTCTTTTGCCACTGTGCTTTGGCGTCAGCTGCCCCAAGCTTTAGTGCATCCCTCAGCCAGTGGGCCTGGGCGTTTGCATGAACCAGTCTGCAACATTCGGTTGACGTCAACGTTTCCCGTTCTTGGATCAACCCCGGAGGAAATGGTAGTTAGGTTTGCACATTAAGTCTCATAGCCTCTTGTACTTTGTTCTGTTTATTGTCTACTCTGAGAAATTCTGGGTGCAAGCCCAGGATGTAAATTTTTGTACCAAGTTTTTGTTTTAAATTCTTGAAACATAGCTTTTGGTTATAAATTCAAAGCTACAAAACAATATATCAGGTTCCTGTTTTTGCTGAGTTGCCAAGTTACACATCTTTAAACATAATTTTTTTCCAATTAATCCGATTTGCATTATGTCTGTTACATACAGATATTCATTTCATTTCATTTTACTCCTCCTGTATTTTTCTGTCTCTGGCTTATTATTTGTTCATTATGCCTTTTTGTGCTTCTTATCCAACAGCAAACTCCATTATTGATTTTTCTTTCCTTTCTACTGAACAGTTCTTTACTGCCTGATACTCCAAAGTTGACCTTGCTTTTTAACTGTCTTGGCACAACCAGCTCTAGGGGAGCCTACCATGTTCTTCCTTCCCAATTCAACAGATTCAGACAGCCAACTGTTTCCTCCTTTGCTGTCTTCTCATTAGATTCAAACAGACAGATGGTAGGCAAACTCAGGATCATGTGGCAACAGGTCAGAAGTTGATCTCTACTTAGTTTCTCTTTCATTTCTTCCTGCTTTCACTTTTGTTTCTCTTCTGTTTTGCCTCTCCAGCCCCTTCTCATTCCTCCCCTACTTCTTTTTCTCTCCCTCTCCTCCCCCGCCACTTTGTTTCTCTCTTGCTCTTCCTATCTTCATCTGCTGTTTTTTCTTCACAAGCAACTGATTCTATATCTGACACTAACAACTGTGGCTTATCAAATGACTAGAATGCAATTTTAGATTATTTCACTGTCATCTCATTTCAGTGGAACATTCTCTTTCCATTTATAGATACACGCCAAACTGAAAAGCTAACAACAGCTGATCGACAGTTTCAAAGTAATAACACAATAACAATAACAAAAACATACAACTTGGAGACAGCCTTGAACTGAGGCATCTGGCTTGTGTTGCTAATGCTGAAATTGCAACGTGGCACACATTTATCATAACTTAAGCTACTGTTATATCCATCATTCTATCATTATACAAGCAAGAATATGTAGAAGTAGTATCAACACTGACAGCTAACCTAGATTTTTCTGAATGGAATTTGAAAACTCGAAGCACAAAGTTTATTTTTGAAAGAAAATTTTGAATTTGGAAATTTTTGATTTTGATGCTTCATTTGTCATATTTTCCACCGGCTTGGTGTTCACTCTATGTTAAAGACTCAGTCTATATTTAACACCGCATTTCAGACTGCTGCAGTTTAAGGTAGCGGTTCAACACCTTCTCAAGGACAATTAGAGATACATAAAAATGCGCATGTAGTGATGACACATTCCTGTGAACAAATAAATGAATAAGAAAACACTGATGGTAGATGAGAGATTTTTTTATGAATAATAAATTTAAGAATTACAGAATTATAAATTATTAAATGATAAACCAGTGGAGTGCAAGCAACAAAATGTTTACCAAATGAGATAAAAGAAGAATCATCAGTACACTGTCTATTCCCACTGACTGAATAAATAGCAATAAAATGATAATCAGTGGCTCTGCTTTATGGTGGCTGATGGTGTATGAATTCAATTGGTCTTTTATATAATTCCCATCCGTAAATGAAACAGAACAAAAATGTTTTCCGTACAGCAAGTAATAAGGGCACAAATGTACTGCCTGGAAATGTACCGGAGGCAAGTTCAATTGAGGCATTTGAGAGGTATTGGATGATTATTTGGATAGAAATAGTGTGCAAGGGTATGGCGACAAGGCAGAAGATTGGCACTAGGTAATGAGGCTTGTTTGAAGAGTCAGATGGGCCAAATGGCATCTTTCCTTGCTGTATCAATTCTGATTCTGTGAATTCCGTCATTTTTACTTGACATTTCTGAGAATGGCAGAATCGTATATGAACATAGATGTTACAGATATAGTGGGAACTGCCGATGCTGAAGGATCTGGGATAACAAGGTGTAGAGCTGGATGAATACAGCAGGCCAAGGAGCATCAGAGGAGCAAGAAAGCTGACGTTTCGGGTCAAGATCCTTCAGAAGAAAGAGTCTCGACCCGAAACATCAGCTTTCCTGCTCCTCTGATGCTGCGTGACCTGCTGTGTTCATCCAGTTCTACACCTTGTTATCTCTGAACATAAATGTTGCAAGCTTATAATGGAATTTGAGTCGAAATTGCACAAGAGGTTCCCTGAGATCAATCTCGAAATCGGGAGCAACTTGCTGCATCATTTTAGCATCAGCAAGGTGTCAAGGTGAGCTTCTGACTAGGGAGCGGCCAGTTGCATATTAAAGAAACTTGATAAACGTCTTCATAATGCTAGATCTTGCCTCATTAATGTGAAGCTTCCCATTTTAACAAGCGTGCTGAGCAAATTATCAGTACGAATTCTCAACGTGCAAACCAGAGCAGGTACCAGGCCACTTCAGCTGGTTACTGGCTGTGAATAACCTCCAAGTCACTCTTTGGTCCTGAGGTCATGAATCGCAGGCACCAGCCCCATGCACCTCTTGTTAACTGACATTGGCATCTGTGATTTTCAAACTCCTCAGGATCTTCATTGCTCCTCGCTGATCTACATGCGAGATGCTTAGGAAGCACAGATTTGCATTGCAGAGTGTACTGGCAACAGGTGTTAAATGCTGCTGCGAGGGCACATTGCGCTCAGGGTCAGGTTCATGGAGGGGACCATGCTACATCTCATGGCTGCACACTTGCTCTCTTGATGCTCACTCATTTAGATCTGGATGCTTACAAATGCCCAAGACAAGCACCTGTCCATGGTATGTCCTATATGGACATGAAGTTAGATATCATACAATCTCAGTTATATTTGGGAACACACAGAGAATACACAAGACCCAATCAAACTTACAAGATATGAAACTTTCAATACAGTCGGCTGTCACCGAAGGTACCAAACTCTCTCTTGCTGGGACTGACCAGGTGTCCTCTGAGTGCCAGCAAGCCTCAGGTATTTCCTCATCAGCTGTTGTAGAGCTGTTGCTGTGATATGCTCACTAGATTTTACTCCCAAACTGTCTGAGCCTGATGTTCCCTCAGTCCTCTAGCCCTCAGAAGTTGAGGAGGTGGTTTACAATGGAGTACACCGTTTCTCCAGCAGGTCCATGTGCATCCTGCTGGTCGCTGCAAGATAAGAGACAGAGTTGTCACAGGCTGATGGTTAGACGTGACATACAATGAATAACACAGACAGTGAGATTAACCATGAGTTGCAATGGAATGAACAGTAGTGTTTACTTGATCGATGATATTTTCAAAGTGACAGGATTCTCTCCTATTAGGGTGTAAAGTGCCTGATGTTGGGCATCCCTCCACACACCAGGGCCCTTTCTGTCCTATTTATTGGATGTCTTCTCCTAGAATGAGAGAAAGGGAGGGACTGAGTAAGATGAAAGTATGTGGCACAGCTGTTCGTGCTGTTGAAGGCATCAAAGCGGTGAGGTGTCCTGGGCAAGCGAGTGAGCAGTAAGTGCAGGGTAGGTGTTGTGGGAAGCTGCATAGAAATGAAAAGGAGTGAAGAAAGATACACACTATAGTCAGAGTGGCAGATCACAAGCCTTGGTGGCAGGTGGGTGCAGCAGAAGAGAGAGAGTATGGCAATTACCCTGGTGAAATGAAGGAGGTCATTGACCTTCCTTTGGGGCATGTTGCCATTTCCGTGTTTGATGGAGACTGTCTTGTGTTGGGCGATGACTTCAAACCAAACTGTCAGAGTCTGGAATCATGGCCTCCTCTGCTGATCCTCCAGAAAGGGCACAACGCTCATTTGCACCTGCTCCCTCCTCCTGAGCCGTAAGATTGGAAGAAGTAGAAGTGAGCCATTTGTTCCATCGAGTGTGTTCCATCATCCAATGAGATCATGGCCTCCCACTTAATTTACAATCATCTGTAAACTTGGCTATAGTCCATTCACTTTTTTCATCCAAGTCATTAACATATACAGTAAATAATTGTGGCTCCAGCACTGATCATTGTGGCAGTCCACTTGTTATAGGTTGCCATCCTGAAAATGCCTCCTTATTCCAAATCTGTCTTCTATTACTTAGCCAAATTTCCATCCATGGTAATATACTTGCCTCAACACCATGGGCTCATATCTTATTAAGTCGCCTTACATGTGGTGCCTTTTTGAATGGATTTTTGGAAATCCAAATACATCACATCTACTGGCTCTCATTACCTAGACTGCTTGTTACCTCCTCAAAGAAATGTCATAAATTTGTCACACATGAAATTGCTGCTTCATGAAGCCATGCTGACTTTATTTGATTCTATAATGGATGGTTCTAAATGCTCTGCTGTTAATCATTCATATTAGAAGATAACACTTTTCCAGTGAGAGGTGACAGGGGGTTCAGGTTCTTGTCAATGAATTGTGGCATCATCTTTCCCTCCTCTGACATGTTCTGACTGAGCATCTTTGACTCAGCAGGGCAGCTACAGAATGACAGTGCTTGTCTGGGTGCACAGTGGCCTTTTACAGGTGTTATGGACACCAGGTAGATAGCTGTTGATTGTTGAGCTGTTCCAGGAACAGCATGTGGTATGTTGGTTTAGTATTGCACATGAGGAACTGCGTAAGGACAAGGTAGGTAGTTAATGAGGTGAGAATTGGTAAGATATGGTCAGAAAGCTCACTAGGCCTCAGCGCATAACACTCACCTGGAAATCTCAATGCAACTTGCAGTTAGCAAACAAAAGTATAACTTGAGCCCTCTTGATCTGTTCACGTAAACAATAGAAATGTAACATCACTGACCTTCCTGTAATATAAGATTGGGTAGGTTCCTGTTAAAAAAAAGAGAGCTGCTGCTTTTTGTTAACTGAATAAGTCACATTCTTTTTTTTTGTTATTTGTAGTTCAACATTCTTTATAGATGTTTTGGGATTACATTCCACTTAGTTAGTTTTACTAACAAATAAAACTGATTGCCTTGATGGAAAAGGTGCAATTTTACCAAATTTGTACGGGTCTCCACAGACCGCTCACTAGCTACAATAAACTTTTTAGTGGGAAAAGCCTCAGGTGCTTTGTATGCATATACTTCCTTGACCAATAACTATACCGATAAAGTGTAACACTCAACAATTAGAAAAGTTTGGTCTGTCTGCTTTTCTTGTAATTGTTTCATCAACAAGTGCATGAAATTGTTCAGGCAAAATATCATTATGAATATGAGTACTGAGAACATGGCATAATAGTGTTTAGAACTCATGTATACTTGTCAAAATATAATGCAATTAGACAAATCTAGAATCATAAATCATCATATGTCATGAGTGGCTAACATAATGAACAATTCTGATCTATTCTTTGCCAAATCCCATTGCCAGGTTTGTTATAATTTATCCCTTTAGCAAATCGAACATTTTTTTTGCTGCAACATATGTATTTTATAACCAAAATTATTGTCTGTTAGGTGGACAGTGGATAGGGTCAATCTGGAGACTAAGGGATAGAAATCCATCTCAGGTGGTGGCACAAAACAGGTGATGTGAGCTCAGCTACCCACTATGCACAGTACCTGCCTGCAACGGAACAAGATACTGGGTGAGTTGTATTAGGCACTCAATCAACCATTGTTTGCTCTTCCAACATCAGCTGAGATGAATTCTTATTCATAAAACCCTTAACAAAGATACTTCACTATAATGCATTGTACAACTTGTTAATATATTAATTTCATATTTGCTTGCTTTTATCAGAGATAGTATCCCAGTCAAGAAAAGCTCCTAATGTTTCAGTTACAACCATCTCCAGAAAAAATTGATACAAATTTGTGAAACATTTCTATGACGATAACATGGCGCAGACCTTGTGTAATGGTGTAAAATTGTGATAAAGAATTGGCAGCCCATTCGACACTTTTTAAAGCTGTTATTTCCATTATGGATGAATCCACTGCAATGTAATTTCCAAGCTTTCAACCTTTAAAAGATTTTTCCCTGGAATTACAGCTTCAAGAAAATGCATCACATCAGTCAGGACACATTTAGCATTTTTTGCCCCTTCACTCTTAACACAAGAAATCAATCAATCTCTAACATTATTCTGAAGATGCTCCTATTGCAGAACACGTGCAATTAATAATATGAAACGTCATACTATACCTGATATAACAACAAGGGTTGTAATATGTAATTATCTACAGATACTTCAAGAGATTACATTTTTCACGAAAACCCGTTGGCATTAAATCTCATAATGTGCTAATGCTCCTGCTGAGAAAAGGCAGCAATCACTCCTGCACCTTTATTTGGGTCTCAGCTTGGCTGTCCTTCCTTAGCAAAACCTGAACAATAAATTCTTGATTCACTTAATTATCATTATGTCCTCTGAGGGCTTTTAAATGAATATCAGAGCAGTTTACATTATTAAAATTTTATTAAGCTCTTTTGATTTGCAACTCTTCATTACATCCTTCTTCACCAGGACGCCTCCAGCTCCACTGAAGATGAGAACAACATGATGTGGCAGCTCAACCACATTACAAACTGAGCTGTTTCCTTGGAGAGAGCATAGGAGTTTTTAAGAACATGATTGACTTCAGGTTTTTTTGCTGATTTTGAAGTAAATACGGGAACAAGGCAAACAGTGAGTCATATTTTGATTTTATCTTCAACAACATTAGGCAGAGGAAGAATTTCTTCTTGAGTTTGAAATCACAAACCTTGCTACAGATATGTTCGCTTTATACTGCTCTTCTTTATTAGTGAGACCACAGTCTAAGTTGAATAAATTGCCTGTATTGTCCATCTTCTTTATCCTGTTAAACAGTTGGATAATTTCCTTTCTTCAGTCTTTACTTGACTGAATTTGTTTTTGTTTTATCTGAAGACTTGGAATCTTGCTTGTTTTTCTTCCCGAAACTCTTCAAATGCTTCACAGGTTGTCCACGCAGGATAAATTCACTAATCTTATGCTTGCAGTGGGGAGCCTGGGTCACAAAATTGACTTACAATGTTGTATATTTAATGTTGATTCATGCTCCCTTGAGATGCAGTGACCTCCTTTGTGGCAGCATTGAAATAATGAATTGACTGTATTGTGATCTATAGACTATGCCCTTTCATCACATTTCTCAATTTGAAAAGAAATCTGACTAAGTTTACATTTGGCTTTTGTATTTCAGCTAGAGCCTTGAGCTCTGACTATACTTGGCAGAGGTTTTACACAATAATTTTTTTTTTGGCCCATGCCAGCAACATGGCATAAAGCATAGGTCACACATGTTAGAAAACAGATGGCTATGCATCAAAATGTCACTGTTAGCATGGGGCTTGCAATACTTACTTCAAGTCATGCTCAATTTTACTTGATATGTTTCTGTTTATGAAAACATTAACTAGCAACCATCAGGAAGAAATCCTCGTACTTAATCTCCTACATGTGTCTGATTATTCATTTTGTTTAATGTTCCCAATAAAGAATAGTGAAGACCATTGATTTTCTTTTCAATCAACTAAGAATCAAACAGTAGGGGTGACTCAAAACTGAGAGACAGATCAGGTAGTTGGTGAACAGCACTCTGCCAGTCCTACCCAATGGTGCCAGCAGATGGCCTGGATCGTATTCATTTGTGATTCATTACAATCTTATTTGTAGAATTTCAGTACTCAAACAACAGCACTCTAATCAGACAATTGGGAATGGGAAATCCAACAGTGTTAAAAACCGAAAGAACTGCAGATGCTGTAAATCAGGAACAGAAACAAAATTGCTGAAGAGGCTCAGCAGGTCTGGCAGCATCTGTGAAGGAAAAAAAACAGAGTCAACGTTTCAGGTCCGGTGACCCTTCTCCAGGACCCCTGTTTTTAATCCCGCAGTATTGTTGGTAAATGAGAAGTTGGTTTGTAAAGAAGTAAAAGTTATTCCATTGGATACTGAGGGGTGAAGCAACATTCATGTTGATCATGTTCCACAGAAAACTGCATCATTGACTTCTTTGTATATTGATTGTTACTGTCCATTTAAGAATCATTTATTCACCCGATTGCCATTCATTTCAAAAATCTAGTTGAAAGGTCCTCATTGTGATTGGGGGAGGCAAGGGAGTGCAGTGGGTGGTGGATGTAAAAGTGAGTACTGTCCCATTTTCCAGCAGCGAAAATTACCTCTTTATTTTCACATCAAATGGGTCTTTCTTACACAGGTGTATGATGTCTTTGAACTGATACATATTATGCAGTAATTTAATAAACACTGAAAAGCTACGAAGTGCATTTGTTGTACTTTATTCAGTTGCTCAGATGTTACGATACTGATGCTATGATTAAATGACTGTCCAATAATGTGCATCAGGCTTAAATAATCAATTCTGTGAGGGCTTCTTTTTAAATTGGCATTTGATTTTCATAAAAGATTGAAATTGCAACCATATAACAGTACTTTCAATTTTCAAATAAGTTTTGCATTTTTTGATGATCCCTCCTCTGGAAGTGATAAGTTAATTACCTTCGCTCGGGTTCCCCAGCTCCCAATACTTTTCTGCTTCTTTGCAGTTGTTTACTTCCCATGTGCTCCTCTGATCACACTTTCAGCTAAAAGAAAAGTTAAAATGGAGGGCAATGAGTTGATCAGAAGAGCTGCAGCAAAATACATCAATCACAAAGAGAGAAGTCTCACTGAAATGATACAAGACACGCAGTCAGACTGTGATAACACAGTGTGGAGCTGGAGGAACACAGAAATTTCTGAAGAAGAGTCCCGAACCAAAACATCAGCTTTCCTACTCCTCTGCTGCTGTCTGGCCTGCTGTGTTCCTCCAGCTCCACACTGTGTTATCTCAGACTCCAGCATCGACAGTTCTTACTATCACTAATCAAACTGTGAACAGCTTCGGTCCTATCATTTAAGGAAGGGTGCTGGAGGCAGTCAGGTAAGGTTTATTTTGTTGATTCTTCATCTGGAAGGGTTTTCTTATGAGGAATGGTGGAGTAAACTGCACTCGTCGTCATTGGGATTTAGGTGGATTAGTGGCTACCAAACTGAAGTATATGCAATTCTTGGGGAACTTGACATGGTAGATACTGAGAAACAAAACCATAAATCAGTGGAAAAATTCAGCAGTATCTGTGGAGAGAAAGCAGGGTTCACATTCTGGTTCCAGTGACCCTTCTTCAGGACTCATTCTCTCTACAGATACTGCCGGACCTGTTGAGTTTTTCCAACAATTTATGTTATTATTTCTGATTTCTAGCATCCGCAGTTCTTGGATGCTGACAGTAATTCCGCTTGTGTGATAGTCTAGGATATTGGGCATAATCAGAGTAATGGGTCATCCATTTAAGACAGAGAATGAGGAGGATATCTTTTTTCTCCCAGAGCTATGTGAATCTGTTAAATGCTTTTCTGCAGAGGGTTGTAGAATTTGAATATATTCAGATAGATTTTTAATCATTAAGGAAATCAAGAATTGGAGGAAAAATACAGGAAAGCAGAGTTAGGGATTACCAGATCAGACATAATCTCAAAGAATGACAAGGCAGGCTCAGTGGGCTGGTTGTCCTACTCTGCTTCCATGTCTTATGGTCAAAAGTAAGACGGTATGATCATATGACAAAGGAGTGGAAGCAAGACCATTTGGCCCATCGAGTCCACTCCACCATTTAATCATGGCTGATGGGCATTTTAACTCCACTTACCCGCACTCTCTCTGTGGCCCTTAATTCCTTGCGAGGTCAAGAAATTATCGGTCTCTGCCTTGAAGACATTTAACGTCCCATCCTCCACTGCACTCCGTGGCAATGAATTCCACAGCTCCACCACTCTTTGGCTGAAGAAATGTCTCCTCATTTCCATTTTAAATTTACCCCCTCTAATTCTAAGGCTGTGCCCACGGGTCCTAGTCTCCCCACCTAATGGAAACAACCTCCCAGTGTCCACCCTTTCTAAGCCATGCATTATCTTGTATGTTTCTATTAGATTTCCCCTCAACCTTCTAAACTCTAATGAATACAATCTCAGGATCCTCAGCCGTTCATTGATAACAAAGTGTAGAGCTGGATGAACACAGCAGGCCAAGCAGCATCTTAGGAACACAAAAGCTGACATTTCGGGCCTAGACCCTTCAACTGACGAAGGGTCTAGGCCCGAAACGTCAGCTTTTCTGCTCCTAAGATGCTGCTTGGCCTGCTGTGTTCATCCAGCTCCACACTTTTTTATCTCGGATTCTCCAGCATCTGCAGATCCCATTGTCTCTCCTCAGCCGTTCATCGTATGTTAGGCCTACCATTCTAGGGATCATCCATGTGAATCTCTGCTGGACATGCTCTTATGTTCTTAGCCAGTATGTTCTTCCGGAGGTGTGGGGCCCAAAATTGGATGCAGTATTCTAAATGGGGCCTAACTAAAACTTTATGAAGTCTCAGAAGCATATTGCTGCTTTTATATTCCAACCCTCTTGAGATAAGTGACAACATTACATTCGCTTTCTTAATGACAGACTCAAACTGCAAGTTAACCTTTAGAGAATCCTGGACTAGCACTCCCAGATCCCTTTGTACTTTGGCTTTATGAATTTTCTCACCGTTTATAAAATAGTCCATGTCTGTATTCTTTTTTCCAAAGTGCAAGACCTCACATTTGCTCATGTTGAATTTCATCAGCCATTTCCTGGACCACTCTCCTAAACTGTCAAAATCTTTCTGTAGCCTCCCCACCTCCTCAGTACTACCTGCCTGTTCATCTAACTTTGTATTATCAGCAAACTTTGCCAGAATGCCCCCAGTCCCTTCATCCAGATCGTTAATATATAAAGTGAAGAGATGCGGCCCCAACACTGAACCCTGTGGGACACCACTTGTCACCGGTTGCCATTCTGAAAAAGAGCCTTTAATCCCGACTCTCTGCCTTCTGTCAGATAGCCAATTCTCAATCTATGCCAGTAGCTCATCTCGAACACGATGGGCTCTCACCTTATTCAGCAGCCTCCCGTGAGGCACCTTATCAAAGGCCTTTTGTATGTCTAGATAGATAACATCCACAAGTGTAGCATATTGCATGATTTGAGCATTTGTTTTATTTCCCTTGCTCCTGCTCTGTCTGTTGGGGAGTTGGGTGGTGAAAATGAAGTTGTTCAACAATGGCTGCCTTCTGTGAATCCACATGTTAACTCTTTCCAAAGTGCCATATACTTTGGAAAATTAATGGCCAGAAACATTGCATAAAATATGATCAAATATGTACCATTTCTCTTCCCTCCAAATGTTCTCAGGTTATCATGAAATGAAAAATGTGCTGATAGCTTGCAGTCTAAAATGAATCTTAAATATATTTTGCACAGTACTCAACACTATGGCATACTTTTGCAGGCTTTCTATGTACTGATAAAGCATATTTGATTAATTTTCTTTGACAATGGTACGAAAACTAGCATCTTGTAATGGATTGTTGATTTAGGAGAAAACAGTGAACATGAATTCTCTCAGAGGAGAGATTAAAAATAATCAAAGGACAAATTAACAATGATTAAGTCATCTTCATTCTATAGGGTAGTTCACAGGGCATTGAGAGAGAAATCAGAAATACAAGTAGTTCTCCTCTAACACAATAATTGCATTCTTGTGTGGCCTTGCACTATAGAAAATTGCCTGATAGGGATATCACTATACCTGTACAGCAGAAAGTTTGTGTTATCCAAAAAGCGTCCATCATTCATCAGTCACAATGCAGCCAATTTGTGTTAACAAAACTTGCGTTGTAACAAAAATACCTGTAAAATTCTATCCTATCCTTGAAAAGATGACTTATGATCTTTGAATGACACCAGATTTAATATGATCTATTGCGATGACGCAACCTTCTGGACCAATGTTTTTGAAATGTCTCAATTTTTCTGCATCCATGGAATTCCCCACCCTCCCCCCACTGTGGTCGGCAGAGGTGCAATCATGTCTGCCTCATTTTCTGCACTTCTGCTCTCACCTCTTCTCTTTGTGTTCGCCTTCCACTTGAACAGCTTCCATGCTTAATGGAAGCAAAATTCTGTGAATGCTGGCAATCTGTAACAAACAGAATGCTAGAGAAACTAAGATACCAAAGTTTGAAGCTGAATGAACACAGCAGGACAAGCAGCATCTTAGGAGCACAACAGCTGATGTTTTGGGCTTAGACCCTTCATCAGAGAGGGTCTCTAGGCCCGAAATGTCAGCTTTTGTGCTCCTAAGATGCTGCTTGGCCTGCTGTGTTCATCCAGCTTCACACTTTGTTATCTTGGATTCTCCAGCATCTGCAGTCCCCATTATCTCTGCTAGAGAAACTAAGCAGGTCTGGCAGCAATGGTGAAGAGAAGAGCAGAGTTAATGTCTCAAGTTTGATATGACTGAATTTCAGAAATGAAAGGCATTGGAAAATGGCATTTTAAAAAAAATATTAATTGTGTTCCTCTCCTCAAAGATGCTGTCAGACTGGCTGAGTTTCTCTAGCATTCTTTGTGTTTAATTCTGCACTGAATAGATCATTTTCTGCCTTTCCTTCCCATTGCACCTTTCTATGCAAGTCGAGGAGATGTGACAACCGTCCTGTTGCCACCACTTTCCTCATTGTCTAGGGTCCTGAGAAACCCTTTTGAGGTGATGCAGTGATTTTAGTGTACTTCCTTCAACTTAATTTACAATATTTATTGATCACAACATAGTCTCTTCCTCGGTGGGTAAACAAAAGCTGACTGGATGGCCACTTTGCAGGACACCTAAGTTCAGTTTGCAAGGATAACATTGAACTTGCTATAGCCTTCCATTTTGAATCTCTGCCTTGCTTTCACACTGACCTGTTCATCTTTGGGCTATTGCAACGCTCTGCTGAAACTCAATGCAATCTTAAGGAACATTATCTCATTTTTCAATCAGACACTTTATAGCCTTCAGTACTCAATATTCAATTCCGCAATCTCAGACCACAAACTCTGAGTCCCTGTTTTGTTTCATTTTCATTATATGCTGTGGTGTTTCTCTTTTTTTTGCTTTCAAACCGAAGTTCACCTGCTTTAGCTGTGGACTTTACAAGTTCTGTTTGTAAGGAGGTTTCACAGTTGTTCTACAACACATTCCCTTCGGATTTGAAAGACTGGTCTTTATCTTGAGTGCTGTTGCCCTTGATTCTGAACATCAGCAAATAATTTATTTGCTGGAAGGTCTTTTATCTCTCAGATGTCCTTTGTGGATGGTGTTGTTTCTATTAAATTGATAGTTGTTCCATTTCTTACTCAGGAAGAACCTAATCTGCTGAATTCCCTTTGTGGAGGAATTCTTCCCTGAAAATTCAGTAGCTGCCTCTTAATATCATTTGGAGGACCTTTAATGTCATGAATGCGCTTTCTTTCTGACAGTATTCTGGATGCTCAGACTGGGCAATTTCTTTTGGACCATGTCCTGAATCTGGATGCATGTTGATCTGGTTTCCATGGAGTTACATTTGTTGCCTATTTGTGGTCTTCAAGAAATTCACCTGTTGAACTTCTAACTTTATTCTTTTAATTTTCTAGTTTATATTATGAAGATTTTTAAAGTTAACTACTACCTGTGACTATATTTTTCTACTTATTCCATGAAGCTAACGCTTAACTTTTCAAACATTGTTTCTTTTGGCGTTTTTGTACCTAAGCTTTTTTGTACCTAGACACCTTTGTGCCTAAAGTGATGCTGTTGGTGGTGACGTTATACAGTTTTCACTCTACTCCTGTATTTCTAAACTTGAGTACGCATGACAATAAAATTAAATCTAAAATTGGAAAATGCACATGTGCTGCACACAATGTGTTGCAAATCACTCACGAAACAGTCCTTACCAACAATGTTATGCATAAGTGTAATAAAGTTGCCATAATGGGGGATTTAAATTTTGCTAACATTGACTGGGGCTACCATAGTGTCAAAGGTTCAGATGGTGAAGAATTTGTTAAATGAACTCAAGAAAATGTTCTTTGTTAAAATGTGCATGCTCCTATTAGAGAAGGAGGCAAACTAGACCTTCTTTGGGGCAATTAGGCAGAAGTGAAAGTGGGGGAACACTTTGGGCCTCGCGATCATAATTCTATTAGTTGCGAAATGGTTACTGGAAATGATAAGCCTTCCATAAAAGTTAAAGTTTAAATTGGAATGAGGCAAATTTTAATGGTATGAGTCAAGAACTTTCAAAAGTTGACTGGAGTAAACTGTTGACAGGTATAAGGATGGCTGACAATTGGGAGGGGTTCAAAAGTTTGATGATGAGACTTCAGAGGCGTTATGTTCCTGTTAGACTGAAGGTAAGGCTGGTAAGATTAAAGAACAATGGATGAATAAAGATATTGAAGCTCTAGTCAAGAATAGAGGAGAATCTTGCTTTAGATATAAGACAACTTGGTTCAACTGAATCTCTTAATTAATATAAAGAGTGTAGAGCATTCTTAAGAAAGAAATCAGATAGGAAAAGAAGGAATACGAGATAGGATTGACAGATAAGATTAAGGATAATCCAAAGAGTTTCTACAAATAGATTAAAACTAAGAAGGTAACCAGACAGAGGCTAGGCCCCTTAAAGATGAAGGAGGTCAGCTTTGACTTGAACCCCATGAGATGGGAAAGTTATTAAATGAAAATTCACATCAGTTTTTATTGTGCAGAAGGAAATGGAGTCCAGAGAATGTAGAGAAATAAATTTTGATGTTTCAAAAGTTCACATTACAGAAGAAGAAGTTCGGGAGGTCTTAAAGAACGTAGAAATGGGTAAATCTCTGGGACATGATCCAATATATCCCAGAATGTTGTGGGAAGTAAGGGAGGAAATTGTGAGACTCATTGCAGAAATATTTGCGTCATCTATAACTACAGGTGAGGTGCCTGAAGGCTGGAGGGTGGATAATGTTGTACCTTTGTTCAAGAAAAGTTTTAAAGAGAAACTGGAAAAGTATAAACCTGTGAATCTGACTTTGGTTGTGGGTAAATTGTTGGAGGTGATTATAAGAGATAGGATTTATGGATGTTGAGAGAGGCAAAAATTCCTAAGGGGTAGTCAGCATGGTTTTGTGCGAGGAAAATTGCATCTCATAAACTTGATTGAGTTTTTTGAGGACGTTACCAAAATGGTTGATGAGGGTAGAGCAGTAGACATTTTTTAAATTGGAATTTAATAAAGCCTTCAACAAGGTTCCACATAGTAGACTAATTAGTAAAGTTAGGTCATATGGGATTCAGGGTGGGCTTCCAATTGGATATGTAATTGGCTTAACAGCTGAAGACATGGAGTGGTGGTGGAGGTTTGATTTTCGGACTGGAGGCCTGTAACCAGTGGTGTTCCACAGGGATTAGTTCTGGGTCCTCTTTTGTTTTCACTTTTATTAATGATTTGGATGAGAATAAAGAAGTCATGGTTAGTAAGTTTGCAAACAACACAAAAATTGGTGGCATTGTAGACAGTGAAGAAGGCTTCCTAAGATTACAAAGGGGTCTTGATCAAATGGGTCAATGGACTGAAAAATGGCTGATGGAGTTCAATCTGTATAAATGCGAGGTATTGCATTTTTGTACAATAAACAATAGATGGGCTTATGCAATTAATGGTAGGGCCTTGAGTAGTGTAGTCAAAGAGTGGGACCTGGGGTGCAGGTATGTAACTCTTTGATGTTTGCATCATATGCAGGATGGTTAAAAAGGTGTTAGGCACACTTGCCATTATTGCTCAGTCCTTTGAGTACAGGAGCTGGGAAGAACTGTTGAAGTTGTACAGGATGTTGGTGAGGTCTCTTCTGGAATATTGTATTCGGTTCTTGTCACCCAGTTATAGGAAGGATATTATCAAGCTGGAGAGTGTTCAGAAGAGATTTGCCGGGATGTTGCGGGGGACGAAAGGTTTGAGTTATAAGGAAAGGCTGGGACTATTTTCATGGGAGCATAGGAAGTTGAGAAGGACATAATAGAAGTTTATAAAATAATGAAGGGTATAGATAGAGTTAATGGTAAGTGTCTTTTACCTACGATGGGGCATTTCAAGACTGGGGTATATTTTAAGGTGGGAGGAGAAAGATTTCAAAAAGACACAAGAGGCAAACCACAGAGAGTGGTATACATCTGGAATGAGCTTCCTAAGGAAGTGGTGGATGTGGGTAAAATTTCAATGTTTAAAAGACATTTGGATAAGTACATGAATAGGAAAAGTTTGGAGGGATATGGGCCAGGATCAGGCAGATGGGGCTAGTTTAGTTTGGAATTATGTTTGGTATGATCTGGTTGGACCGAAGGATCTGTTTCCATGCTGTATGACTCTATGACTCTCTGTATCTATGACAGAAGACATCTTATCTCCATTTTACACAAGAAAATATTTACTCTCAAGTTACTGATACATCTGTGTGGAAGTATACAAGCTTTTTATTTCATTGTGAATTCCTGTTTCATCCTACATGTTATCTGATCTGATGGGACAGTGACAATCTATCAAGCTGTAAATCAATGAGATAGTCACGAACGTAAAAAGGTTCGAACAAACCTCAGTCTGCCAAGTCACCCAAATCTCAGAAATATTTTCCATTTGTCGAGGTTCTGTTGCATCTTGGTATGATAAGTATTGGCTTCTTTCTGCTCAGGAGCTGCTTCCTCCTTCTGTACAGCTTCTGGAAGTGGCCTGTAGTTTGACAAATGTGCAACACTTTTTGATATTGCTGGGCACTGCTTGTGTCTGTGAGGCTTTTTTGTGGCATTGACATGAACTCTTTTCATCTGCCATTTGGCCTACTCTTTGTTGTGGTTTGTCCCATAAATCTGAAGAGCATTCATAACTTACAAAGTGGATAGGATTACTGGAGTCATTGAGTCATAGAGACGTACAGCATGGAAACAAATCTTTCAGTCTAACATGCCCAAGTCGACCAAATATCCTAAATAAATCTAGTCCCATTTGCCAGCATTTAGCCTATATACCTTAAACCCTTCTATTCATACACCTATCAAGATGCCTTTTAAGCATTGTAATTGTACCAGTCTCCACCACTTTCTCTGGCAGCTCATTCCATGCAACACCATCTACTGCATGAAGAAGTTGCCCCTTAGGTCCCTTTTAAATCTTTCACCATAAACCAATGCACTCTAGTTTTGCTCTGTCCCACCCCGGGGAAAAGACCTTGGCTATTCACCCTATCCATGCCCATTATGATTTTTATAAACCTCGATAAGGTCGCCCCTCAGCCTCCAATGCTCCAGGGAAAATAGCCCCAGCCTATTTAGGATCTCCCTCTTGCTCAACTCTACCAACCCTGGCAACATCTTTTCTGAAACCTTTCAAGTTTCACAACATCTTTCCTAAAGCAGGATAACTAGAATTGCATGCAGTATTCTAAAAGTGGCCAAACCAATATCCTGCACACCCACGACATGACCTCCCAACTCTTATACTCAGTGCACTGACCAATAAAGGCAAGCATACCAAACGCCTTCTACACCATCCTGTCTACCTGCAATTCCACTTCCAAGAAACTATGAACCTGCAATCTAACGTCTCTTTGTTTAGCAACTTGCCAGGACCTTACCATTAAGCGTATAAGTCCTGCCCTGATTTGCCTTTTCAAAATGCAGCATCTTACATTTATATAGATTAAACTTCATCTGCCACTCCTTAGCCTATTGCCCAATCTGATCAAGGTCCCATTATACTCTGTGGTAATCTTCTTCTCTGTCCACTACACTGCTAATTTTCATGTCATCTGCAACGTTAGTAACCATACCTTGTATGTTCACATCCAAATCATTTATATAAATGATGAATGCTTTCCTCTGTTACGGATGTCTTTTTCCATTAAGGACTTCTGCTACAAATGCAGCTTTGAATGGCTTTGTCCAAAGTCAAATTTTATTTGAACTGCAATATAACTTTCACATCAATATTTTGAACAAAATACTATACTTTTCAAATTATGATTTCAAAACTAATCTGTTGACATCTTTAATGATTTTATCCATGAATTCCTCAGATGCTGAACTTTTCTGTTACATTTTGCTCTTTCTGCTTGTCTCAGATTTAAGTATCACCAAAAGCTGTTAGAATGTTTTCAAAAACATCTGTGCCTTCTTTTGAAATTTTAGCATTTTATAATATCATCAGCTGTAGACCTTTTGAACAAAATCTCCCGCAACACAACCCTCACACCCTGCCCCCGCAATAACCGCCCTAAGAGAATCCCCCTCATTCTCACATACCACCCCACCAACCTCTGGATACAACGTATCATCCTCCTACACTTCCGCCATCTACAATCCGACCCCACCACCCAAGACATTTTTCCATCCCCACCCTTGTCTGCCTTCCGCAGAGACCACTCTCTCTGTGACTCCCTTGTTCGCTCCACACTGCCCTCCAACCCCACCACACCCGGCACCTTCCCCTGCAACCGCAGGAAGTGCTACACTTGCCCGCACACCTCTCCCCTCACCCCCATCCCAGGCCCCAAGATGACTTTCCATATTAAGCAGATGTTCACCTGCACATCTGCCAATGTAGTATACTGTATCTACTGTACCCAGTGTGGCTTCCTCTACATTGGGGAAATCAAGCAGAGACTTGGGGACCACTTTGCAGAACACCTCCGCTCGGTTCGCAATAAATAACTGCACCTCCCAGTCACAAACAATTTCAACTACCCCTCCCATTCCTTAGATGACATGTCCATCATGGGCCTCCTGCAGTGCCACAATGATGCCACCTGAAGATTGCAGGAACAGCAACTCATATTCTGCTTGGGAACCCTGCAGCCCAATGGTATCAATGTGGACTTCACAGGCTTCAAAATCTCCCTTTCCTCCACTGCATCCCAAAACCAGCCCAGCTCGTCCCCGCCTCCCTAACCTGTTCTTCCTCTCACCTATCCCCTCCTCCCACCTCAAGCCGCACCTCCATTTCCCACCTACCAATCTCAACCCACCTCCTAGACCTGTCTGTCCTCCCCGGACTGACCTATCCCCTCCCTACCTCCCCACTTATACTCTCCTCTCCACTTATCTTCTCCTCTATCCATCTTCGGTCCGCCTCCCCCTCTCTCCCTATTAATTCCAGAACCCTCTCCCCATCCCCCTCCCTGATGAAGAGTCTAGGCCTGAAACGTCAGCTTTTGTGCTCCTGAGATGCTGCTTGGCCTGCTGTGTTCATCCAGCTACACACTTTGTTATCAGTAATATTTACTGTTTAGCTTGAGATTAGTATGTAATTTAAAATAATTTTGTAGGTTAAGAATTATTTTCTCCAAGATCCCCAAAGTTATATCCCTGATGTTAAATCATTAAAGTTTGATGACAGTATAAGGTAGGGGCGGAGGTTAGATAGACCTCAGGTTTGGGGTAAAAGTTCGGCACAACATCGTGGGCCAAAGAGCCTGTACTGTGCTGTACAGTTCTGTGTTCTATATTCTAAAGTAGTCTTATTTCTCTTGTCATTTCTTCTAAGTACAAGTATTTATTCTTCTTAATAAGAAACTGTTCTAAATTTGCAGCATTTCAATCTTCTTTGTAATCTACAGGTATTCAAAGCTGTTAATTTTATTTCAATGTTGTGTAAATTTCCTTGTTTTTGAAATCTTTTTAAGCTTTTAAACTTTGTTTTAAAGCCATGCTGTATTGTTTTCTTCTAATTAAGTTTAATTCTGTAATAATTTCTAATATTGTATCTCTGTGCTGCTTACTGGGCTTATCCTGGCTGTTTTAAAATCAAAATGATTGTTTGTCACCTTGTACAGACAATATGGAGGTGGTCCAACCTTTGTGGTCCAGGTGGAGTTTTCTCAGTTCTTCGTGGGCAAAATTAATGTTTCCTGCCTGTCATGGCCATAATACACAATGTATAGATGTGTTCTCAATTTTTCAAATAAATCTCTAGCTACAGCTTTCATAAATCTTCCTGCCATGTCAATCAACTCAGCAGGAAGATTTAATAAGGCTCTAGGTAGGGGTGTGGGTCTGGAAGGGATATTTTTGAGAGGGTTGGAGTGGTCTCAATGGGCCAAATGGCGTGCTCCCACGCAGTATTTATTCTATGAATATGTCCTGAAGGAAATGAAGAGAGAAACAAATAAATACAGGTAAACATGTTGTATTTTTAACCTTGGGCCTGTTCTTGTGAAGCAAATCACAGGGAATGTTTTTAGATGGAAAGCTTATTGAGGTGGGCAAAATAGTATGTAAATAAGAAGCTAATTTGAATTCTGTTTATCCATTATCCTTCATTACAAGGAGAAGAAAACTCAATCTTCAGTACAGAAGGGTCTTATTGTAAAATATCATAGAATTCATTATTAATTGAATATGATCTGATTGGGTGAATGTCAAATATGATGGAGAATTTTGAAGGACAATGGTTTTAATCATTTTTCTCATTTGTGTTTTTCAACTGTTGATACAACATCAAATGCATTTAATTAATTTTCATTCAAATTAATATTTTCTGTTTCGGGATCTTGTTCTGGAGAATGTTGCCACTTTCAATTTGAAAATTCCATCTAAATGTCATTTCTCTAATATTTAAAATTAATAATTTAAATTACAAATTCCAAAATAACCACAAATGCAAGTAGGACTCAATATTTTAAAATAATACCATAACAAACACGTCAAGAGGCCGATTATGCAAAACGAACGTAATTAATCTCTGTCAGATACTGAAAGTGACGCATCCACTGCAGCACATATTTAGCATTTTAAAATGAAATATGTTGACAAAAATGAGCTTAGTTCAAAGATTTTATCATCTTGCTTTCCAAACTGATCACTGGTTCATATCAACAAAGTAGCTCCCTATAAATCATCCATTAATTTATCAGGTTGCTTTGAAGAAAGCATGTGGAACTTCAATTAATTATGAGCAAATAGAAAATTCAGACCAAATAAGACAACCCAACTCCTTAGTAGCAGAAGCCTATAATCTTAATAAAGGTATTATAAATGAGTAGGTTTAACAGCTTATTCAAAGTTTATCCCATTATGGGTATGGTAGTATAGTGATTTTATTACTGGACTAATGATCAAGTGACATCACTTAAAAGACTTCGAAAACAGATGGGGAATTTAAATGCAGTGAATTAAATAAATCTTAAATAAATAGTATGTGTCGAGTGAATAAATTGTCATAGAAACACATCTCGTTCTTTAGTGTAAATAACCTGGCATCTCCAGTCAGTTTGGCTTATTTGTGACTCTAGCCTGATAGTTACATGGTTACCTGTACTCTCAAAATGGCCCAGCTGTCAACAAAGTATAAAAATAATTGCTATGCAAAAGTAGATTCAGAACAAAATTGGATGGATCACAAAACTTTGATGTACATGCTGGACATGACAAAAGAACACCCATACACTGTTGATATTGTATAGTTCTCCTAACATTTGGGAATTTGCACCAAAATTGGGAAAGCTGCCCACACACAAGTTACTCTATAGGCAGATGTAATCATACTCACAGATTCAAATGTTTCAGGCTATGTCTCAAAATCTTCTATCACCAGCTTGGTATGTTCTATTTCATCAATAGGACAAACTAACTAGAGATACTGGTAGAGTGGTATACAATTGGGAGGGAATAGCCTAGTAACCATTTATGTTGACTCTGGACACTATTCTGTCACACAGAACTTGACAGAAGAAGCTGTCTTCACTTTGGCCTTTAAGAAAAACTCTTCTAAAATTCTCCTGAATTCCATCCAATCACAGATCTCCCTTTGGTCCCTGTTCCTCTCATTCTTTGATCAAATCTATGACATCTCTAGCTTTTCCTAGTTCTGACGAAAGGAACTCAGTTCTTCTCTCCATTGATGTGCTCTGACTAGCTGAGTATTTCTAATGATTTCTGCCTTTATTTCAGACTTCCAGCATTTTCAATGGGAGCAGATTCCTGGGAACAAACAGCAAGGTATGGAAGGTCCCTTTCAAGTCACATTCAATATTGACCTGGCACTATTTTACTTCTTGTATTCCTTTATTGGCACTGGGTCAGAACCAGGAATTCTCTACTTAGCAACACCCCATGAACTAAAGCGACTCAAGAAAGCAACTCCCCATCACCTTCAACGTCAACTCACATCCCATCAATAAGCAAAAGAAGAGTTTGAATAAACTGAACTAAACTTCAAAGAATGCCAATTACAAATACTAAATATTATTGGAAACCATTAGATTGGATGGAGCAATAGTAGTAAACAGAGAACAATGTACTTATTACTCATGGAACATATCATTGCGAAAATGCTCTGAAAGTGACTTTTTTCTTGGATTTGAAACAACACTATCTCCTGATAGAAAACAGTGGTACCTCAATTGCTATTAAAACGTTAGTATTTTTCGAGCTAAGATACAGATTTAAATCAGCAAGTGGATTGAATTTGGACTGATGAAACAGCTAGACTTCAGATCATCAGACCAAACATGGAGTGACTGTCACCTGCTTTGCTGAACAGGCATTTCCCTCATCACTACCAAATTGTGAGTTAGATAGTTTGTGGGTAATCGATTAAGTGAATAAATTTTGCTTATCTTGTAAATGCAAATGCAAATCTGCATTAGATTTTGATTTGTTTGTCTTAAATTGTAAATTTTGGAGATATCATTTCATTGAATCTAGCTAGATGCTGGGGGAGATGACGATGAATATTAATGTCACTGTACCCCTAGTCACGCAATGCAGATGGTGGAATTTGAATTTCGTACAAATCTGAAATTAAAATTAACCAAATGGCAATATGTAACCACTGTCAATTGTCTTAAAAACTCTTCTAGTTCATGAATGACAGGCAGGGAAGGATATCTGTCGCCCACACCCGGTCTGGTCTATATGTGACTCCAGACCCACAGCAATGTAGTTGATTCTTAACTGTCACCTGAAGTAGCCTAGCAAGCTGTTCAGTTGTATCAAACCTCTACAAGGCCTAAAATAAATGAAACTGGACAAGCCTTCTGCATCAAACTCATCACCAGAAATGACAATGACAAACACAGCCATCTTGACTTGCATAGTCATCCATACCAACGTCTGGGAGCTTGTGCCAAAATTAAGACAGCTGTCCCACATACTAGATAAGCAAAAGCCTGACATAGCCACGCTCATGGATTCATACCTTGTAAATAAGGTCACAAACGACACCATCATCATCCCTGGGTTTATACACGGTCAGTCATCTGCTTTGCATGCTCATGGTCAGGTGATCATGTAGTCTCCAGTGCAGTGTGGAGACCATTCAGTAATCAGTTCTGTAGGTCCAGTAGAAGCAGTCAGGGAATAGGTGTTACTTAGGGCGCTGCAAACACCATGATCAGGGATCTGGTCAGTCAAGGATAAAGGTGAATACAGTCCTGGGTGTCATTGTATTGACCTTGTAGGAGATTTCAAGGGCTGGGGGTGTTGTTTGTAGGAGTAATCAGGAAATAAATGATGAAAGACAGGGACCAGTCAAGGCTGGGGTGGAAATAATGACATTTGTAGAAGTAGCGACAAGGATAGTGACAGGAACAATGCTAAATTTAATTTAATTCAAACTTAGTCAGTGGAATTTGGAGCACATTGGAGGGTATGCTATGGGAGGTGGCAGTGGATTGTGGGGGAGGGCATTTATAGACTGTGACCGCTACAGCGGCCTCCACAGTGAAAGCAAAAAGGAGCAGAGTTGCCATCAGCAAGGGGGAATACTGGGGTACAGAGGGCAGGCAAGATTGTTGTTGATGAAGTTCAATATGGTGGGTCTCCACATTGAGAGGGATGGGTTGAAATGGGCTGTCAGGGTAGTGTGAGGTAAGAGGGGGCATGCAAGTTCTGGGGCAGTACCTGGTAACAAGATGGGACCCAATGTTGTCAGTATCTGTATTACCAACCATCATTTGCTCTATCTCAGACATCCTGGTTGAATTGCCTCTGTACCCCAACCAGTGCAATCATACTTTCTCTATAGTGTGGTGACCAGAACCGCACATACTACTCCAAAGTTTGATACACCTCTGACATGATCTGACTCTTCTTATAGTCCATGCCTCAACTGATGAAGACTAGTCTCCCGAATGGCTTCTTAACTGCCCTATTTACCTGCCCTTCCACTTCCTGTAGACAAGCACCCCAAGATTCCTCTGAGCTTCCTAGTGTCCTGCCATTCATTGAGTACTCCCTTGTCTTGTTAATAAATTTCATCTGCCACTGATCTGTCTATCTGCCAATCTGTTTATATCCTCCTGTAACCTAAGGCTTTTCTCATGACTGTCAGCCAGCTAGACAACCTTTGTGTCATCTGCAAACTAACTTATCAAACTCTCTCACATTCTTATCTGCATCTTTTACAAACATCTCAGACAATAAGCGACTCAGTACAGATCCCTGTGGCATGCCGCTGAAAACAGGGTCTGGTCACACAAACAGCCTTCTGACACCACCCTCTGTCTCCTGTCACTCAGCCAATTTTGGATGCAACTTGCCAAATTACCCTGGATCCCATGAGATTTTACCTCCTTCATCAGTTTTCTACATGGAAGCTTGTGAAAGGCTTTGCTGAAATTCACATAAACTACATCAACTACGCTATACTTACCTACAGCCTTATCTACACATTTGGTCACCTCTTCAAAAAATTCAGAGACCTCTCTCTGTCAAAGCTATGCTGACCATCCCTGCCCCTCCAAAAGGAGATTAATTTTCTCCTCACTATTTTATCCAGCAATTTTGTCATCACTGAAATTAGACTCACTGGTCTATAGTTCCTTGACCCATCTCAACCAACCTTCTTGTAAAGTGGAACAGCATTAGCTATTCTCCAGTCCTCTGGCACCTCCCTATGGACTAATTCATATGCATTATGTTTGAAGATGCTTCAGGGCCAGATAGTCATAAAGGAAATTTGATCAACGCCATCTGTACAAGAACGCAGCGGGTCATTTTGATCTCCCATAATAAGGTCAATGCTGCAGCCCTGGCAGAAAGTTTCGGGGACATAACTGCTGTCCCACAGATACAGGCAGCCATTGATTACACATACAACTCTGTAAGATTCATCAACAAGGCAAAGTTCCTTTCAATTCATATCTGGCGGATCCATGATCACCTTTTTCACTTCCTGGAGTTGTGTGCCCACTACCCTGGCATGTGCTTGCACTCTTACATTCTGGACCACTCTATGTACCTGGTGTGATTGATGATCCACATGCCTTACAAGGTTGGTTACTGGGAGCAAAGAGCAACCCACTATGGCTCGTTGCACTATTGCCCAAACCTCTGACTGATGCACAATACAGATGTAATGCCATCCTTGCTTTAACCAGGATAGTGCTGGAGCAGGTGATAATTGAATTAAAAGAACTGGAATTAAGAGCCTAACAATGACTAAGAACCCACTGCCAATTGTCAGGAAAAGCGCATCCAGATCACTTAATGCCTTTTAGGGATGAAAACTGCCATCTTTACCTGGTCTGGCCTATATGTGACCCTAGACCCACAGCAAATGTGGTTGACACTTAACAGCCCTCTCACCAATAAATACTGAACTAGCCAGCAATACCCACATCCCATGAGTGAATAAATAAGCAAAAACAGATTGTAACACATGCACACCAGCCAGCAATCAACGTGTGGAATCGCAGCAGATTTTGAGGTTAGAGAAATTTTGCTTTCCTTAGTGGCAATGGAAGGCCCTGCCAAAGGAGGGGATCTTTTTGAGAAGGTTATATTGACAATGCATGGGCTTGAGCCATCATTTGAAAAAATTCAGTGGTCTTACTACTAAAGATGCCCCAGGACTGCTTAGATTCCAGAGGGATTAGTCCCTCGAGTCAGGAAAGACATAGATTGCTTCAATCATGGTCCCAGCAAGTTGATTGCGTCCCATGACTTCACTCACGAAGCGAACATGTGCATGTAGTCCCCATGGCTGAACAATGTCACGTTAAGAGTCATATCAAGCATTAACTTGATTAAAAGTAGAGCTTTAAAGAGTTGCAAGTTTAAGGGGTTGCTGAAAGATCCTGAATCAAAGTTTGGTGATTTGGTTCACTATTGTGAATGGAGACAGTGAGGTGAAGTGAAGTGCAGGAGTACTCTAATACTGTCTTTAACAGCTGAGGAACAACATGGAAATTTTTATATGAAGAAAATGGAAAAATGTATGCCTGAGCTGCGTCAATCCTAGCCAGTCCTCCCACCTTCATCATTCTGCTGGAATCTGCACCAACTCCCACTTGGACGACGATCTCCCTTCGGAAATGACAATCCCTCAGACTCAATTCCCTCACCTACACCAGATCCAACAACCCGCATACACATGCAAAGGATTTACACGGCACTCTACTCGCAAGACTTGCTAATGACCCTGCCCACCACTCTGCCTACCAATCACACCAGCTAAAATACTACTCACTTAATGCCTTAACAACTGCATTTACCTGCATCTCACCCACCTGGCATCTTACCGACCTCACTAACCTGACATCCCACCCAACTGGCACACTACCCTCTCGATACCCTACCAAACTAATTTATCTGCCAGCTGGTACCCCACCAGTTGGCACCCCAACTACACACTTACTTTACATTTCCCTTTTCATGGGAGCTTTTACGGTGGTTGGCTGTGTTGCTGGACAATTAAAACTCAGAATACAGCACTATAATGCTCAAAATAGGATACAATTTCCATGAAGGTCTCCCGTACAGCTGGATTTCAGGATTCACAGAAGGCTCAGAACAAGAATTCCTCTCTGGGAATCTCCAGCACATAAGTAATCCAAAGGTAAGCGGTCACCTTTAATCCAATCTGGGACAAGGAAGTCAAAGTTTTCACCCTTGTTGGAATATTTGGGCCAAAATTAAAAGGAGACATTGATGCATTAAGTGAATTGATAAATCTGTGGCAAGTGGATTTCAATGCCGATAATTTTGAGGACATCTATGTTGGTCTTTTAACTTATGACTGGATACTATAAATTGATGAAAGACTAGAAACAGTGGAGATGTAAAACAACGTGGGCTACAGGCACGCTCATCTTTAATTTGTAATGTACAAGTACAGGAAATAATGAAAAAGGCTAGGGTCACATTTTCTGGCATTTAGAAGACAAAGGGTGGGGGTGGGAGGGTGGGATTTGATTGATATGTTCAAATTATTAAGGGGAACAGATAGGATTAATTAGGAGAAACAAGTTTGTGGAATGGAAAATTAAGGGTGAGGTTGGAAAAAAGAGCCATGCCTTTCATTAGTGAAATGAGGAAATATTTCTTCAGAGGGTCATTTGGAGTTTGGAAATCTCTTCTATGAGTAATAACTGATGTTAGGTCAATCGGCAAATTTAAAACTGAAACTGACATATTTTTGTGAACCAGAATTATCAAGGGATGTGAGACAAAAGTGGGCGTTAGGGTGTGATCACAGATGAACTTTATCATTGAATTTTGTTAACCTCCAACTAATGCAATAATTCACCTCTGAAAAAGAACAATCACTAAATGATCTCTCGACATTGAAATTTAACAGTTTTGTTTTTAATAACATTAAATGAATAAGCACTCTCTGAATTTCATATCTCTTTATTTTTGCCAGTATCTCCCAAATTCCTCATTCTCTGACAATTATCTCACCCTCTATTAGTTTAATACATGTTATTAAAGTTTATAAAGTATATAATCTAGTGACCTCAATTGTTATGGGGGGATATACAGTTGATCTTGGTATTGGACAAGGAATCTGGTTGGATAGCCCACAATCTTATGAAGGTTTTTTAACCACTGTGATCTTTTACTAATACACAGACATGAAATGTTACAGTCTTCATATCAGTAATAAAACAAATATTTATTAACAATAGAAATGATGATAAACAAAGGAAATAAATACTCTATTCCCCCTTATTACAGATTCAAAGATTTTTCAACACTGTGGAAATGATTTAATCTACTCTTTATGAATTGAATTGAAACATCAGTTGCATGTCTGAATGAGCATGCCCTGGTACAGCTTACAAACATTGCTGACAATCTAAGGAATTCATAGAGTGCGAAAGCAGGCCATTTGGCCCTTTGAGTCCACACCAATCCTCTAAAGAACATCCCACCCAGACCCACGCCCGTAACTCTGCATTTCCCATGGCTAATACACCTGGCCTGCTCATCCCTGGACACTATGGGCAATTTAGCATGGCTAATCCACCTAAGCTGCACATTTTTGGAGTGTGGGAGGAAACTGGAGCATCTGGAAGGTGTTCACACAGACATGGGGAAAATGGGCAAACTCCACACAGTTGCCGAAGAGTGGGATGGAATGCAAGTCCTTGGCAGTGTAAGACAGCAGTGCTAACCAATGAGCCATTGTGCTGCCCAATGTTTGGACTTGGGGTATGACTATGAAATCTTATGTTTATCCTGCTGGTTTGAACAGGTTATGAGAAAGCTATGTTCTAGAACTTTTGAGAGGTCTCCACTGTCTGCTTTCCTTGCTTATCACACCCTTCCATTTGTTGCCATCATTGCCATTCCTAGCTACCATCAGTTCTGAGGATGGTTCACTGGACCCCAAACATTAACTGTTTTCTCTGCACAGAGCTTTTCCGGAAATTTCTGTTCTTGTTGCCATTTAACGAACATCTTATGCTGTACTTCTAGGAAGTCCCAGCCTAGTTCATTTCCAATAAGAGAAAGCGATTTGAATTTCAACTCATCTGCTGGAACTGTAGATAATGCTGTTGAAATTATTGTTATTATGCTCCTGACTTAGTTTCCTTCAAAAGCTATACTATCATTGTAACAGTTTCACTCTTCTGAAAAAATATTGATAAATTTAATTCACTTATTTTCCATTGACTTTTTACCTCAAAACACCTGTCACGGACTAATTATAACTTCTTATTTTAAGATAATTTCAGTATTTTAACCTCCTTTTCTTATTACTCCTTTGAGTGGTTTCTTTCTCAAACAGTTCACAGTACAGACTGAATGAATTTGAAAGGTTTACTCCCTAAATCCATCAGGCAATTCCTTAGGAATTTTGGGTAACTTCCTCTTCCTTGGAATTATGGATATTGTGGGGGTTTTATAAAAGCCAATTGCTAACTCCAAATAAACAGAAAAAACAATTTGTTTAATTCAGAATTCCAATAATCCAAACTTGCAGTAAACAATGTTAGACTGTTAATATAAAAATCTTAGTTTCATCACAACAGCACAAACACAGCGTACAATATTTGTGCGAGAAGAACATAAAGGAATATAGTTAAATGTTGACACAGTTTGTGTCTCAAGCAAAGGTATGAAAATGGATTTCACACCACACAACTCAATGTGTCAAGAAGCTTCTCTTGCTCTCTGTTCTAAAACTCTTATCTAAATTGCTGCAGAAAGGAGTATGTGTTGATCAAGATCTCAAACCGAGACCAGAATCATTACCAGGCAGTAATAATCCCTATGTTCCTATGTGATTCAAAAACATAGGTCAGCCTACAGCAGACATCGTAAAGCACTGAAGGAAGTATCATCACTCATGCCTTTGCAAGCTTCTCCAAATCCAATGAGAAGAAAGGTGGTCCAGTAGCAGTATCTTCTCTGAGGCTAACGTGCCTAGCACGGAAATCACGTAGGAACTAGCTCTGCCGGACAGGTTATGACCCTTGTATGCCTGGCATCAAATTCTTGAAGCAAGTGCACTGCTTAGTCTTGGCAATGGCAGGAGGCACTGAGATGTTGTCTGAGATATAATTTGTGAGGTATGGTTCCTTGAATGTGACCACATCAGGTTGGTGCTTTGACCAGTCTGTGAGCACTCTCAATTTTACAATCAACTCCAAATGCCAATCAGAAAGACATTGGGGGGTCAGGTCGGGAGATCATCATGTCTGATACCTCAGTCAGTGTCGGAAAGTTCTTCTAGTTTGTCTTCCTTTGAACTTTCATTCAGTTGGATACAAGTGAAAGGTTTGCAAAGCCATTTCAGATGACATTTAAGGTTCAGCCGCATTGTTGTTGGTCTGGAGATAGCTTTAGGCCATTCTAGGTAAGGATGGCAGATTACCTTCCATAAATGCCATTAATGAGGCAGATGGTATTTTACAACAATTGACTATAGTTATATGGTCATCATTAAGCTGAATGACAGCTTTTATTGAATTCAAATGTTAGCATCTACCATGGTTGGATTTGAAGCAATTTCAGCATCTCAGAAATGCTATGGTACAGCAGGAGGCCATTCAGCCCAACATGCCTCACCAGCTCAATAAGTGAACATCATTATCTAGTTACCTCACCATACTCTTGCACACTATGTTTATCCAAATAATCATCCAGCGCCCTCTTGAATGCTTCAGTTGAACCGGCCTTCACCACAATTCCAGCAAGTGCATTCTACTCATTGAGTAAGAAAGGTTTTCCTGAATTCATACTTGCCTCTTTTTCCCTTGAGCAATTGCCTAAATGCATGGATTACTAGCCCAATAACATTACCACAATGCCCCTGCCTGTCTAACACATTTCTGTCATGTTGTCTCATGGTCTGCATCTCTCTCATGAAAAAAGCTCCAATTTTTCGACTCTTACTTTATATTTATCCTGCTTCATTCTCAGTAGAATCTCGATGAATTTGAGAATAGCTTCCCTAAAGCTTCTAAATCTTCCTTTTTCATGGAATCTTATATTGTGCAGAATGTAGACTCTGAGGTTTTAGTGACTTATTATTACCTTTTTGGTGTTATATGTTATATATCTTGTGATGAAACCTTGAAATACTCATTTCAAACCTTCTCAACTTACAATACTCCTTTTCATATCTTCTGAATGTGCATGTCAAACTTTTGTTTTTCTACATCATCAATCTGATTTATAGTATAATTATTGCTGATAATTTCTATGCTTAAAACGTACCACCTCACACTTTGAATTCCACCTGCATTATTTAATCTATTTAATGCTCAAATCAATATTGCTTTGCAGCTCCCATTTGTCATAGAGTCATGACAACACAGAAAGCAACTTGCCCCACCAAATCCATTCTAGCTCTTTGTAGAACAATTTAATCAGTACTATTCCCCTATTTTATCCCCACAGCCTTGCAAGTTTATTTGCCACAAGATCATAAGATATAGGAGCAGAAGTGATTTTTGGTTTATTGAGTCTCTTCCGCATACAATGGCTTTGTATAAAGAGGTAAGATTCCTGGTCAGTCATTTGACAGAAAGAAAATTGAAGTTTCTCGCACCACTACTCAGAACTTCAGACTACGATGTATATACAAAGGTACGGTTGAAATAGCAATTTGGACTCTTTCATGACTGCCAGTTACCTGGATAGTTGGTGTGGATCAGATTGGTGCCTTCAGCATGGAGTTCACTTCCTGTTTCTGCTGGGATGGATTTTGGGCCTTTCTCCTTGTGTTACCCCTGATGGAGACTGTAGCACTGTCAGTTCAATTTGCTTGTGGACACAGAACTGAAAATACAGGTGGTGTGATGGCTCCTCCTGCTTCTCAATGCTGAACAAGTGGATTCTGTCCCTGTGTTGAGAACACCTTTTTGGACTAGAGGCCTGTGACCAGCAGTGTGTCGTAAAGATTGATGCTCGGTCCTCTGCTTTTCATCATTTATATAAATGCTTTGGATGTGAATGTAGGAGGCATGGTTAGTAAGTTTGTAGATGACACTAAAATTGGAGGTGTAGTGGACAGCAAAGAAGGTTATCTCAGTGTACATTGGCACCTTGATCAGATTGACCAATGGGCCGAGGAGTGGCAGATAGAGTTCAATTTAGATAAATGTGGAGTGTTGCATTTTGGTAAGGCAAACCTAGGGCAGGATTTATACAATTAATGGTAGGGCCCTGGGAGTATCGCTGAATAAAGAGACCTAGAGGTGCAGGTGCATAGTTTCTCGAAAGTGGAGTTGCAGGTAGACAGGGTGGTGAAGAAAATCTTTAGTATGCTTGCCTTCATTACTCAGAACATTGAGTTTAGGAGTTGGGATGTCATATTGTGGCTGTGCAGGCCATTAATGTGGCTACTTTTAGAATTCTGCATATAATTCTGGTCACCCTTCTTATAGGAAGGATGTTGTTCAACTTGAGGGGATGCAGAAAGGTTTTACAAGGATGTTGCCAGGACTAGAGGGTTTGAGTTATAAGGAGAGGCTGGATACGCTAGGACATTTTCTCCTCGGACTTTGGAGGCTGAGAGGTGATCTTATCGAGGCTTTTCAAAAATCATGAGGGGCATGATGTACAGGGTGAATAGCCAATATCTTTTTCCTAGAGTGTGGGAGTCCAAAACTAGATGGCACAGGTTTAAGGTGAAAGGGGAAAGATTTAAAAGAGATCTGAGGGTAACTTTTCCACATAGAAGGTGGCGCATGTGCGGAACGAGCTGCCAGAAGAAGTGGCAGAAACTGGTACAATTACAACAATTCAAAGTCATCCAAATGGGTATGTGAGTAGGAAGGGTTTAGAGGGATATGGGCCAAATGCTGGCAAATGGGACTTGATTAGATTGAGATGTCTGGTCAGCATGGACAAGTTGGGTCTGTTTCTGTGCTATATGACCCTATGCCTCGATCTTCTCTCTCCAATATTGCAACACTTTTTGTTCTGAGTACTGCCAACCCTCCTCGTTTCACTCCTTCCTTATCATTTCTCAACATAATGTTAAGAACTAACTCCTCATCATTTTTAAGCTACACTTCCATTATTGCTACTACATGGTATTTCCACAAGATAATTTGTACATGTAGCTAACCAGTCTGGAAGGGTCAAGACCCAAAATGTCAGCGTTCCTGCTCCTCTGATGCTGTCTGTGTTCATCCAGCTCCACACCTTATTATTATTAGTTTATGTATTTACATACATGCATACCAAACCTGTATTTGTATTCCTCATTTTCCTTCTTAGTCTTCTCCTATCTAACCTCTACTTACTTCCTTCTCTAGTACTATCCAACAATCAATTAATGCACCCTCTTCTTCTTTCCTACTTCTTTACGCTGGTGTTCACCTCTGACAATTTACTTTAAATCCTCCTTTAACTATATTTGTGAATTTTCCCCATGAGGACATTGGTCAAAGTCTTGTTAGGTACAACTATAAGTATCTCCTGTCCCAAAACGGATCCAAATGTCCAAGGAATCTGAAGCCCTCCATCCTGCGACTTGCCTTAATTCATATACTGATCCTCTCCATCTTCCCATTTCCACGCTCACTCATCTGTTGAGCTGGAAGCAAGTTCAAAGATAACTAAAAATAAGCAGGCAAAGGAGGAGGTTCAAGGCTGTACTAATAGTTTTGCACAGTGGTTATTTAACTGTTTTTGCAGACCTATTGTTGGAGCAACCACATAGGCTAGGTTCCTTTTTCTCATCCCAGCTCTCCAGATATTCCATCAGTGGAACAACCTTGATCCAGCCTAAAATTATATCACTTGAACCTTCAACAAATGGATAAACAAAGGCCTGTGCATGATGGAAGGAAGATCATTTCTTCTGAGTGTTATTATATTTTTATTGAATTTCTAATCTTCTATCGAGGAGTTTTACCTCAGAAATGTTCTATGACACAAAGCGTTACATTACATCTATAATTGCTTTGCAATTATATTGTTTTTCTATAGTTGCCAGCAAAATCAAAATTTTTACGAAAGCAAAGTAAATTCATTTGTACATTTATGCAGTTTTAATGTATTAGAACATAAAAACAACTGTAGGCAAATAAGACACAATAACGTTTTCAGTGAGGGAAAAATAAACAGAACAGTTTTCAGATTTTCTAGTTTCACTCTCTACCGAAAGTTGAAATATTCATCTGTCCCAAATTTCTTACAGCATGTGATATGAATTAAATCCTGAAAATAATGGCTCTTGAAATTGTGTTGTGGGCTGCTGACATATGAATACTAATACCATTCCTCTGAAATTTGTCACTCTGCTATTCTTGTAGAGACACTAACCTGTCTATTTACAATGTATGATATTTTCCAGTAAAATATAAAGATAACAGTTCCAGACAGATGCACTCACTGAATAATCCTTGGAGGAATTTCAGATTTAATGTATTTTATTCTATGCTTTTATCCAAACAGAATTTTAATTTAGTTTTTAATTGTTAATTTTATTCTGAAAGATATAAGGATTAAATTTCATTCTGCTACACATGTCAAATTAATTTAATTAATACATAAAGCTTACACATTAACATAATGAAAAACAGTACCCAAGAAATTTTAACCATGATTTTAACCCTGATTAGTAACAGATAATGGCATAAAAAGGGCACTACCAGCCACGTTACCCCTAAGACCTAGCTTCGATTCAGAAGGACATTAAATGACTGCCCAACAGCAGCAAGTGTACTTTCATGAGTTACAAATTCTAACAACTTTGTTAGTAACATTGTTGCTCTGCAATTCTCGACTGAATTTATTATTTTATATTTGTGGCACTGAATTCTGCATTGCTTGCAAGTGGAAACATTATCTGCATATCTATTAATTGCTTTTGCAAGTTTTAAAGAAATGAGTCCGAGCCTGCTCAATCTCTCCTGAATGGTTCAACTTCTCAATTTTACACTATTCTCAAAGTCTGTTTGGTTTCCTTTCCCATTTCTCCAATTTTTTTTATAATACAGAGATAGGAAATGTTGCTAGTAATCCAAGCTCAGTCAATCCAGTGTTCCACATATATTCTTATCAATCTGTTTATTGATGTTAGTACACACCTCTAATGCAGATAGAGTTTGAGCCCATGCCTCCTGGCTGAGAGATATGGACGGTACTACTGCACTAGATTGAGACTTGATTGGGAAGAATGCACTATCAGAATGCATTATCAGTCTCCATTATTCCATAAGCTGTCACAAATCTGTAAATACTCAATAACACTATTAAGACAATCAATTTGCCCGATTGACTGCTATTCAAGACAAATTTAATTCACACTGAGTTTTATATTTCACAGAAAAATGACTTTTTTATAGTAAACACACTTATTCTTTAACAAATGGCTGTGAATTAAAAAAAATGAAAAAAATAAAATCTACCACAATGGAAATTTTACATTTAAAACCACAAACATAACACACACTTGTTCAAAAATAAGAAACATAGGCAGACAATTTGACAAATATTATGGCGAAAAAATATAGAGAAATTCTGAAATGATTAAAATTTAGAGCATTAGGTGGAGAGTTATTTTTCACTGTTCTTTTAGTTTTAGTAAAGATGACACAGTATTGACTGTCGAACAATGGTTATTCTTTGATTCAATTGTTAATAGGGTGGGCGTAGGATATTTTCATGGGTTAGAATTAATTTTCTTAAGCTTGTTACTTTATTTTGTTATTTCACTCACACAGAAGGGAGAGAAGGGAGAGTGATGCTTTCTCTTTGCTGGCTTTGTTCAATTCTTACTGCATGGTCTGACAGGTCGATTGCAACCTACAGCTCAAACAATCCATGGGTTGACTTAGGCAGGGTTTCTTGAACTCAAAACAATCTTGTCACAAAAATACAAAAATCCCACTGCTCTGAAAGCAACAACGTCTTTATTGTCTTTGTTTTTTTATCCGAGAACATAATGGAGACAGAGGGCAAACTGGAACAGAGATTACTTTATTGCGCATCTTCGGAGCTCCACAGATGGTCGTAGCGCTAGCCTCGAGGGCACCCGACCCACTGTCTTAAAGTGGCAACACACATCCAACTACATACAAAAGTCTTCCACCACTAAAATTGTGCACCGTTTGATTTTTCAAGTTGCAAAACTCTCCTTGTATTTCAGCTATATAACAGTGTCTGACTCCTATTCAATTTTATGGTCTAAAAAGGAAACATATATGATCCCTAATATTATATAAATGAAACATGACTTCTCTACCTTACAATTTTATACACCTAGAAAACAATCCCACTGCTTCCTTTTTTAAATATCCTCATTAATTAACCTGTTTTATCACTCTGCGTGAGTTGTGTGTTTGTATTTCCAGGTCCCTCTGTTTCACTGCCTCATTTAGATTCTCATTTTGTATATTACCTCCTTACTCCCGCTTGCAAAATGTATCACAAATGTACATATATTGAAATTTATTTCTAAATGCAAGCCTCACCTCTCCAGTTCCCTCTATAACATCAGTCAATATTCCTTTTATTCACTCAACCCTGCCACAATTCTGAACAATTCCTTTTTTTCCATAAAATCCTATAGCATACCAAGATGATTCAACCTCTTTCTCTAATTCCAAAATACTGGAATCTCTCCTTTCCCTTTTCGCACCATATGCTAACAGCATTCTCTTCTTACATTCCACAACTTACACAACCAAGTTCTCATCTCTGCACTCCTTCTTCATTTCACATTCTGCACAATTCCCTCTACTTTAATGCCTTTCCCAATCTCATTCATCTCATTCTAATTTGCAGGATTTGTACTATATGTACAAGATCTGTACCTCTCCAATCACATTTCAAAAACCATTCACTAGCTACTTTTCTGCAGGTCAAGGCAGATTTTCATGTGAAGATTAGGATCGATGAAAAGAGCATCTAAAATCTGAATGCTCTCCCAAGGGAGGGGCAAACTGATTTCTGAGGAAGCTATCTGCACATTACTTCATTCACTCAGGAGATAACCAGCAAGCACAGAAAATTTTGACTACATTTGAAAGAGGGAGGCAATGGAACGGTACTAATAACACTGAATAAATAATCCAGACTCGATTCAAATCCCAATGGCAGATGGTGAAATTTGAATTGAGTAATAAATATGGAATTAAATACTAGCCTTAATAATAGTTTTTTGTTGCAAAAAATGTTGACATTTAGTGTATAATGATAATCATGAATCCATTGTCAACTATTAGGAAAACCCATCTGGTTCACAGACGTCCTTTAGGGAAGGAAACTTACATAGTCTGGTCAACATGTGACTCCAGACCCAAAGTAGTATGGTTGACTCTTAATTACCTTCCGGGCAATGAGGGACGGGCAGTAACTGCTGGCTTAGCCAGAGACACCCACAACCCATGAATAAATAAAAAAAAATCACACATCAGGTTCATTACTGCCCTGTAGGGAAGGAAAGATATAAAGCCCCATCAACTATACAAAGTTCTCCTTTCAAATATCTGGAAGTCTGTACCAAAGTTAAAATTTGACTAGTCACACTGTCTTAGTTACAGAATCGTATCTCATGCACAACTTCATAGACACCAACATTGTTCATGTCAAACATCCTTGAAGGAAGCAGTAAGGTGACAATTCTGGTGACATAAATGTCTGTCTCCAAGGGGCTTGTTAGCACCATTATTGCCTGAGTTGGCTGAGTCCTAAAGGATATAGAAGACTTGATTGAGACAATGGAAAGCAGTGAGGGAACCAATCAGAGGGAAAAATCTAGTTGGCCTTGTCCTCTTCACTATAAATAGCTACAGCCATCCATCTCAGTATTGGTAACAGTAATAGCCACACAGCATTGCAGAGAAAGAAGTCACCCTTAATTGCTCAAGACAAGGCATCCATGAGCTTCCACGGATTATCAGCATCAACAGAACTCTATTCCACCATGGCGACAACATGGCCTGATGTGTCCCCCACTTTAGTATTACCATCAAGTCAGGACATCAACACTGGTTCTATGAAGAGGGCACATGGGCCTACCAGGATAGCATTTTGCACATCTAAAAATTAGTTGTCAACCTGGCAAAGATATAATTTAGAACTACTTGTGGGCAAAACAGCAGGTGCAGCAAGTGCTAGAGAAGAGCTCAACAATTCCACAACCAATGGTTCAGATCTGAGCTCTGCAGTCCTGCCACATCCAATTGTGAATGGTGAAGGACAGTTGACCAAGCAACAGGAGGTAGACGCTTCACAAATATCCGCAACCTCACAGATGGAGCGCTGCATACCAGTGCAAAGACAAAGTTGAATTCTCCGCCTTCCCCCTCAGTTGATGATCAACCTCCCAATTCTCAAATTCTCCCACACTACCAGAAGGTTTGGCCAGCTGCTTAACTGGAATCTGTTCTTGCTTTAACGTAATCAGACTGTCTTATGGGCTAGGAATGTGCATTAAAAAAATGACAAAAGCCCCCATCTCCACAAAATAACACTGGGACCTTGGGTGTTCAAGGCCTTGGAAGCGAGAAGATCATTTTTAAACAATTACATTATACCATGGAAATAACATTAAATAAATTACTTGATCTTGAGTTACAAAACATTTTCATATTCATGTAAAAATACTTCAAGTGCATTGTTAATGTGTGAATAAACCAACTGGTTTGCAAGAGATGACATCCCTAAGATCATCTTAACTATGATGAGGTTCCAATATAGATGGCCCAATCTAACATTTTGCAAAAGCCTACACAAAGTGATGAATAGTAAAATGACACAGAAGATACTATACGTGTACATCTAATGTCAGGCAAAATCTCCAACTTCAGCAGCTGCATAAGATGGACAATAACAGATGAGATACCTATTATACATACTACCCAATTGTCCTTTCCATTGCTTCAGTGGAAAATAAAGCGAGGAAGAATGTATCACGTAAGCCATGCCACTAGTATTTGAAGGGATATGGAGGTGTAGTGGTAATATTATTAGACTGCGAATCGAGGGGCCCTAGCTAATGCTCCGGGAACACTTCAGCAGTTGGTTGAATTTAAATTCACTTAATTCTTAAATCTGGTATTGAAAATTAGTCTTTGTGTTGATGACCATGAAACTATAATTGATTGTTATTACCATCCAGTTCACTAAAGTCCTTGAGGAAAGGACATCTGTCGTGTTTACTTGATCTGGCCTACATTTGACTCCAGATCCCTGGTTATATGGTTGATTCTGAACTGCTCTTTGAAATGGAATAATCCTCTAGCTCTGATTAGTGTTAAGCCAGGTGCCAGACTGGTCTAAAAGGTGTTGTCCATCTTGATTCCCAGGCTTCACTAACTTGATAATGACAAACTGTGGGCAGAAATCAAGTGTCCCATGACAGTTCAGCAGTTTCAGACCACCAAAACATCATCCAGCATTTCCCCCAGACAAAGTGTATCAAGAGATGTCCATTCTCAGAAGGAAAGACAACCCAGAGCAGCAGCAGCAGCTCATGTTCCAATAGAATCAAATGAGAAACCTTCTCCTGTTGGCCTCATGAAATATAAATACAAAACAGCTCTACATTACCTTGGCTGCCAGCTGAAATTGTGCTAAGTGTACACAACCCACACTTTGCCCTAGCATTGACCTAAAATAGAAATTGGGCGTGTGTCGAAAGATCTTGTTTTGTGAACTAAAATGATGCACAATCTAAATCAGGTGGGTGATCTGATTCAGCCACAGCCCTAGAGATGGTAGAGATATACAGAAATGGGGCAGCAACACACTTCCCACTCTTTTCGTTGAGCTCTATCTTTTAATTTGGTTGGGTGGGAAAGTCTCAATATCTATTAGTTATTTCTGTGTCAACCCAACTACTGGTCTAATCACAAATTCATTTAATCAGTGCACAGATATTGGTGAATGCTATGTCTGTGGATGGTCATGTGAATGGGTGGTCATGCATCCACAGATACTAACAAGTCTGGAAGATTGTCTGAAATTCAGATCACTACACTGTTGTTGCAAATAAAGTACATACTGCAGCATTCATGTGAGTTTTGAATGAAAGTTGTATCTACGCAATACAAGCTGACTCTGATTATTCACAATGCTGACAAGTTAGATGTAAAAACAGCATTAATCCATTCAGTAATGGCATCTCACAGAGGTAAATAAATGCAAGATGATTACAGTTTAAATTTAAGCAAATAATTTGAGAGTCTCTTCATATGATCCTCACAGTGAAAGCAGGCCATTTGTCCCATCAAGTCCACGCTAACCCGCTGAACAGCATCCCACCCAGTCCCACCCCCTACCTTATCCGTGCAACTCTGCATTTCCCATGGCCAATCCACCTATGCTGCACATCTTTGGTCTGTGGGAGGAAACCAGAACACCCGGAGGAAAGCTGTGCAGACATGGGGAGAATGTGCAAACTCAGTCACACAGACAGTTGCCCGAGGGTGGAATCGAACCCAGGTCCCTGATGCTATGTGGCAGCAGAGCTAACCACGGAGCCATCATACCTGTATTGTCCCTGTAAACGAATGAATACGTTTACAACATTGAGGAACATTTTGTCATCATGGTGCAAATAATTCTTTTTTAATTATTTGTTTGTTTGTTCCTGGTTATGAATTAAAATTGTATGTCAGAGTAAGGATGTGGTTAAATTCCAAACTCAAAGGTATCTAAGGTTAGATAGAAGCCTAACATTTCAGATGGCTGAATAAAGTGAGATTATTGAAATTAACTGAATATATCTGAACCAGCCCTTTTGAAAAGACTGACTCCTTCATCGTCTACATAAGTACTGATCAATATCGAGCCCACACGTCCCAGCTAAGTGCAAGGCTTCATATTGGCAAAAATTGAAAACAACTGCTGCCTATTAAATAACATATTACATACACATTTTGTTCTCAGAAATTAATGAACCCTTTTTTTTGTGGGCTTCATTCATTATGAACTCAGAAGGAACAGCTGGTCCCAGTCAAAGCAGATTGTAATACCTTCCTCTTTATCTCTTCATTAATTGGTGATTGCCTGTTCCAGTATCTATGTTGTGAGAAAGCATCATCTGTACCTATAGAGTAACAAATGATTTTTGACACAAATGATGATGGATATAGCTGACATGCTGCTGGGCCTGCTGTGTTCATCCAGCCTCACATTTTATTATCTATGGGGATGAATGGAGGTTATCTTTGGCATTGATAAGGTCCTCCCTTACAGAGTCTTGTTCATGGCACTTCTGGCCTGAGTTCATGAAGATTGTGGAGAACTAGGAGTTGCTATGCTCAGGCCCTGCACCAGTTCCCTTCACCTGCGCTTCTGAAAACTGGAAACCATAAGAATGGGGTCAGAAATCTCAGAATGAGGTCCTGGCCAACATTTGCAGCCCACCATTGAGTCTCCTCAAATTCATGAAAATCCAGCCTATAATGTCAACATGTCCTCTTCTGTGAGTTTCATTTATGCTTTGGCTATATTGACTTCGAAAGACATTGAGTAGTAATTCTTTTGGTCAAATGACTCCACTTTCCATATCCCATGACCCTTTCCCTTGAGTGACTTGCTGCCTGAATGATTTTAACTCGCGTGTGTGCCACTCAGCAAGACACACTCTCATCATACCTCTGCAGGTCTTTTCTCCATGTTTGGACTGAGGCTGCAATGAAATCAGAAACTGATAGGTCTTGGCAGAACACAAACTGACGAGCAAGAGTAGACTGATAATATGGTAATTGGTTGTGTAGGATTTGTCCTGCTTATTGTGGATATGATGGTTGGGAGTAGGGCTAGTACTGGATCACAAACTTCCTATCCTATTGCTAAAATGTTGTTGTGCCCATAGTTTCACAGTACCCAGTTCTTCTAGTCATTTCTTAACGTCAAATGGAGTGAGTTAAATTGGCTGAAGACTGACATCTCCGAGGCTGGGGACCTCTGAAATAACTTGGATCTCTGGATGAAGATGGATGCAGATGTTTCAGTCTTGTCTTTTGACCATGCACTGAACAATCCCATCATTGAGCAAGGGGATATTTGTGGAATCTCCCTCTTTCACTAGCAATGATCATTCACGACTGCAAATAGCAAGACTGCAGAACTTATATGATCAATTAGTTGTGAAATCACTTAGCTCTATCACATACTGCTTCTGCTGTTTAGTACAGAGGCAGTCCTGTGCTATAGCTTCACCAGGTTGACATCTCAATATTAGGCATTCCTGGTGCCACTCCTGGAATGCCCTCATGTACTCTTCTAGAGTTGAACTAGTAGTGGTGCTATTGAGTCACATTTGGTGATGGACATGTTTAGTTTGTATCTCCAGGATTCAGGCCTCAGTGTGTATTCTTGGTTGAGTGATCAAAGATTTATTAGTCTATTAAAACAGCTGAATCCCAGAGAAAACAGCTAGACGGATAGCTTTGACTTCCTGATCTCTCCTGTCGATTGCACAATGTTTAATTACACAAGGTTAGGAGATGTCAGAGGCTAGCAGTTTCTACCATTTGATGGGGCTGGATTATTGGCTTTTTTTTATTGAACATTTGTAAACATAGCAAAACATTACAAATTAATAACAGTTTTTCAAAGCTCCTTTTTTTACTTACCTTAATATCATTGTTAATTGATTTCATACAGGTTATAGTGGGTCAATGGAGATGTAAGTGCCCTAACTTGGCATAACAAACATGAGGGACTATAGAGAATGGATGGAGGGACATAGCTTGGCATGGGGAACATGAGAAACCATGGGGTTGACGGGATGTAAGGGCTGATTGCCCTCTTGTCTTTTGTATAACTAGGACAGAGTCTCACTGCATCTAGGCAAGTATTTTTAAGAGCACATCTCAGCATCTGGCAGTCACTGTTGCTGCCCCCGATCTCTTTCCTCTGTTGGCACGCTGACTGAAGCCCGCAAACACCTCTGGAAGTGAAAGTTCTAACTTTGTCCCAAACTGTCCCTTCTCACACCACCCATCTCAAAGCTGGTGAATGGCATGCTAACCAAGCGCACTGGAGAACGTTTGCTTTGTCCTTGATGCTGTAGGGCACCTTCCGTGTTGTTAGTACTTATCCAGACAATTAGAAGATAATCCTGCCGAGGCAAATTGTGGTTGGTGATCTCATGGTTGGCTGCAAATGGTCTCACAGCCTGCTGACGTGAGCTCAGGATATGCATTTGGTCCCAGTAATGAAGCTAACAGCAAGGCAGTAAAATACTGACTCCTATGCATTTGATCCAAAAGGCTAAGTTATTGACATAAATCGTGAATGACTGTATAGAAAGCAATACGTGTGTGGTCAGGAATAGGAGGAAGCTGAGAGGTGGAGTTCTTGTCACCTTCCCAACAGAATGGAATTCTATGACTTTCAGGCCATCCACTGGGAACATTGCTCCCTAAGCTCTCCTGCTTACCCCACCCCCTAACTATATTCCCTCTACTGAACATAGATGATATTTTGTTGAGATTTGATTCCCATTTCCAATTTATATGCACTATCTAAAGTAGAAAATCAACCCTTTCATATAGAAAATGGTTATATGTTCCGTTACTCATGTTGGATGCAATTCAAATACACTGCTTTCTCATAAATCAAATTAACCCTGGCATTACATTTTAATGCGGCTGCAATCAATACAGATATGAGAGTTCAAACGACAAAATGACAAGTGATTAAACAAAATGCTTTGGGAATAGTTGTTGGGATACTAATAACTGGACACATCTCCTTCTGCATAATTAACTGATTTCTCTCAATTTTCCCTTTCCACATTCTCTCCATCTCTCTCTTTTTCTGCATTCTGAGACCTGTACTATATGCAGATTTCTCTTGACAAGGACAATGCACACTAGATGCTCTCTTCTCTTGTTAACAGCTGCACTGAATAACTTCTCAACAGGTTCCTCAGCATGGAGCATGGGCCTAATTTCAATGATGGACGTACCCTGTTACCAAATTGAGAAATGTGCACCATTTTAGCTTTAGGTCTACCAATACTGGTGAAGGCAAGTATAGTTAACTGTCAGAGACCAGTTAAACAGATTACAAAATGAGTCTTTGAAAGATCTTTGTGCGCCCGGAATAATGTGAGTATCTTTAAATCCCTTGAGGCTGCCTGACTCACTCCCCCACAACACACTACGTGGAGTTCCTGGCTTACAGAGTGTCAAGGGCTGTGTAGCTGGCATTAAAGTACGACACCTGTGGTGAGAACACCGTAAGCTCAAAACACCAATAAACTACTTCCTCCACAGATGCATGCAAGATTGGGTGAGAGTGGCAGCGTGATGGCAAGGTGTACACTTATTAAGGTGAAAAGTGGAGAATTCTATGGTAAAGTCGTTAGTGCTCATGGAGAGAAAGCCTTCCTGAAATTGACATTTAGCCAAAATATGGAAAAATTCAGCCCATAATATATGATAATATATGACATGCATTCAAGTATCGGAAGAGGGAAGAAATGTGTGCACGACATAGCTACTAGAGTTCCTGAAAAAATACTTAATTTATGTGCAATGTGTAAAGTACTTCGGATATATAAACCTCACCTAGCTTGGAAGTCCAATTCAGGGCCATTTTATGAAGCTTGAAGTACATTATATTTTGGCATAAAAGAGAGAATGTTGTATTGAATATCATAGCACTGCTTTTTCTGTGAAATTCCAAAATCATCTCAAAAACAAATTGTTGTAATAATTTGCAGAGTTCCAAATATTTCAGATATTTTGAACCTTGTAGGAATATCATTCAAATGCATGCCCGCTCCGAAAAGATTTCCAGTAGCATATTACCCTACGAAGTTCATCTGTAATGGAACCCATCTAATTATATACAGTATCATGAGAAATGGAAGGAGAATTGCACATTAATATTCTTTCAGAGTGAAAGCAGCCATCCATGGTTCTGCCATGAATGGCAGGATGTGTAAAAATGGATCAGAGCTCACAAAATGCTGAAAGCTTTTGAAAAGAATAAGGCTTGCAGGAAGTTTGATCAAAATGAGTCTGTGCTTTCCCATATTACAAATCAAATATTTATGCCTAAATTTTCATAAATTTCATAATTTCCATAGTCCAGTAGTCCTGAATCCAGAAGCCTCACCACTGAACACAGCATCTAGCGTGATTGCAAACCAGAGAGAAAAGGGCACAGGTTCTAAGTTGCACATTAATGGTTCATGAAGGCAGCTATAGTGTACAGGCCCAAAAGGAAATATCAGTAAAACTGGTGAATGAGACATACTGGTCAGACTCATTTTATTTACTTCACAATGAAGGACCAAGTACATTCCCTGCGAAGTGTTATTGATTTATCGACTGAATTTTCCCTCCAGTCTGATTTTCGTCAGTGAGATGTAGACTGTAGACATGGTGGGAGAAGGTCCTAAGGATTGGAGTAATTTGGAAGGGTGAGGTAGCCTTTGGGAAAGCAAAGGTTCTCTTTTGGATATGGTCCCATGAGATCACTAGGGGCGGGAAGGTGTCATTATTAGATCTGTTAATACAGCTATCAGAAAAAGCTGCCAAAAAAAGCTATCAACGGACTTTCCAAGACTTTAAAAACTCCTGACTTTTAAATATTTTTTCAAAAATCATTGGAATATTTAAAAAGTTGTTATTTCACTGTGTAATAACCAATTCCTGAGGTCTATCATTACTGGATTAGTGCTGCATGGTTAATTTGCTGTTTATAATCACAGTTGGGGACCTGTCTGTTGAGAGTTTGATTGATGCTTCAAGTGCTTATAACATCTTCAAAGTGGGATGATGAATTTCAGGGCTTGTTTTCACATGGGAGGTGAGGCTGAGGAGAAAGATGGTCAGGCGACAGGGTGATTGGAGGACAGGAGTACTGTTTTATGTTATGTAATTGGTAGTGTCAGAAGAATATTATTTTATTGACAGAGTATGGCACACACAGTCTGCCTCAACACCTGGAAGATTCCACAGTGTTTCCAGTGTTGCCTGGCATGACTTACATGAAATCTGATCGCCAGCATGAAAGTACAAAGTCGCAGGATATTTTCTCCTGGGTTGAGTTTGTTGAGCAGGGAATTGATCCAACTCTGATCTGGAAGCACAGGTTTAAGTCTTAATCTCTCCTACCTCCTAATTTCTCTCTTCATTTCACAAACTCTGAAGAAGCATGGATGAAGAAGGTTACAATGTTCATCTGTCCAAAAATGATTTTTCCCATTGTGGCACTTAATTGTTTCATAAACATGGTCAGAGTTATAAGAATGTAGGAAAAGGACTAAGTCAATGAGTCCCTTGTAGTGGCCTTGTTCAGCTGGAATGCAGTGACCTATGACTTAAACTGTGACCTTACTCATTGAATGATATCAGTAACCTTGCATCAATTATGGTTCCACTGCATTAAGTGTAGAGGTTTCCCAATTTTTCATCTGAAATAAATTCAGTACAGCATTTTTGGAAATTTAGAGCACTGGGCTTTCTCTTATTGATGGGAAGCTTGTGAGGAACCTCCCTTTCAATAAAACATGAGCTTTGGCCCAGAAAATGGGCACAATGATTTTGGTGCATGGCTGACAGTCCCATTCCACCACAATATGAGCAAGAAGAGGAGATATTTAAGCCCTTGTTTTAATTATTTGATTCCTGATTTACACACTGCCCAATTTTAGATTACAGTGATTTCAATGGAGCCAAAAACAGAATGGGGAATAAAACAGACAGCCAATTGTTTCTGGGCATATCCGGCTAAAACTGGGACCCAGCAATTTGGTTGAAGTTCCCAAAACCTGTTTTACCTGACGCATATTACATTTGGCAAAAAGCAATTGAAATCTGAAATACAATAATAGTTACCAGAATTATTCACTGGATTATGTCAATGCTCCCATGATTGCCCTTCCACTATGTTAGGGGAAGATGGTGGTTCAATGGGCCAGTAATCTAGAGGTCTGGGCTGATCTCATGCGGACAGGGGAGTCAAATCCTATCTAGTGGAGTGTACATTCAATTAATAAAATCAAGGAGTGAAAGCTAGTCTCACTAATGTCCATTAGTGAAGGAAATCTACTGTTTTTACCTGGTTTGACCTACATGTGACTCCAGACCTGCAGTAATGTTGCTGGCTGTTAACTAGCCTCTGAAATGACTAATTGAGCCGTCAGTTCAAGAGAAGCTCAGGAAACAACTAACAGCCTTGTCAGTGATGCCCACATCTTTGGAAGAAGAGACTAAGCTTTTCCTTATTCTGACATGTATAAGGTCACCCCTCAGCCTGCTATGCTCCAGGGATAGAAGTCCCAGTCTATCTAGCCTTTCCTTATAACTCAAACCCTTCAGTTTTGGTTGCATACTTGTGAATCTTCTTTGCACCTTTTTCGGGTTAATAACATCTTTCCTATGGTGGGACAGCCAGAATTGTGCACAGTACTCCAAATGCAGCCTTACCAACGTTTTGTGCAATCCTACTCACTCGCTTGGGTACCTCATTACCCTTACCCCAACTGCACCAGCACTAATAGCCTGTGCATGCATTTTTTTTCATTTCACTCAATCCCTCCCTTTGTCTATTTCGAGGGAAAAACAACTCACAGTAGACGAGGAAGAAGCAAGACAGGTGATGTAGTGCCTTCTATGATCCTGATGACAGAGTATTCCCCTTAGACTTTGAAACATAGCCAGTTGATTGAAACACATGAAGGGTGTTCACTACATACCAATGCATGCTGTAGATGTGCAATTGACATAGCCTGGTGCTCAGATGGGCTGGTCTTGGGATGAGGTCGGGGGTGGGAGATTTTGTAGCTTGTAAAGTCCACATTGAGACCACGACCAACTCATCTCATCCTTGCCTCCTTGACCTGTCCGTCTTTTCTCCCACCAATCCACTCCTCCCACCTTACTGACCAACCTCCATCCCTACGTCCTGCCTACTAGCCTCATCCCCGCCTCCTTGACCTGTCTATCTTCCCTCCCACCAACCCGCCCTCCCTCCTCACTGACCAACCCCCATCCAACTCCCTACCTACACTCACCTTTTCTGGCTTCATCCCCGCCTTCTTGACCTGTCTATCCTTTCTCCGCCTATCTGCTCCTCATCCACCTTCTATCATCAGCTCCTCCCCTCTATTTATTTCAGAGCCCCCTCCTCCTCCGCTATTTCTGAAGAAGGGTCCAGACCCGAAACATCAGCTTTCCTGTTCCTCTGAAGCTGCCTGGCCTGCTATATTCATCCAACTCCACAACTTGTTATCGCAAACTCCAGCATTGGCAGTTCCTGCTATCTCTGAGTGATATCTATTGATATGATTGGTGACTTTATGAGTGGTACAAAAATTGGTGACGAGGCTTGGAATGTTGAATGAGCACCTGGATATGGCATTACTATTGATACACAAGTCCTGCATGAAACTTCACAAATGTGATGGGGTCATTCACTGTTTGCGTGGAACACTTGCTCAAAACCAGTAGCCAAGTTGCCCAACAATGTTGCAAATTTATGTTGTGCAAAATTGGACATGGATGTATATCTTGGGTAACCAGTGTATAAACAGTTCAGAGACCTCCATTCTTAAACTTCAGCTCATCGAAACCTGCTGTAGATATCCAATCCATGCTGTTGCCCACATACAATCCTGCACTAAGCCCTGCTCAACCTCAGTGCTTGCTAACTTACATTGACTTTCAATGCACTAATACCTTGATTTAAATTTTTTGTCCTTGTGTTTGAATTCCTTCAGTGCATTGCCCTGCCCTTTCTCTGTAATCTTGCCTTACACCAAGATCTTAATATTTCTTCAACTCTGGCCTCTTGTGAGTCCCCCATTGGTGCTGCACCTTCAGGAAGCAAGCTTTACATTCTGGAATTCCTTTCCTAAACCTTCTTCATCTCTCTCTTTTTTAAGAGCCTCCTTATAATCTACCTTTTAGGCCAAGCTTTTAATCATCGCTCCTGATCATCCCTTCTTTGAATTAGTGTCAACTTTGATTTGACTATCCTCTCTGAATTGCCCTTTGATGTTACTCTACAATAAAAGGACCATAGAAACATGATTTAGTGACGATGAAAGGGATTCATATGAGATATTATCTTCCATTCTCTGTTCAGTCACTGAAGGGTTTTAACAATTCATATTTTTATCTCAAAACTCTGTTCTTACTTTCCTTTTATTTTGACTCTTAATTCTTACAATTGAACTTATCATATTTCTAGCTTTGTTTTCAGTTGATCTTGACTAACATTCATGTTCAGTTTATATTGCATTTCTTCACAACATTTAAGAGGTTTTTCAGAGCATGAGATGTAAAGTCAGTTCTCCTACGAGGCTGACATTATCACTGCATGCCCGATGAACTATTAATAGCTCATTCGGTGATAATTATTTGCCCCAATAATAATTCTTTTGTCAGGCTGCAAGATCAGCTGCGTAATAAAATCAGAAGTATATGCCTGCAAAAGCTTTTATCTTTTGTCAGTATTGACTGCATTTGCCAAACACAAAAGAGAGATTAGCGTGCAAAAAAAATGTTTCACGTCTCTGGCATATTCTTCGTGTTTCTCATCAACAGCAGGCACAATTGTTTTAAGTGTTCAGCAATACATCAGAGCCTCCATGAAAGTGCATAATGAGATAATTGCCTTATAGCATTCCAAACTGTGGCAAGATTCAAGAGGATTTTTCTTGTGGGGTGGGGAGTCTCAGTGGCTGAAGAGACGATAATTGTTTCTTTTAGCCTCTTGCAGCTTATGCGCAGATTGAATCAACATGAGATTGATGCTTCTGTAGTTACAGCTGTCATCTAACAAACCTTCCTCCCACCTACTTGACTGCGTTGGCTACAGTAATGGGATTTGACCCTTGAATTAATTGTTCGCAACGACTCAGTAATCGAACTGTCAAATTCTAGCTTCTGACAGAGTTTTATATGTACTGATTTGCTTTTTTTTAAACGAGTGAACAGATGCTGTAGGTATTTGAGACAGTGTCATTTTAAATAATGGCAACTAATAAGAATTATGTCACTTTGTAAAACTTTACTACATTACGGGCCAAATCTGGGGTTGCATCCACCAAGAAAAATATAATTAATGGATTTCTGTTTTTACAGGATATTAATATCAAATCATTATTTATGTACAATTTAATTCAATAGAAATAAATTTTGTTCTTTTACAGAGAACTTTATAATATAACACAAGATTTCTTTAATAAGTCCTCGAGCTGGATTTTGGGAAGCATTGCTCTCCCTGCTGTGGCTAAAATGTCAGTGAGATGACTGCCCATGAGGCAAAATGGCTGCCTCACTGTCATTTAATGGATAATTGGCTATTAATGTGGCTTGAGGGAGGATTTCTGCTCCTCAGGGACAGGACGACCCACCTCAGAGAGATGCTGGCCAATCAGATGCCGGGTGGCCCTGTGGTCACACGAGCACTGGGTCTGAGAAGTGGCCACTGCTGAGAATGCAGACAGTCCACAATGCAGCCAGACACCAAGTCAAATGGATGATCTTTACTGGAATCAGGCTGGCAGGCTGCATCGAAGTGGATGGGGAGGCTGCTGGGACCAGGCTAGACAGAAATGGAGCAGGAGATGGGGTAAAGGGAAAGGTTTGACCTGGAGAAGCGGGTACCAGACACCAGACACTTTCAAGTTACTGGACTTCTCCAATGGTAACCCTGTCACAAGTAAAATAGTGGCAGGGTATGACGGTTCCTTATGTGGCCAGAATTTGGCTGAAGGGCAGGTAGTTGGGTGATCTAACTTCACAGAGCCTCCTCTGCCACACCAAACCCCATGATGTGTAAAATAGGACACCGGTTTGTAGAAAGCGAAGAATTGCTAGAAGGTCAAAGACTGCATTTTACAAGACCCTCCACCTTCAAACGTGTCAGCAGGGACCAAAAAATCCAGCCCTGGAAAAATGATTATCCTGCACTGAAGCCACTTCAGAAAGAACTATCAGAACTTCGTCTTGGATTTCTCTAAATAATGCTTGAATAAGTGCAATGATTGGAATTTTCTGGCCTCTCTTTTGTAATGTTTGGAGGCTGAAAGGGCAATTCATTGGCTGGGCTACTGATGTACCTGAAATCTGTACTTTCTTGCCACTTCAGAATGAAGTTAGTGGTCGAAGACCCATGGTCACTTCTGTTGCCTGCTGCCAATTGAGGACCTTAAGTGAGCAATTCAACATCTCTTAAGGGCCACAGTTGGTGTTAATGCAGTGGAAGGTGAACCTGTTGATGTGAGGTAAAAGTGTGGGATCTCTTTGAGGTGCTTTGTTCAAAGGTATTCAGAACCTGGTTAAGGGACAAGAAAGTGGAAAAAGGGTTGTGCTGACAGCACTAAAAATAATGCTGGAGGTAGATGCACTGTCAGCAGGCAATAAGCGCCCACTAGTTTAGGTGAAAGTGAACTTGAGTGGTATTGTCATTAGACTATTGTAGCTCGGACTCTACGCTGGTTAAAAAGAAACACCAATTCCTGCTGACGTTAATTTCACTAGGGTCCTTGTTGGACCAGTTGTTAAAATGGAAGTCATTCTCACTTCATCTCTGGAGTTCAGCTTCTCATTTACCCATGACTGTAGCAAGATTATTATAGAATCGGAGGGTGAGTGGCTCTGCTCAAGTCCAAACTGAGCTTTGCTGAGTAGGTCATTGGTGACTAGCACTGTCGATGACACCTTTCAGCACTGCCAATGTTCAAGAATAGGGTGATGGGGCAATAATTGGATGGTTTGGATTTGTTCTCCTTCTTGTTGGCAGAACGTACTACTGATTCCGACGTCGTTCCACCCATCACCTCCACAGCCAGCAGCTCCAGAGGAGACTGTAGCACTCAGCCCTACTGCATCTTCACCCTCCCCCCAGACCTCCCCCTGACTGAGGACAGTCCTCAGTAAAGGACTTGCCTTTGTGCCCCTGCACCCACACATCAATAAATACTGCTCACGTTTGGACACAGAGCAGTTTTTCTGCCGCCTCTGCCTCTGCACTTACTTCTTCAACTGTGAGCCTAACCCTCCCTCTACTGACCCCTTCTCCCACCCCCAACATACCCCCTCCTCCTGGATCTCACCCTAAGGCCTCCTACCCTTCCTCGACCTCTTCATTTCCAACTGCCGTCGAGACATCAATCGCCTCAACCTCTCCACCCTTGTCACCCACTCCAACCTCTCCCCTGTAGAACATGCAGCCCTCCGCTCCGTCTGCTCCAAAGACAAACTCACCATAAAACCCGCAGACAAGGGAGGTGCAGTTGTAGTATGGCACACTGACCTCTACATTGCCGAGGCCAGGTACCAACTCTCCAACACCTCCTTCTACCGTCCCCTTGATCATGACTCCACCCCCGACCACCAAACCATCATCTCTCAAAACATGCACAGCCTCATCACCTCAGGTGACCTCCCCCGACAGCCTCCAACCTCATCGTTCCCCAACCCTGCACCGCCCGCTTTATCTCCTTCCCAAAATCCACAAACCTGACTGCTGAAATCGACCCATTGTCTCTGCCTGCTCTTGCCCCACCGAGCTTATCTCCACCTATCCCGACTCCATTTTTTCCCCCTCGGTCCAGGAATCCCCTATCTATGTCCGTGACACCACCCATGCCCTCCACCTCCTCCAGAACTTCCAATTCCCCGGTCCCCAACACCTCATCTTTACCATGGATGTCCAGTCCCTATACACCTGCATTCCCCAGACAGATGGCTAAAGGCCGTCCGCTTCTTCCTGTCACATAGGCCTGGCCAGTCCCCCACCACTGACACTCTCATCCGCTTAGCCAAACTCATCCTCATCCTCAACAACTTCTCTTTCAATTCCTCCCACTTACTACAGATAAAGGGGGTGGCCATGAGTACCCGCATGGGCCCAAGCTATGCCTGCCTCTTTGTAGGTTATGTGGAACAATCCCTCTTCCGCACCTACACCGGCCCTAAACTCCACCTCTTCCTCCGTTACATTGATGACTGTAACTCATCCCTCACACCCACTCTCCGCAATAACAGCCAAAACAGAATTCCCCTCATCCTGGCGTACCACCCCACCAACCTCTGGATCCAACGCATCATCCTCCGACACTTGGCCATCTGCAATCTGGCCCCACCACCAAAGACATTTTTCCCTCCCCACCTTTGTCTGCTTTCCAGAGGGACTACTCTGTTCCTGTTGTGGCCTCCTCAACATTGGGGAAACCAAGCAGAGGCTTGGGGACCGCTTTGCAGAACACCTACGCTCAGTTTGCACTAAACAACTGCACCTCCCATTCCTCAGACAACATGTCCATCCTGGGCCAACTGCAGTGCCATAACAATGCCACCCGAAGGCTGCAGGAACAGCAACTGATATTCTGCTTGGGATCCCTACAGCCCAATGGTATTAATATGGACTTCACAAGCTTCAAAATCTCCCCTTCCCCCACCACATCCCAAAATGAGCCCAGCTCGTCCCCGCCTCCTTAACCTGTCCTTCCTGCCACCTATCCCCTCCTCCCACCTCAAGCCTCACCCCCATCTCCCACCTACTTGCGTCATCCTGCCGCCTTGACCTGTCCGTCCTCCCTGGACTGACCTATCTCCTCCCTAACTCCCCACCTACACTCACTTTTACTGGTTCCATCCCCGCCTCTTTGGCCTGTCTGTCTCCTCTCCACCTATCTTCTCCCCTATCCACCTCTTGCTCTCTCCCTATTTATTTCAGAAACCCCTACCCCTCCCCCATTTCTGAAGTAGGGCCTAGGCCCAAAACATCAGCCTTCCTGCTCCTCTGAAGCTGCTTGGCCTGCTGTGTTCATCCTCAAGCTCTACGCCTCGTTATCTCAAATTTTCTACCTTGTTGGATCTGGTTTGTAGCTGTACTGAGACAACCTTGCCAGGACATAGCTTGTTCTGGTGCACGTCTTCAGTGATATACCTAAGATTGTCGAGGACAATTAACTTTGCTGTATCCAGTGTGCTCAGCTCTTTTCTGATATTAGGTAGTATGAAACAAATTCAGAGACATACAGCATTCTCATTGCTGGTGACCTTCTGCACTCATTCTGGACTGTACATCTTTGAGAATGGGAATGTTCATGGAACCTCCTCTTCCCATCAGTTGGCTCACAATTATTCTTGATTGAATGAACAGCTACAATTCTGGCACAATCTGACTGACTGATTGCAGGATCGCTCATGCTGCCTACATAGTTTCCTGCAGGGTTCAGCTACAATTGTTTGGTATACTTGTTGCTACTCCTCTTTGAACCAGAGTTCTCCTCCTGGCTTGAAGAAATGTTAGATTGAGCTATTTGATTGGCCATGAGTTTACAGGCTGTCATGAAAGCAATTCTGCTATATCTTCCAACCCTCCCGAATTGAGAACTCACTAAAACCTATACTGCATTTTGAGCTCAACAGTTGGCTTTGAAGTAAGTCAACTGCATGGCCTTTTTTTCTTTGATAATGCAAAATGTCGGAACATTTTGGGAAAATGAGATACGGCGAACTTTTTTGTAGCTCCTCCAGTAACTAATAATGGCAGCTTTGCGTTAGTGGCTTAAAATGTAATAGTAAATGCATTGGATAAATGATCTTCTTTAACATATTTTAAAACATCTCTTATTCTATTATCGATATTATCAAACAGAGTTTCATTTGTATGATAGTTACAATTTTTCAATTATGATCAGAAATGTTGCACAAGATCAAATACATCTGTCTGTGCAGTGACAGGTGGAAATTATAATAAATTTGTGATTCTAACCTTTGCAGTCATATGCAACTTAAACCTGCTATTGTGTTGAAATAAGGCAATCTGTCACACAGGTTCATAAGTCTTGACCCCACTGAACCTGAATAGTCAAGGATGCAATAACCCATTAAACTCACTGTGCTGTTATTTTATTTCCGCACAGTATACACCCACTTAAGTGCACAGGATGGTGAGCTAAGCATGTTCACAACCAAGCAATTAGATCTAAACTTTGTAACCCTGACACATTTAGTTACAAATAGGGCTGGATAATTGGCAACCAACAGGAAGAGGAGGAGGTGCAATTGGATTTGGAGCTTTGAAGGGACAGGTCCTTGTTCAGAAGACCTAGTTATTTCCTGTAACTTGGAAACAGCATAATTTGTACTGGAAAAGTTAACTGCCAATACATAATTTTGGGAAACGACCAAGCTTCTTGGGGAATATAACATGTCCAAAAGCCTCTGCAGTGTGTGAAATACAATTACTCATTTTCACGTCAAGCTTACAAATGGCTTCCTTTAGAAGACCCTATGGTGACAGCAGCTTGAAAATCTACTTCTGTGAGCCAGAATCTATGCATGAATAAAGTTGCTAGTAATCTACTGAAAGTAAATGTTCACTTTGATGCATGTCGTTTCAAAGAAACTCTCACTCAGTTTGTATCCAATACATTTAGGCAAGCTTCTGTGTGTGTCCACCAGCTATTCAGCCCATATTATTGTCACGTAGCTAAACCAAAGAAGAGGACAAAACACTTAAGGACAGAAGTTTCATAATTTTTAAAATTGAATCCACTCTATTCAGAGCAAAGTAATAGTACAACAATAATAATGACAACAACAATTTGCATTTACATAGCACTTTGATTCAATACAATATCCTAAAGCATTTTTGAGAATTATCATCAAACGGACACAGAGCTATATAATGATCTAATAGGGTATCAAACCAAAACCATCTTCATGCTGCTAAAATTAGGAAGCATCTTAGATAAGGAAAGTAGGATAAACAGACAAGAGAGGTTAAAAGAGGAAATTTCAAAGAAAAGGACATTGGTAGCTGAAGGCACAGTCGCGAGTGAAGAAGTGATTAAAATCAGGAAAGTTAAGAATTGGTATAATGCAGAGGTCTGAGGGAAATTGTACGCTGGAAAAGATTACAGAGACAGGGAACAGCAAGGAAGCCACGGATGACAATTTTAAAATCGAGGTGGTGCTAAACTAGAAGCCAACGTAGCTCAGTGAACACAGGGAATTGAGTAAACAGGACTTGATGCAAATTAGGACTCAGTTTGCAAAGCATTGAACTAGTTAGGCCCATTTGGAGTGGATTGGAATGAGCAAGTTCATTGGTAACAAAGATAAGGATGAGAATCTCAACTGCAGCTAAGCCAGGGCTGAGTGCACAGATGATATGAACATGGTCACAGGGGATCATGAAAGGGAGGGAGCGTGACATTAGGGCTGCTGTGGGGTGAGGGGTGGTGGCAATACAAGACACTGCTATAGCCAAAGATCAGGCATTGCTTTAATGTCATGGTGGGGAGAAATTTCCACCCTTAATTGAGAACTCCGGTCTCCTTCACAGCTAGGCGTCTTGAACTCAGGGAAAGTTGCTTAACAATTGACAACTGTTATATTTAGATCAGACTCCAGGTTGCATTGTGAGACATTTGCATGACTTGAAACCCATTATTATAAAATGGCAACAGGCAAACAATGAGCTGAAAGTATGTTTCTGTGTTTAAATTTTAATATGCTAACTCTGCCTGTTGAGATATGTTTAACATCGAGCTAAAATGAAGGATTTATGAAGAAATTAATTGGGATTTCATATCCACTAACTTGGTATGAAATCTGACATTTAACTTCCCCTCCCTTTGCCTTTGACTTGCTGATATTTATGATATGTTCAATTATGCATAGTATTATCATAAGTTTTTATTTACTCCTGACAAAATTATAGGAATACATTATTCTAAAAAAATAAATATTTGATAGTCAAGTATTTCAAATTATTACTTGCTATGTTAGGCTTATTTTATCCAAAATATGTCATGCTGTGATTTTGATGTTTTCATGGAACTATCATTTTCTCAGAGAAATACTCTGGATATTTTAGGTTTGACTAAAAACAAACATTAATTGGCATTATATAGAACCTCTCAGGATGGTTGAAGCTATTTTTTCTATTCTTATTTGATCAAGAGACCTGAACAGTGCAACAAATTTGTCCAATGTTACGTTTTTACATGTTATTTATTTACAATAACTTAAAGGATTACCACTCCAATACTCAATTTGTAAGTTATTTTAGCTGTGCCTTTCAGTGGAATTAAAATAAATATTCCCATGAGATTTTTAGCAAATGTTTATGTCAGCCACGGCTTTTTGTATGAAATGTACATGTTGAAAGTGCAAAACTCAAGTATTATACTGAGGTTTATACTTTTTCTCTAACTGTAATATATTAATACTGCATGACTCGTTGTGCTAGAGAAGTCAATGGCATGCACAAAAACAGCTTTGCCTTGAAGGAATGTTTGAAGTTAAGGAAGAATGAGCACATGTCCCAAAAAAAGAATAGCTGATGTTTGGCATTCGTCCAAGACAGTCCTACCAAGGAGAAAATAATGATGACATTTTTCTTGCAGGAAAATTTTTGGTGTGCTACATTTAAGCTTGGAATCCAATTATATTTATGTTGAGCTTGATTCATAAGACATAAAGATGTTTAGTAGTTACTGTTCAAACTTTTTTTGAAGAGCAGGAATTAATTTTCCACACCTACTGTGCAACTTATAATAACATTAAGCCAGTTATTTAGTTCTACTATTCATCACTCAGCATCACTTAGGTGTTCGTAGAAGAAAACAAGTCTTCGACATAGTGTCATGCTGTGGTCTTAAGATGTGAACACAGACGCTAGTATTGTATATGCTGACAACAGGGTTCAGCCTTAAAAGACTGTCTGTTTACAGCTCATATTCCTTAAAATACTTAACAAAAAATTATTCTCACCCACAATGCACCTCTGATACAGACTTATCGGAGAAAGTATGATTTCTTGTGTTCTCAGTGGAACTAATTCATTTCCAAATGCCTTTAGAAGGTAGAAGTGAGCAGCTACACTGACCTCTCCACTGGAATTCAGCTGCTCTGTCTAGATTTGCTCCAAGGTTGTTATGAACTCTGGAACTGAGTGATACCGGCCTGCAGCAGAGCATTGGTGACAAGACTATTGCTGACTATGTGTGATTTGATAAGCAGCATCAATGATATCATACATCACTTTTCAGATGATTGAAAATAGACTGCCTGAAGGTTTTTGACCAATTTGGAGTTGCCCAGCTTTTTGTGGAGGTGACATACCAGTAGACAATGCCAGCATTGTAACTGTGCTGAATATCTGTGGTTAAGGGTGAGCGTAGTTCTAGAACGTGAGATTGTTTGGCTCTATCTACTGCATCTTACTTTGTTAACACGTATAAATACCAATTATAACCACCAAGTATTCGTTATACGGATCTGCGTGTTAACATCACATGGTAATATTTGTACACACTGGATTGCTGAAATAATATTTGTAAAATTAAACATTTACTCTATTAACCAGAAAAGGATTATTAACAACAGACACAGTGCATATAAAATACTGTAATTTTCAGTAAACTTTGTAGAAAGGGAGGTAATTTCACTAACCCTAAATCTAAAATATTTGCACACTAAACAATATATGGCATAATGCCAATGAATGGGTAACAATTTTATTTGGAGTATCTGGATGATTAGTGACTGCAAGCTGAGACACCAGCATATTGCTTAAAGAATTTCACTCAAAAATCATCTTTGATATTGAACTTGAGAAGCTCAGTAAGGAAACTCGAGGTGAAGTATCAGCTTTACATTCACATGCAGATTTGGAGTGCTCCTCCTGCCTTTTCATACGAGGGAATCATTGCTGGTCTGTGTCAATCAGTTGCCTATTCCACCTCTCTGAATAATCTACTTGAGAATCACCGTTGCTGGCAAGTTGCCTATTTCAGTTGAAAATCCAGAACAAACTAAGTAACTGCCCTAGAAACAACACAGATCCCAGTAATTCACTGTAGTGCTGAAATGAGCTTTAAAGATCAATTTTTGGAGGCCATTGGGTCACTCACTTGATGTCAATATTGTGGCCATTCTCACAATAGCCACTTCACCACAGGAATCTTTTCACTGTAAAAGAACTGCCAACAGCATACGAAGTATATTATAATAAAAATCCACTCATGAACACTATATATACCTACAGAACAAATGCAAAAATTCCTATCAGTGACAATTGAAAAGAGCAGCAAGTTAATACAAAAGGAATTACATTTGTAATGATGAATTCAAAACATAACCATATTGAATGCACTTTGATTTATCTGGTCTTGTGATATTTCAGTTGTCAGTGTAGTAACTGAAAAGACACTGCAGCGAAAAATGGATCATTGCACCTTGTCAGATTGATTGGTCCATGGACCCTCACCCACCTAATATGGATGGAAAACCTAACAAAGACAGTGAAGTGAAGATGAGATTGCCACCTGTGTAATGCTATCTACCAGACAGATTTTTCATTCATTTCGGCCTTCAGCTTTTCAAGTTGAGTGATACGGCATCAAAATAAAATGGTATTGACTACAATTATGGATGGCAGACAAATGCAAATACAATTTATATAAATGGGTAAAATAAAGAATATACATGTATGGATCCTGAAATTCCATCGGACTCCTCTCATTGTTCTGAGGAAGGGTCACTGGACCAGAAACATTCCTGATTTACAGCATCCACAGTTCTTTTGGTTTTTATTCCTTACGTTGGTTGGATGTGGATAGAGTAAAGCTGCTGCCAGCTCAATGATAGTGGTTAGAGGCCTAATACTTTGACATGGTTCATGGTCAATAGCTTTTACAAGTTGGTGAGCTGCTTATACCTTTGGAACAGCTTAATAATTGTGAATATTGGAAAAATTGCTGACTTCCATCATGGAGCTCAGCATTTATTGCTCATTGCTAAGTGATCTTGAGAAGCTAGTTGTGATTTGCCTTCTTGAAGAATTGTAGTCCATAAAATGTAGGCAGACCCACAGGGCTGCGAAGGGACATTCCAGGGTTTTGACCCAGTAATAGTTAAGGTACTGTGATATAATTCCAAGTCAGCATAGTGTGTGGCTTGGTGAGAAATTTCAGGTGGTGGGTGCTTCCACATATATGTTGCCTTGTCCTTCTAGATGGTTGTGATCACATGTCTGGAAGGTTCTGACTAAAGAACCTTGGTGGGATGTTGCAATATATCTTATAGATGGCACAGATGCTGCCATTATTAAGTTGGATGTGTTAAATGGGATGCCAATATTGGGTGTAATTGATGGCATCAAGTTTCTTGTGTGTTACTGGAGCTGCACCCATCATGGAAAGTGGGAAGTATTCCATCACATCCTGTTTAGTGTCTCTTTGTTAGTGAATCAGCTTTGGGGAGTGAGGAACTGAATATAACATCTGACCTGCTCTTGTAGCCATAGCTTTTATGTTGCTTGTCCAATTCAGATTGTGGTGCATGGAAACAGCTAGGATGTCAATAGTAGAGGGTTAATGATGGTGAATTTGAAAGTGGGAAAATTTTTAGATAAAGGAGGTAAATGGGCCCTGGAGGCTCAAAGATCTTGGGAAAAGGCTCGCAGTTAAACTATAGATCCAGCCAGAGCATTAATGCTTCCTCTGGCTCCAATGAAACAACTTAAATGGTTGTTTTGAACAGCTGAATGGATATTTTTATGGAATCCTAATCAGGCTGCTCTATATCAAATCCACTGGGCAGAACATTTGCAATGCACAGTCGGTTCATCTCTGAATAGGATTCAGCTCCTATTGATTTCATAGAACCTATTTTGCACATCCTCTCCAGTCATTTCAAATTTCCCCTACGAAACAAAAATTCTTTGGGATTTCAACCTTTTTTTGTCTATCTTGCACAGCTTGCGGATGTCATTTGCAAGGTCAGTATTTGTTGGCCATTCCCTGTTGCTGTTATTTCTTAGGGTGGTTAAGAGTCAGCCACATCACTGTAGGTTTGGAGTCACATATAGGCCTGATTAGGGATTGATGACAGATGAGTGAACCAAATGGGTTTGATGGAATGATGACAGATGAGTGAACCAGACATGAGTGAGCCAAATGGGTTTTTACAATCAGTGATAGCTTCATGGCTACCATCACTGAGACTAGGTTTCAATTCTGGATGTTTGCATTCATTGTGTTTTAAATCTCCCTAGTAGCCATTGTAAAATTTAAATCTATGGCCCCAGAGTTAGCCTGCATTATCAATCCAGTGACAATTCCACTATGCCGGATTTTCCACAGGGTATAAGATGTTAAGCACTGTGTTGTCATTGTACAATTGCTCTATTCTCTTATGAATGGGGAAGAGGGTGCAAATTGGTTAAATTGTGGAATTTAATTCCATAATACTAGAATTAACACTGCGCCCATAGGAGTTCTTTTCAAATTCTTCTATCAAAGCTGAAGATATAACTGACTTTAAGTGATGTTAAAAAAAGGCAACATGTTGTGACAAATCTGCACCGACAACCCTCTATACTCTGTCTGCTACTTTAATTTGATCTTGATAGCAAAAATAGAAGTATAATGTTGGGCACTCATCTCTTCTTTTATATGTTTATCCTTTTGGGAGACATGTGGTGAGTTTGTTGAACAAAAGGAGAAGGTAGGATTGTAATATCTTCATTTCTCTTTTCTGTGCAAGTATCAACCATATACTGTTGGTAAAGTCACACTTTATATTTGCTCTGCTTATGCTTACTTAATATTAGAAAGTCTAGGTTCAGAAAGCACAATTAATTCTGTCAATGTATGCTATGTTCAGATCACGTCCTATTGTAGACTCTCCAATAATCCATGGCTATAAGATTTGTCAAGCAAAATTGGGGAATATCTGACTCTCACTTTCTATTTGATTCTGCTATTAAATACAGTAACACGGGCTTTCTTTTAGCAAAACTTCCATTGTTATTAAAATGGAACAGAAAATATGGTACAAAAGATGAAGAATAAAATAAAACTAATAATCTGTGTTACTTGACAACTAAAATTTTGAATATTTTGAAAGATTGAGCATTGTTACCTAAAAGAGCAGCTAAAACACGAAACTCCCTTTTTACTGTAAATGTGCTTTTAAAATTGTACCTTTATCTTTCTTTCATCAGGTTATAACTTATAAATAATAATGTTTGCATTTTATATGTTGAATTCTCCTACAGCATTTGACTTGCTTACATCATTTAATTTGTCTCCAAAGAAATCTCCATCATCTCCAAAAACCTAAAATGTAAATATGAACAGATATAATCTAAATAAATGGCAGCTCTGTTATTTTTGATGTAAACCAACAATCATGATCATAAAAAAAGTTGGACAAAACTCTCATTACGCATTTTTGAAATTGTGAAATTATGAGTTTTTGGGTTCCTAACCTTGTAACTCATTATACTGTGTCTTTAAATGCTCGACTATTGGGATAATCTGTAACCACAAACATGTGAACTGGTCACATACAGTTATAACATTGGTTTAGTTCAAGACTATAAATGCTGTTCCTGTGATTCACAAAAATCTGACCTTTCTGAATCAGTAATATCTTTATGATCTTTCAGTCTGTTGATTTCAAGTGAGAAATTGCATTAGACTTTGTTGGACCAATCTGAGTCAAATTAGCTCAAACTCTTCAGCTTTTTAGTGGGATATTGATCACTCGTGAATTCACAAAACACCATTTTAGTGTTGACCTATAAGCACTTGTCTCAGTTACAAAATAGACATCTATCTCTAGAGGTTTGAAATTAAAGTCAGTACATTAGCTCAATACAGTTCATATTCAGAGGTGAAGGTGCAAGAGTAAGCGTTGTAAATCTGAGTCAGTAAATAAGCAGTCATAGAGCCATAGAGATGTACAGCATGCAAACAGACCTTGCGGTCCAACTCATCTAAGCCGACCAGATGTCCTAAATTAAGCCAGCCCCACTTGCCAGCAATTGCCGCATACCTCTAAACCCTTCCTCTTCATGTACACATCCAGATGTCTTTTAAATGTTGTAACTGTACCAGCCTTCACCACTTCTCTGGCAGCTCACTCCATACACGGGCCAACCTCCGTGTGAAAAAGTTGTCCCTCGGGTTCCTTTTAAATCTTTTCCCTCTAACCTTAAAACCTATGCCCTCCAGTTTTGGAGAACCCCACCCTGAGGGAAAGGCCTTGTCTATTCACCCTATCCATGCCGCCCATAATTTTGTAAAGCTGTATAAGGTCACCTCGCAGACTCTGATGTTCTAGGGAAAATAGCTCCAGCCTATTCAGCCTCTCCCTGTAGCTCAAACCTCCCAGTCCTGGCAACATCTTTGTAAATACTTACTGCACTATTCCAAGTTTAGCAACATGCTACCTATAGCAGTGAGACCAGAATTGAACACAGTGTTCCAAAACTGGCTTCACTAATGTCCTGTACAGCTGCAACATGACATCTCAACTCCTATACTCAATGCACGCATCAGTGAAGAGAAGCGTACCAAACGCCTTCTTCACCACCTTGACTACCTGCAACCCCATATTCAGTTGCTACCATGGAACAAATGGAGGGAAATTTTAAGGGAAAGTTCCGTAATTGTTTAAGAAATAAAAATTAGCGGCTGAGTTTATATCAGAATTTGGCTAAATGTCAGTTTCAGGGAATTTCGTGGAGTATTTCTGTCGGTCAGCCCTAGTGCATTTTTCATTCTTTTCTCCACAGCTTGTCAAATTAGCGATGTAGAATGGAGAAAATTCTTCCATTGCCACGATAACCAAAGACTGGTGCCAATTTTAAAGCCCAGCATGCACCAAGTTCTGGAAGTCAGAAGCTGCCCTTCAGTGTCTGTATTGGGAGGGGCATGAGAGAGAAAGGCAGCCGACACTTCAGCTCAAATACAAGCTGATATCTGTAAATGCATCGTTACATTACATGATCACCTCTCTGATCCACAGTCATTGTCCCTGCAGCTACGAGAACCAAGCTTCCCAGGTTACCTGTGCTGAGCAGCGTTTCAACTTAGTTTCCATTCTAAGGGGCTGTGACCTTTTCAGTAATGCCCACCGTAGCAATAAGCATCTCACTATTCAATGTGGGAGCATCACATTTGAAGAAAAGCCTTCAAACGATTGAAAACTTTCACTTCTATTCAGCAACAGCAAAAGTGAAGATAACGTACACAAAGGAAACTTAATTTCCCTCTGGGAACTGATTGGGGCTGCTTGCATTTGGAACTACAATCAACTTATATCAGTGAATGATTATCACTGATTATCAGGAATGGGGCGACACGGTGGCTCAGTGGTTAGCACTGCAGTCTCACAGAGCCAGGGACCTGGGTTCGATTCCAGCCTCAGGAAACTGTCTGTGCGGAGTTTGCACATTCTCCCCGTGTCTGTGTGAGTTTCCTCCGGGTGCTCCGGTTTCCTCCCATTGTCCAAAGACGTGCAGGTTAGGTGGATTGGCTATGCTAAATTGCCCATAGTGTTCAGGAGTGTGTGGGTTATAGCGGGATAGGTCTGGGTGGGATGCTCCAAAGGGGCAGTGTGGACTTGTTGGGCCGAAGGGCCTGTTTCCACACTGTAGGGAATCTAATCTAATCTAAAAAAGCTCACATTTGTGAGAACAAAATTTTAGTTCAGTCCTGTCTGGTTTGTTGAGCCTAATGCTGCTGTGTTCTATCAAGTAGAAGGTAATATTCCACCTGCTCAATGTCCATATCTTCCTCCTCAGAAAATAGCTGCCACTCTCCCAACTTTTTGGCATCCATCATGTCCTTTCTGTGCTTGGTCTAGTTGTGCAGAGCACAGCATGCAAGGATTGTGCGGTACATTGTGTCTGGCATATGCTGCGAGGCGTCAGACTGATCCGAGCATCAGCATTTCATCTTCAGCAGGTCCACCATCTGTTTTATGATGGTCGTCCTGGAAGAATGGGCAGGACTGTATTTACACTTAACCTCAGTCAGACAGGGGATGGCATAATTGACTCATCACCATAGTTGCAGAGGATCCCCTTTTTCTCTCAGTAACTATCCTTGTAAGGCACCCAGCCCTTGAAATCAAGCAGCAACATGGGAAATCCCAATAATACAGGCATCATGGCAGTTTACAAGGTAATGTTATCTAAGATGTGTACTAATTGCAATAGCACTGATGAATGAAATCCTTTCTTTGTTGGTGAAGGCAGCTGCACTATAAGATGGGTGTTCTGAACCTGATATTCTCAAACCTGACATGTGCTGAGTCCTTAATGTCCTACACTGAGAAGAAGCCAGTTACATAAACTCTACTGCCAGACTGCAGGACTGACTCATCATGGGAAGTGAGATGAGGGAGGGTGAGTTGCAGCCAGCAGTTCTATCAGACACAAAAGACACCTAAGCACAGTCCTCCATACAGTGGAAGAAATCCGAGAAAAAAAACACGGAATGTATCTATATGAGCCTTTGACACAGGGACCTTATTCTGATTAACGCAACACACTGCATTTTGTGTGGATATAGTTGGAAGTGATGTATGATTGCTGATAACTTCTCCCACATACAAGTGCAGCATTAAAATTGAGAATTCCATTGGAAGTTGGTCGGAGATGTGTAATGATGATGTGGTGATGCTGGTATCTGTGTCCGATGTGAACATCTGTCGACAGGAGTTGTGGGTAGTCAAAACGCCTGGCGTGTGCCCTAAGATGTTGGGGACCGTTGTTCTGGATGAAGGCCTGGAAAAGGTAGCCGTAAATTGGTGACCATACACCTTCTACATGAGATAATGGGAACTGCAGATGCTGGAGATTCCAAGATAATAAAATGTGAGGCTGGATGAACACAGCAGGCCAAGCAGCATCTCAGGAGCACAAAAGCTGACGTTTCGGGCCTAGAGCTCTCTGATGAAGGGTCTAGGCCCGAAACGTCAGCTTTTGTGCTCCTGAGATGCTGCTTGGCCTGCTGTGTTCATCCAGCCTCACATTTTATTACCTTCTACATGATTGAGTTTGTTGGTTTGGCAAGTATTATTGAAGGAGGCCTTCATGTTGCGAATTGTCACCATTTAGTTTCTATCTGGCACTTAGAAGAATAATAAAATGCTTATCAATGAGGTGAGATTATGTGCTAATAACACGCAAATTAATGCAAATAGGTCTCTTGTCATTCACTAGGAAGATTCACGTCATGCTATTCAAAGCCTGATTAGAGAATTGGACCTTTCTCTTGGTGTTAAGAATCTCATTTCTGTTGAATTTACCATATTTTCCCTACTGATTCATTTGCTGCCCATGTTGCTAAGGGGCTGAGATGATCCAGCCACAATCTCTTTACAATCCATCAATACCTTAATTTCATGCTTTTGCAAGAGCCATATTTAGTTTCTTATTAGTTTTCACTTCAATCAGTCTGCAAAATCATATATTAATTTGATCTCCAAGCATGATATAATTGTTTTTGTACTATTAATACCAACCAACGTTTGATCTAATTTTCTTTCATTTGGCATAACTTAAGTCATTTAAATCTGTGACCCTTAATTTTTTTTTGCATTGCTGCAACTTAACTGGTCAAGGGTTTGCGTATGTGCCAATATGTACTCTACCTATGTATATACCTCCTGTGCTGTTAGAAAGGGATCTGGGAATTTTGACAGTGACAGAATGGCAATATAGTCCCAAGTCAGATTGGTGTGTGGTTTGGATAGGAACTCTGAGATGGTGCTTCATGCCTGCTTACTCTTGTTCTTATAGGTGATCAAGTTTGTTATTTTGGAAAGTGTTGTTGAAGCAGGCTTGGCAAGTTCCTGCATTGCATCTTGTAGGTAGTGCACCCTGCTTCCAAAGGACCTTGGTGGTTAAGGGAGTGAAAGTAGGATACCATTGAGCAGCTTGCTTTGTCTTAGATAATAATTTGTTTTTTTTTATATGTCTCCACCTCTTATTTGGCTAGTTGTCCACCACCATTCATAACATCTTGTGGAAGGACTTCAGAGCTCAGATTTGACCAATTGGTTGTGAGATCACTTAGCCCTACTTATTGCATGCTGCTTCTTCTGTTTGGCATGCAAGTTGTCCTGTGTTGTAGCTTCATCAAGTTAACACGTTATTTTCGGGACTATTCCTTGCATGCTCTCTTGCACTGTTCATTGAACTGTTCATAAATCATTACTCAAACTGTTGCAACAAAAATCTATAATTTTTTTAAAATGTGGAACAATTTTTTTTATATATACAGGTCAAAACACTACAATTTTTGAAAAAACATTTCCCCAAAATGCTGAGGCTTCAAACAACCTAAGTAATCAAAATAAGAATTCTGTAATTCAGAAACTGTGCAATGCAACAATTGATAGCTCAATTTCAGTCTATTGATTGTAACAGACTTTGCCTCCAGATACATTGAACTTTGCATTCATTAATTTATGCACATCATTACACACACAGTGTTTTTACATACAACCATTAGTCATGCTCTTTCCTAATAACAGCCCTTGCTTTTAACAAAGAAAATATTTCAAATAATTAAAGACTAGAGCATTACATTGCTTAAAAACTACGACCATTTCCTAATGAGAGTTACTGGAATGAAAATATCCATGACCTGGGCTGGCTCATACAACCTTTCACATGGCAATACTTCAATCAAAATAGTATTTTCTGAAAGCACTGTGGTGGTTTAACTGGAGGGAAGTATGCTTAGATGTATTTGATTCTTGAGTTGTTGCATATCATCTAATTTATTGTCACAGTTATGCCATTCTTCAGGGCCCAACTGAGAACATGGACTGTATTTTAGTACATTGCTCACATTTGTTTAAAATCATTATTACAGTGATTATCTCATCTTTCAGCTTGGGCATAATCAGAATGGTAATACGCTGGTGCACCGACATTACGCAAAACAGGTCAATAGGAGGCTATCTGTAGGAGGGAAAGCAGCATATGAGAAAAGGTCAAAATCAGGCTAGGTCAATTTTGTGTGCCTCATTTTTTAACAATGCTAATAATAGCAACCTGGTGTTTTTAATACCTTTAATGTAAAACATATAAAGTACTAATAAAATTTGAGTGCTGCTAATAGCCTAAGTGCAGTTTTCCCTCCATCATTGTATTATTAAGCACAAGATTGAGAAAGCAAGTATAATTCTGTGACTGAACAATAAAGAGGAAAGAAAACAAGGATCCTGTATTATTTGAATTTTGTTCTTGGTGAACCGAGTAGAACCTGTAAAAGGCAAGAATTAAGCCCTCCCCTCAATTGGAGTTGAAAAGCTGCTGCATATAAAATCCAGTCAGGTTGCTCACTCTTTTTACTGAGGCTTTTAAATGCCTTGACCCACTGTCATGGTTTCTTCCATGCTGCAAAGACAGGTCTGTGGCCTTAGTGTTACTCTGGCAGCTCTACTGCATAGGTTGATGTTGTATAAGGTGGAGGAAACTCCACTGAGAGTCCCTTTGACCCAGCAGTGGAATGATGAATGATGACTTATTGTCACTTGTACTTTATAATGAACAATGCTGTAAAATACAGTGAAAAGCATCAACTCACCCCAATTTGGTGCCATTGGATTACTTGAGGAATAAAAAGAATAAAAAGACAAAGCTGAAAGAAAGGCCATCTTCGCTTTGCCGAATGTCCTCCAAGCTCATGCTTCTTTTTAAGACACTCCCCTACCCCACTACTAGCATCTCAAATCCAGTCTCCCACCAACCAGTCACCACCCCCAGCCTTTATCTCAGCCTGACAATGTGGTTCAAGTCACTCGTCAGCGTAGAAGGAGTGAGTGCTTTTGGTCTTAGCCATGGTCACCACTTCCAATGTGCTGCTAAAACTACAGAGCTGCCAGTCAAACGATTGATCAGCAGCTCAGTAAGGAATACCTTCTCCTGAGTAAGGAACAAAGTACTGCTTTCAACCATTAAATGTTGTTTCCATCATTAAAATAGCTTTGGGACAGCCAACGGGATCATGGGCTGACTCTTGCTGAATTTTCAGTCGAGATCAGGCACTGCATGATGATTAAATTGAGCCCATATTGTCTGAGAACATATAATACATATTACCTCCTTGTATTGAATATCACAAAATGCTTTATCCATTGAAAACACAGGTTAAAAGATGTATATCTACAGGGATCAACTGGGCAGCTGGCTACTATTTGCACAGTCCGCACAGACTTCCTCAGTTACATTCTCAATGGTAGGCTGCCTGTCTCAAAGAATTAATATTAATCTGTGCCATTAAAGGAATAAATGCTCCGTAGCATTGTTTCACTTTGCACACAGGATAGATAACTTTCTTTCAAAGAAAAATCTACGATATGACTCAGGATGAAAACAGCAAGCTTTTCTGAACATTATTGGGTAAAACCAGTGCAGTTTGTTACCCCTTGCAGCAAGAAATTGGACACCTCCATATTCCCCAAAATGCTCTTCAAGACACAAATCGGGCATATGATGGAATACTCTCCAACTCCATGGAACAGTGTAATTCTAACAGCTGGTCTCAAAAACACGCAGGACAAAGCAGTCAGTTTGATTGGTCTTGGAACCTCCTCTCTAACAGGCTAGTGGGTTTACCTTCATCACATGGATCACCATCATCTCAAGGACAATTCAGAATGCACAAGAAATATTTGCCATGCCAGCAGTGCCCAAATCCATGAAAGAATAGAAACAAAGCTGGTGGCTCTAAATGCTATTGTCAATGCTTCTTCCCCCTAGGGTTAAATATTTAATTGCTATGAAAGGATGCTTCCAATAATTGTATTTATGATTGCAATTGAACTGTGACATTGTGAGGAGTTGCCATAGACCAGGAAGATTCTAAGGTTACAAGGAAAATATAAGAAATGCTACATCCTTGCATCTTCTCTATGAAACCAAACTGAGGCAAAAAAACTGGCAAAAGCTCTTCTTTCAGGATTGCTTCTTCCCTCTCACTGTTTGTTTAATCAACAGATGCTTTATTTTACAGAGCAAGGCAGATTATGTTTCTGATAAAATCAACTTATCCAAAAGTATGAAAATAAAACACATCTTGGGATATCTGTATATTACCAGTTGATGTCTATCTAATTCTTCACTAAGCTCAGTCTGTCTACTTCCCTCTGGGACACCATTCAAAGCTGCTAAGAAACAATGAGCGCCTTGCTGTATTTCCCAACTAAAAGACCATCATTGTGTACAGTTTTCCAGTTTAGTGAAGCAGCTTTAGATGCTGTAATAGATTCTCATTCTGCACATTGGATGATTAGTTCCTGGGGCATGATCTCTTCGAGAATATGGGCTGGAATGTCATTGTTTAAGCAGGAATTGAGAGACATGAATTGTCTCAATACAGCAATCCTACTCTCCAACTCCATGGAACAGTGTAATTCTAACAGCTGGTCTCAAAAACACGCAGGACATCAGGATCTGCTGATGTTATTTTTATTCAAGATAAGTATGGCCTGGAGTCAGGCCACACTTCTCAGGTTAAAACATCCCCTTTCTTTGCTGGAAAGCTGGCCCAATTCTGTAAATAGTTGGACAACCATGCACAGACCCCACCTAAAGCTTCTCCCCTCCATTTCCCCCATATCACCATCTCACAGCCTCATTATACCCCAGAAGCCCATCAAACCCACTCACACTGTATTTCCTACAAACAGAACTCAGAGCACTATAATAATATCTGATAATGCTTTATAAGCTCATAAATCTGTCAAAATAAACAAACTCCACATTCCCTTTGCGAGCTGTCTCAACGTGCACTACTGAGTAAAATTGATTAGCGAGTTGGAAGGCCACTAAACATCCATAATGAAATTCCACTTAGTGACAGTATAAATAACCCCCACTGGGAAGAATCCATTAGAGCCTCTGACCCCAGCCAGCAGCTCAGCTTTCCAGAACAAGAGTGTCAGAAGTAACCACAACCCAGCAGGTGGTCGCTCACAACTTTAAAAATGATGCATAATGATCAATAACAGCAATAAAACATTTCTAAGTTATGCCACAGCTTTTCAATATAACCTGTAAAATAGGAAACACATTTTGTATTAACCTTTCTTAACAGTCTCACCTCTGAACAAAAGTTCAGCCATGGTTCATGAGACCTCTATGCAGGTGAAATTCACATCACCGACTAACTCATGTTTTCTTTCATTAAAATTGTGCAAGTTCATAAATGCCCACTTCAGCAGTATTTCTGGCAACAGCAGTGTATAGACTCTTGACCTACTCTCTTAACCTGTGCTGATTAAAACTACTGGGTCTGCTGGGAATGGGGCAGGCATACTGAATTTGGGACTACCTTTGCCATTTTGAAAGCCCACCAGACAAATTCAGTTCCACTTTAATATTGGAATATCTGGTCATGCAGTCTTTGGCTTTACATATTTTTGATCTAAATTGCCTATTAATTTTAAAGTCTACATGGTTTGAATGATATACAGAGATTACATTTGATCCTTTAATAGGATTCAATTTGTAATATCACAAGTAAAGTATCCTGCATTTTACAAGTGAATAAAGCATCATTACAGACAACTTTGAATGCTCAAATCCTATGACCATGTATCATTACATATCTTTATTCTTCTATCATCGAAAAGGCTTCAGTGAAATGATGAGAATAATATTTTCAACCTTACAGCTGCTCCATCTCTAAAGTGTTAAATATTTAATTTCAATCTTTGTTAACTTATTAGGGTTTAAAAATTGGCTTAAAAATGCCCACATTTTCTTTCCCCCAATTTCAATTCAATCAAGAAAGAGATTACATTTATTTAACACCTTTTCGCCTTCAGACCATCTGAATGCATGGTCACTAGATTACTTCTAGAGTCTAGGCAATGCTACTTTTTGGGGCAAATTTATACACAGTAAGATCGCACAAACAGCAACCAATACAAACGGTCATTATTCCGGTTCACATGGTATTAGCTGAGGGATAAATGTTGGGCAGGATATGGAGCATTCACAACTATCACACATCTACCATCTTCAAAAGAAATGTGATATTCACATAAATTTAATTAAACTCTTCAGTCGCTTTTGTCAGGTAAATGCATTAACGGATGCAGTACATTCTTTGCCTAATGGTGCACATTTAGATTTACATTTTGCAGTTGAAGGGGAACAACAGTCAGCTTCTTTCTAAAAATAGTTATTGCTTTCCCCAAATGTAGACAGTGTGTTTGTAACAAATACGTGCTGCAAATCATTAAATTGTAAAACAAAATTGTATCCACAGCTTTGTCAGTTTCAATTAAGATGAAGGCATAGGTATATTTTCTTGCTAGCACTACTTGCAGTGACAACAAATACGGTTCAATCTTTGCATTTTGAAAATTGCTTGCCTTCACTTTCACTTTGTTCTTATGATGAGGTATTAGCCAGGATGGGAAGAGTTGGGTAACATTGACTGCTTCTACAATAAAAGTTGTAATATTTAGTCAGAGACTTACAAGCAAAATGAAATACATTTTTATCACTTTATTGACTTGACATTCTCCCTTAAAAACATACAGGCATCCATTCACAACTAGATTATTTAATTTAAAATGTTTGGAAGGTATATGCAAAGATTAGAGTCTTTTAATACACACTATTATTCTGAATTGTGATCACACCATGACAACTACAAGAGACTCACAAGCTCAAATGTGTGATATAATTTGGTCTACCGTTTTCTTCTCAGAAAAGAAAATGGTCCCCTTTATATTATTGCCTGTCATTCAAGATCCCAGATTTACGCAGATTTACTTTTGCTTCATCTTAGACCACAGTGATTTAATCCGATTATTCAGAACTTCTTTCTTATTAGCTGATCCAAACACTTTAAATCAACCAAATAAATATCAACAACTAGGTCTCTTGTGGTGCAGTGATAGTGTCCTTACCTATGAGGGAGAAGGCTGAGATTCAAGTCCCACATGTTCCAGAGGTATGTTAGAACATATCAAGTTGATTCGAAATGTTTATTAACCTCATGTCCCACTTTCAGCATTAGCCATGTACTCGTTATATCCCTCTTTACCCTATAACTTCTAATCTCCAGCAACTTCTTTATGTTATTTGTATTAAAAAAGGTGCTACACGCAATCCCAATTTTAGGTTTATGTTTATTAGATTTTTTTTAATTGCTTCACCTCCTTTAACTTATCAATTAACTAGACTTTGTTATACTATGCTCTGAAGACTGTTTTCTCTCCCAGATGCTGAGTTTATCCAGCAATTGGCGTTTGTTTGTTTCAGATTTCCAACATGCACAGTTCTTTGTTTTATTTTACTGCTTACAATGAACTCTGGTTGAGACATTGTTGTTCTATTGGCCTTCACCTTCTGTCAATTTAAAGAAATTGATCGACAAACAAAGGATAGTTTCCTGCACTATTCATGACAGCTGCTCTTTGCCAAGAGTGGCAGATTGGCGAATCATTTCTTATGGTTATTTGCCCCTTTTTTATAGATGTAACTCTTATTTTGAGTATTGAGGAAACCTTCTGTTTACTCTCCAGCTCCACTTACATACATATTAATACACACCTTTTCTTACATACCTGTAACAAATTGCTTTTTTCCCCTCAAAATTCTTTATGTACACTTCAACTGATGCTTTGAATAAGAGAAAATGCCAGTATCATTTCTGTTTACCTTCACGACTTTATCTCAACCAAAGTAAACTACACCTGCTGGTTTAATGAAGTCTTTATTTTGAGTCGGAAAGGAGATGACTAGTTAAATCCCTCATTATCACATGCAATTCTGTGGGTAACTCAAGACTTATTTTACAGATAGGAGAGCTACTTTAATCTTCAAAGCTGAGTTGTTTTGTGTGGAGATTATATTTGTATAAACCTGAAATAAAACCCAGCCATATGATCAGGAAAGTAAATGACCATGGAATTCAAGTTGAATTGGTGCCCAAAACTGGTTAAGAGGCATGAGGCAGAGAATGGTATAGGGATTTTTCTGTCACTCCAGAAGGGTTCCACGGGGTTCAGTGCCAGGCCTATTTGAATGAAAGTGCAAGATGATCGAGATGTTTGCAGATGTCACAGAAAATTATAGTGTGGTAGTGAACTGCACAAGAATATCAACAGACTGATCAGCTGGATGGAGCAGTGGCAAATGGAATTCAATTCAATAATTAGTACCTGATTATTTAGGGGTTAGCCACTTTCCAGTTTGAACGTTTCATTCTCAGCCTGCCTGGACCATTAGCAAGCTCCTCAGGCAGCGCTAAAGGGTTTTCCTTGGAGCTACGCAGGTTCCCAGCTTCTTACCCCCAGCCCTTACTTTGAAAAGTGGAGTATATCCTGGGTGCATCAGCATCCAAAGGCTTTCTGAGATGATGGCTTTCAAATTATGCTTGCACACCTTCTCAGCCCTATGGGCATTTGGAAATTGACTCCTTAGTCTCTGTACATTTCCCTTGAGAGCAAAGATTCCACCAGCATTTATAAAGTGTCACAAAAGCCCCTTTTATTGTGCTCCAAAGTCAAATTATAATTATGGCAATTGACTTTGGGCAATTCAAAAGTTTTACTTAAATTTAGTAATGATTACATGCTAAGCATACTTACTTGCAAAAACATAAAGTGAAAATAGCAGAAAACTTTGACATCTTGTTAGTACTAAGCATTAATGCTGTGTCTTTTCTCGAATAAATGGGATGAAATCTGCAATGATTACAGAAACAAAATTTCTTATACATCCTTTATGTGGTGACTATTTTAAACTGAAAATACTTCCTTCTGCTGTAATGCTACCATTTAATGAGAGTGATGGAATTTGCTGACTTTTTCTTAAAATATTCTAAAACCTTTTAGACTAAGTAAAATAATTAACCACTGCAATTTGATGGTTTGTTTACAATAAATAAATATCCACAAAGCTTAAAAATGCAACAAATAATCATAATATTGTTTTTTGAGCTTTCATCTCATTAAAATAATTGTAAATCAATTACATCAGCAATGAAACCATTTCGAAGGGGTACATTCATTGTCTCACTATGAATTTTGAATGCTCTGAACCAGATTCACTTTACTCTTCCTGTTTTATAATGGTGATTCCTTAGTATTCTATCACTATTCAAGCCTCTCACATCTTCTACTGCAACTTCTAATTTCTCTAGACTGTTACAAATATTCTTGACAAGAAACAAAATGGGATTTTGACTGACTTGAAGAAAACATTCAGTGGACATGCTACTTCTGAGCAGAGAGGATCACTTTGATCTCTCAGTCACCAACACCGTATTAAAACTCTAAAATACATTCACCTAACTACTCTTAACTTGAGAAAATAGTCGACTGAAACAGCTGTCATTACAACAGGACGACAATGAAAAAATAACATCAAGAATGGAACAGACATTTTCCTCGTAGCTGCTGTCACAGATTTACTTTAAACTATGACAACAGTTCCTTTGCCAATACGATATATTATACAATTACAGCTGCTTTAATGACAAATAGTGAGAGATGCAAAACAGTAAAATAGCATAATTTATATGAATGCAAACCAGCGATTTTAGAGATATCTGATTAATTGACCAAATTTTCATTTGCAAATTGCTGTGAAGAACAACATCACAGACTGTTCCTTAATCACAAATAGCATTTTGTGGTATGGAACTTGCAATAAGGATGTATAAAATAGAGGTATGAATTGAATCCTGAGAACAAAGATCTCATCAAATTCAAAGCAAATGCAAATTGAGCAATTATTTGTTTTGTACCTTTGATAAAGTTCAGCCACTGTATGAACAACCACACTGACTAAAACTACTGCAAAGTACAAGGTTTTACAAGCACAGTTACTTTGAAGTTGCTGACAAACACTCCTCACAGTTTTACATGGATTTTCATGATATCAGCATCCTTCAAAGTTCTCTGATTCAGCTTCAGTTTTAGATTTAATTATGTCAGTAGGGAATTACCCCACAAATTCAACAGACTTCACCGAAGCTGGAATAAACAGATTAGCATTACTATCTTTAAATGAAGTGCTTGGGGATATGTTTTCCCTAATATTAATACAAAGGCAAGTTTCAGGCCAAGGTGTGGTGGGAAGGATGTGGTTAGACAGAGTAGGGGCTGGATATTGATGGCAAAGCTTGAAGCAAAGAAGCAAGAAGCAAATCAAACAGGTCAAATTTTCAGATTTGACCCAATTGACTAATTATAATTTCCCTCCTTAGCTTCATCACTCCGAGCTTCATGGTTAACAAGATACACATTCAGAATAACTGATTTAAAACTGTCTATTTAAACAACAAAAACTGACGTGGAATTTGAAGTGACCGGTTCATATTATGCAATGGAAGTACAGATAGCTAGGTCAGCAATCATACAGGCATACAGTCATAGAGATGTACAGCACAGAAACAGAACATTTGGTCCAACTCATCCACGCTAACCAGATATCCTAGAGAAATCGAGCCCTATTTCCCAGTATTTGGCCCATATCACTCTAAATCCCTCCCATTCATATAACAACCCAGATGCCTTTTAAATGTTATAAATGTACCAGCCTTCACATCCTCTGGCAGCTAAAGGTTGTCCCTCAGAACCCTTTTAAATCTTTCCCCTCTCACTTTAAATCTATACCCTCTAGTTTTGGACTCCCCCACTCCAGGGAAAAGACCTCCTCTACTTACCATACACATGCCGTCTCATGATTTTTATAAACCTCCATAAGTCCTCAGCCATTGACACTCTCAGGAAAACAGCCCCAGCCTATTTAGCCTCTCCCTATGGCTCAAACTCTCCAACCCTGGCAACATCCTTATAAATGTTTTCCGAACCTTTCAAGGTTCTGACATCCTTCCTATAGCAGTGAGACCAGAATTGCACACAGTATTCCTAAAGCAGCCTAACCAATACAGTCCCAACATGACCTCCCAACTCCTACTTCAATGCACTGACCAAGACAGGCAAGCGTACTTAACGCCTCGTACACTATTCTATCTATCTGCAACTCCACTTTCAAGGAACTATGAATCTTGTACTCCAAGGTCTCTTTGTTCAGCAACATGCCCCAGGACCTTACCATTAAGGGTGTAAGTCCTGCCCTGATTTGCCTTTCCAAAATGCAGCACCTCACATTTATCTAAATTTAACTCTGTCTGCCACTCCTTGGCCCATTGGCCCATACTCTGAGGTAACCATTGTTGCTGTCTACCACACCTCCAATTTTGTTGCCATCTGTAAACTTACAAACTATACCCATATGTTCACAGCTAAATCATTTATAGAAATGATAAAAAGCAGTGAATTCATCACTGATTCTTGTGGCACACCATTGGTCACAGGACTCTGGTCTGAAAAGCACTCCTCCACCACCATCCTCTGCCTTCTACATTCAAGCCAGTTCTGTATCCAAATGGCTAATTCTCCCTGTATTCCATGTGATTCAACCAGTCTGTTCTGAGGAACCTTGTCAAGAACCTTACTGAAGTCTGTATGGATCATGTCCACCGCTGTGCCCTCATCAATCCGTTGTTACTTTTTCAAAAAATCACTTGGGTTGGTGAGACATGATTTCCCACACACAAAGCCACATTGACTGTCCCTAATCAGTCCTTGCCTTCCAAACTTACGTAAATCCTGTCCATTGAGATTCCCTCTAACAACATGCCTGCCACCGATGTCACGTTCACTGGTCTATAGTACCCTGGCTGTTGCTTATCACTTTTTTAAAACAGTGACATCACATTAGCCAACCTCTAGTCTTCTAGCACTTCACCTGTGACTATTGATGATCCAAATACCTCAACAAGGAGTCCTGCAATCAGTTCCATAGCTTCTCACAGATTTCTAGGTACACCTGATTACATCCCAAGGATTAATCCACCTTTATGCATTTTAAGATGTGTAACACTTCCTCCTCTGTAATTTGGACATTTTTCAGATTGTTGCTATTTATTTCTCTATCTTCTATATCCTTCTCCACAATAAATACTGATGCAAAATATTCACTTATTTTCTCCCCCATCTCCTGCAGTCCCACACATCCATGGCCTTGCTGATCTTCAAGGGGCCCTATTTTCACCCTAGTTACCCTCTTGTCCTTAATGTATTTATAAAATCCCTTTGGGTTCTCCTTAAACCTATTTGTCACAGCTAACACATAACCCCTTTCTGCCCTCCTGATTTCCCTCCTAAGTATACTACTGCTGCCTTTATACTCTTTTAGGGATTCACTCGATCCCTGCTATCTACACCTGACCTATTCAATGGTGCTTCCTGGAATTCCTCTTGGATACTGTCAGGGCAGGGGTTGACATAAGTGGATGCAAGCTGGTAGCAAAATACAGAATAAGACATAATTTTTTTCCCTTGATAGTTGGTATATTTACAGAATGCAATCTTACAGATCTCACCATCTAAAGAATTAACGTGTCTGAGCTGACCTTCTTTATTCGTGAGCCAAGTTCTTAATCAAAAAGACAGTGTTCTAAACAGCATAATCCCCAAATCATTGAAATACTTGTCCCCAACATCAGAGAGATATATCTTTAATATATCTTACCTTACACCAGAAGATCCCTGTTCAAGTCTCAGCTCTGCCAAAACATGCCCAAACAGATTGATTGAAAATAATTTTCTTATCAAAAAGCTAAGGGCTCTTCTGGTGCAATGCTGCTGCTCCAACTCTGGGCCAAAAAAGTTGAGGTTCAAATCCCACTTGTCCCAGAGGTGGTGTCATACAAACCATGACCAAACAAGTTCATTTTAACTTCCCTCACTCCCATCATGCTCTTCCCAATCAAGGCGCATCTCCCAATATCACCAAAGCAGCCCTGATGTTTGTTATCTTTATTGTCTGATACATAGACCAAACAACCATGGTGCTCCCCAGTCCTTCTAAAGCCCTCAAGCACCAAAATTGTCTGTGTTGACAGGAGTTCTCTGTGAAATACTTATCATATACATCTGGAACTTCTGAGCCTGTATGTGAGTCTTGCAGCTTGAACTTTGAAATGTAACTTATTTTTACTGGCAAATCTCTCTGAAACCTCTGCAACCCAAGTTTGAGCCTCCTCAGCAACTAATGTGAACTAATTAATGTACTAATTAATGACCAGCTTGTACTGATGATCATAATGACTCTGGCAAGCTGAGTCCTCACAAATATTTCTCTGTTAAATGTAGAAATGGGCACGTTGGAGCCAGGATCCATTTGTGGTCCAATTTTTACTTGCCACTTGGTGACCTGTTTTTGCTTGTTACAATTCTACCCCTTTGTGTTACCTGGTCATGATAGAATTTGTCTGATTTGAATTCCATTTTGCAGACTAATGGGTCGAGAACCATTTCTGTTTTAGTGCATTTTACTCACTTTCTAACAGGGCACAAAGGATCAAGCAAGCAGTACAGACTGTGTTGTGAAGATCAAGCACATCGTCACTGTGGTCTCCTTGACTGGCCTATAGACCTGTTGGACTATAACCTGGTGTCATATGATTTCAGACCTTGTCCACCCCAGTCCAACACTGGCACCTCCACATCATAACTGGTCCCTGGCAATGCTCGAGCAATGTTTACTTGCTCTCTGAAACTCCTGGATTGTGTCCTTGGGCCTCCTACAGTCCAAACGAGGTCACCACTCCCAGTAATACTAAAGAACTGTCATCATCTATGACAATACTATGGCTTTAAGATGTGTATTTTGTCCTGGCTTAGTTTTAAAGGGAGGTTTTAAGGCCGAAGTAGAGAGCTGTCTATTGAAATCCCTTAATGTAAAAAGGTTGTGAGGCCTTGAGTTTTTTCAAAAGTCTGAACAATGGAAGCAGTCTATGGGGCAGGATCCCACAGAACCAGGATTTTTTTGTTTATTTTAAGCTTTCAGTAGCAGTTACTGCTGGAGTCTTGAAATTAGGTTTGGAAGCTGCATTACATCTCTCCCTGCTACTCTCTCTCTCTCTCTGACTGTTCTCCTGATTTTTTTTCCTATTGGACTGGAGAATTACACGAAAAACAATTCATTTTTCTGAACTTTCCTTTTGCCAAGGGATGTTACTAAATTGGAATGGTTAGTAGTAAAATAATCTAGTATTCTGTTAAGCTTTCCAGTTGAGTTGTTATTCCAATTTCTTCTCTCTTTTGTTGTATTTTAACTATTGCGTAGGAATGGAGAGTGCTTTGCCTCAAATCCAGTAGTTTGACAAATTGAATTGCGCCCGGAATACAACACTTGACACTTAACTTGAAAATAAGAAAATAAGGCTATCTTCTTAATATATTTCGAGGGAGGTTGGTTCTCTCTGTAACATATCCAACAGACTAGCAGCTCTTGGGAACAGAAAGACTTTTCTTGAGGGGCAGAAGGCATGGCTGCAGTCAATTTACTGCCTGTTCAACATGAAATAAAATTTACTGTTACGTGGAAGCAGTCCCTAATCTCCAACTGGTGATGGGGTCACTACCAGCCTGTACAAATCCTGGTTTATTTTCTAAGCAACATTGACATCCCTCATTCTCTTGGTTCTTCCTGAACTTTCCGAAACACTTCATATCCAACAATATTTAATGACTAATCCTGTACTTCACCAAATAATGTAAACGAGGACATAAGCCAATTGCACAAAAAACTGGTACTGACTACTATTATGAATGGAGCATGATGTGGCTGTAAAAGCTGACTTATGTGAAAATATACAATTTCAGGAACCTATGGTGCAGTGTAACACACACAGTTTCCCCATTGATACTGGACGCACAGTTATCTCCTTGAAATCTTGACAGCTACTAAATATTGTTCAGAAAAACTGGTCTTACTGATTCTTATTATGGTTTAAAGATTAAAATGCCTTTCTAGGCCGTACAGAAGGCTACCCCACTCAATATATGACACCTCACTCACTATCGGTCACCAACTGTTTCCTGCAACTTCCCAAAGATGATGTTTCTACCCAGCTTCAGTTTTCTCACACCCTCCTACTTAGTGAGCATGAATGATGCTTGACCCTTAAAATGCTCTGGAACTCTCAGTAAAATGATTACTTTGCCCACCAGCTACCCAATTACTTCCTCGTTCGGAAATTCAACCCTTGCATTTTTGCTCCTCCATTGATGTTAATATGGTTATAATGACTGCTCCAGCAGGTATGATGGTGGAATAGAAGATGTCGAGCTGATGAAATCTTAATGAATAGTCAAGCATTCTGACAAATCAAGGTCACCTTGACAAGAATAACTAATAAAGAAAAGTTCATTACGCTCTTTGCATGAAGATAGGATAAAAATAAACAATGTCAACTGATGACACAGTTGAGAACTTGTCTGCCAGTTTTTGACCAACTTTAATGTTTGGAAGAAGGCTGCCATTGATTTCTCAGAGGCACTAACTTGTCTGCTGGCTGTCATTGGAAAAATAATAGCAAATTTTAACTTTACCACCCACCTGTACTGAGGTAATAGCTGCAACAGAACAGAAGTAAATGGCTTAGCAACCCATTTCTACTCCACTGCCATCCTCAACTCAATCATCCACTGGGATGTTGAAATATCTGTCTGAGTTGTAAAGAAGCCACATTAATGGCCATGAAACAGGTATTAATTATTATCATAGGGCCCCAAGGCAGTTTTGAGGGTTAACTGGATTTGTATTCGGTAACATCTGGTGGACCAAAGGAACATGCTCCCAAAGTTGTGGATTTTTCTTGTTCATGAGATGCTGGCATCACTTGATAACATTTATTTCCCATTCCTAATTACCCAGAGACCACAATAAGAGTCAACCACATTGCTGTGGGTCTGGTGTCATACGTAGATTAGAACAGGTGAGATTCACTGTTCGTGAACCAGATGGGTATTTATAACAAATGACATTGGTTTCATTGTCACATTTGACCAGCTTTTTAATTCCAGATTTTCATTCCTTAAGTTTCACTATGTGCCATGTTGAAATTTAAACCCAAGTCCTCAGAACATTAGCCCTGGGTTCTCAATTGCTAGCTCAGTGACAATGCCGACTCCGCCTACACCCCCTGAGCAAGTTCCTGGTAAATTACGCAAACAAATATGATGGAGAAGAGGCACAACTCTCAAAATTATCACATAAAATTGATATTTGTATTTATAAGTAAATTGAGTTTGTTTCTCAAAAATTGTCATAAAATTCTACCCTGCTATTGAATTATTGGTTAATGAATGAAATAAAAGGAACGATATATTAATATCAAAGCCATATGAGTACAGTTCTGAAGTATGCCCATCTAACTTGGATGTCATTCTCAAATGATATATAACTATTAATGAAAAGGCAGCTTCCACATCAGATAATACTTGCCATTTTGTTAATGCCTACTGCATTATTTATTACCTAAAATCAATGGATTTTTAGACTTGGTTCTTCAGATTGTCTTTAATTCAAAATTAAACCATTTTAATCATTCATTTGGCTGACAATAGATAGCTTTGGTCTTTTCAAGCCTATATATCTTGTGATATGAATAACTATACTCTGACATCAACTGAAATGTTGTGTTATTTTCATTTATGAGATGTGGGTTTTGCTTCCTCATCTAGCGTTTGTTGCCCATTCCTAAATGTTCTTGAGAAGGTAGTAGTAAACCGTTTTCTTGAACTGCTGCAGTCCTTGGGGCGACAGTGCTGTTAGAAAGGGAGTTCTAGGATTTTAATCCAGTGACAGTGAAGGAATGGTGATGTAGTTCCAAGTCAGGATGGTGTGTGGTTTGGAGGGGAATTTGCAATTCCTATTCATCTTTTGCCCTTGCGGCGATTTGGAAGATGTTGTTTGAAAATCCTAGGTGAGTTGCTAAAGGGCATCTTGTTGAAGGTTCAGCCCATTGGTGTCAGAGTATAATTTTTCACATCACAAGATACATTGGCTTGAAAAGACCAAAGGTATACATTGTCGATGTACATCAGCGGTAAAGGGAGTGAATTGTAAAGATATTGTACAGGGTGCTGATTATGCTATTTCCAAGATAGTGTTGAGCCTCTTGAGTGTTGTTGGAGCTGTATCCATCCAGAACAGTGGAAGACATGCCATCACACTCCTGAGTTGTGCTTCGTAGATGGTAGACAGATTTTGTGGAGGCAGGAGGTGAGTTACTTGCTTCAACATTCTGAGCCTCGGATCTGTTCCTGTGCCTAATGTACTTATAAGCCGGCGCAGTTCAGCTTCTGGTCAATGGTAACACCCAGGAAGTTGTCAATGGTTGCAATGGCATTACCATTCAATGATGGTAATGTCACTGAATAACAAGGAGGAATGGTTTCTCTTCTTGAAGATATTCATTGTCTGGTACCTACTTTATATTAATGTTACTTGCCACTTATCAATCCAAGACTGATTTCCTGGGCATTGTTGCAGGCTGCTTCAGCATTTGAGGAGCTGTGAATGTTTCTGAACATTGTGTAATCATTAGCAAACACTCCCAGTCTGACCTTAGAATGATGGAATGTAATTTATGAAGGAGATGAAGATATTTGGACCTAGGAAGCTGTCCTGAACAATTCCTGTATTGACAACCCGGGACTGAGATAATTAATCTCCAACAATGACAAGCATTCTCCTTTGTGCTAGGTATGGCTCCAGATTTTTCCCTCTGATTCCCATTGATTCCAATTTTGCTAGGAGTTATTGATTCCATACCAGGTCAAATGCTGCTTTGATGTCTAGGTTAGTCACTCACACTTCTCCTCTGGAGTTCAGCTTTTTTGTGCATAGTTGGATGAAGACTGTAATGATGTGAGGAGCTCAGTGGCTCAGGCAGAACCCAAACTAAGTATCAGTGAGCAGGTTATTGTTAAGCAACTACTTCTTGATCACACCGTCAATGACCATTTCTATCACCTTGCTGATGATCAAAATGGGGCAGTAATTGGTTGGGTTGGACTTCTCATACTTTGTGTATTGGCCATAATTAGGCAATTTTCCACGTTGTCTGGTAGGTTCCAGTCTTGTAGCTATGTTGGGACAGCTTGGTCAGGTAGCAGTATAAATTCTGAAGAGTAAGTCTGAGGTCCCATTGTTGGAGCTTTGTCAGGGTCCAATGCCTATAGCCAATTCATTATATCATATGTGGTAAACTGAACTGGCTGAGTTAGTAAGTTAAAACAGAATTCCCAGCCTTCAAGTTGCTTTTAGCCACAGTTTTTATATGGCTGATCTCTTTTGGTTAGTGCATGTCGGTGTTCATGTGCTACTTTACAATGTAATTTTCTTTATGTTAATGTAATGGCTACCTTGGCCAACATGCTGTATAAAATATTCCATCAAGATATGTAAACCAACTTTCTGAAAAATCTGCTTTTAATTTCCCATTGGTTTCTGGAAGATTGCTATGCATGAAAAGAAGGTGACTTTCTTTGCACACCATCTTTAGAAAGTAACAGACATTAAATATCAGTTAATTGATATTATTTAATAAGGCAAAACAGACCTCAAATATAGCAAGTCACCAATAACTACATGAATTCATATCAGAAACAAATAACAGCTCCACAAGTTATTTTAAGTGTCATTCTTGGAAATTCAGCACTAAATCTATTTTTTACTTTTTTTTGTTTGAAAATCATGAATAAAAGCTTCTGGATTACAAATCATGGAAGCTGGAACAGAATTGTTGTGTACTCTTTTGCATCTTGCTATTCCTTCAATTCAATGTATTAGAATCCACACTTTCAACTCTCACAACTTCAAGAAGCATTTGTGCTTCTTTATAGCCCAAAGTAAAGAGGAGAATCTAAAGATTGTTAAACAGGATTTGAAAAAAAACAAAATCACTGTTGAATTTTAATTGTATCATCTCCCTTTAACTAAACTAAGGCTGGATTGGTGCCCAATTGCTCAGAAATTGAAAAGGTAAGAGTTGGAGCAATTCATTTAATGATTTTTGTGGGATATGGAGGATTGAATTCCAGTTTACAAAAACTCAACTGCCCTTGAACAGAAACAACATATTCTAAAAGAAATGTAATTCAAAATATAACTCATTAAAATGGTCAACTAAGAGCATACTCAAAAAGAATTATTGATAGTTTTCCTTTCACAAATGGGTCATTTCCTGATACATCTTTCATGTTAGATGAGTAATAAATAGTTGTTTTAAAACAATTTGTTTTTATTTCAGTGACTTGGTTGAGACTAAAGCATGCACTTCAGAATATGCTATTTATTTTTAAATTCAAGTTTATAAATTCATACTTGAATTCTTCAGCAATATAAGTGCCCAAGTCTAGTTAATGCAAGTACGCAGTACCCTTCCTTCATTTATCTTTATTGTGGTAACAGTAAATCATTTTACCAATGAAACAACAGACAACTCCGACAACTCACTGGCAAATTACACTGGTACCATTCACCAATGTGTAAACATAACTTTTATTTTGTTCACAAGCTGATATGAATGTGCTGTCAAAGAGACAAAAATATATGTGTATTTTCAAGTGTCATATCAAACTATACATCCAAATAATCAGGCTAAATTCCAAAGGACACCACAGAAAGAGTTAAAGAGAGTTTGACGCCAGCAGCGGGGGTAATCAATTGCCGCAATAAGTAATTTATCATCACTCTCTTACAGCCAACTCAAAGCAGGTTTTAGGCAAGGAATTGTACTAAATGCAGCTAATATAGAAGGGAATTCCAACATCTACTATAGGCTTACAAACAGTAATGGGCGACATGAGGGGTAGTGAGGCCAATTAAGAGACCAAAAAAGAGATTAACACAAGGAATTAGAGGCCAGGGCCAATGGTATTAAATGAATACTTCCCATCCATCTTTACCAAGGAAATAGATATTTCTCAGGTCATGGTAAAGAAAGTAAGTTAAACACTAGAAGCAATTTGGAACTTTTAAGGCAGAGATATTGTATAGCTATCTGTACTTAGAGTTGACAAGACACTGGGATCAGATGAGTTGCATCCAAGGATACAGTGAGAAGTGAGAATGGAAATTCTGCAGCAGTGACCGTAATGTTTCAGTCTCTTTAGACTCAGGACTGATGCCACAGTTGGACACCGCAGGGATCACTGCTTGGGTCCCGAGCTACTCACTGTATATACCAACGATTTGGAGTCAAATGTAATGTTTTCAAGTCTGCTTATGATGCAAAACACATTGAGAATGTGAGTGATGAGGAGGATGTACAAAGCCTTTCGGGGTGATTTAGACAAGTTGAATGAGTGGGCAAGTACATAGCAGATGCAATATAATGTGGACCAGTGCAAAGTTATCCATTTTAGTATGAGAAACAGAATGGCATTGGAACATTAAACAGAAAGTATTATCCAAATACTGATTGATTAGGAAAAGGTAATGTACAAAACGTGTACATTTGGGTGTCCTTGAAAGCGAGCATGCAGGCGTAGTTAACAGTGAGGAAGGCAAGTGAAATGATGGCCTTCACTGCAAAAGGATTTGAGTGCGAGCACAAGGAAGTGTTATTGTAGCAATACTTGGAGAATTGTGAGTAGCTTCAGAGTCCTTACCTAAGAAAAGATATACTTGTCCTATAAGGAATGCAGAGAAAATTCAACAGACTGATTTCTGAGACAGCAGTTAGTCATACAAGAAGACGTCAGTTCAATAGAGCCGGCATTCACCGGAGTTAGTAGAATGAAGCGGATTTCATTGATGCGTATAAAATTCCTACAGGACTTGGCCAACTGGATGTATGGCTGACATTTTCCTCTGTATGGGATTTCAGATCATGGGCTCATAGTTTCAGGACATGCGGTAGCCTACTCTTGAATGAAGTAAGGAGAAATTGCTTCACTGGCAGGCAATGAATCTGTGGAATTCTCCACCACTGGAGTCTGTGCTGGCCAAGTCACTGAATATATTAAAGACAGAAAGCGATAGATTTCTAGAAACTAAGAGTGTTGAGCGATTTGAGGAGAGAGTTGGAGTATTGCACTGAGATAAAGGATCAGCCATGATCATGCTGAATGGTGGAGTAGGCTTGACAGGCTGAAGCACCTTTTCCTGCTCTTATTTTTAATGTTTCTATGTTTTTTATGTTTCAAGAAAGGGTGTAAAGGTAAGTCCAATTACACAGCAAATGGCTTGGGGCCTTTTAACGAGCTTTTGTTTAATAATGAGATAACAAGGTGTAGAGCTGGATGAACACAGCTGGCCAAGCAGCATCAGAGGAGCAGGAAGGCTGACGTTTCGGGCCTAGACCCTTCTTCATTGTTTAATAATGACTATCTTCGTCAATTAGTGTACTACTATTTTCAAAAGAAAAGGGCACTTCTCAAGCAAGATAATATTGCAGTTGGTGATAACAATAATGGTAAAATGTTAAATACATGAGTGCAATTTGTTAGAAATGATTACTTACCTAATTTTTCTTTCCATATCATTGCCTTACATGCGCAGCTTCAGCAACTCTACGCTGTTTTCGTGAAAACAGGTAAGGAATGTGCAGTAATGCTGTAATAAAATACAACAAACAAATTATGTCAATAATACCAAGCATTACTTGAAACTGGTATCAGCATCATTCACCACTGATATTCCAAATTAATATTTGATGCTGTTTTATCAATGTCACTTTCTTCACCGTGCAATTTCCACACATTATATGCTTTGTATTGTTTCCCTATTACACCATCATTGAGAGTTTGAATCATAAGGCACAATACCACTTCAACATAAATTTTATTATTCAATCAACTGAATCTGCTGTTCATTACCGTTAATAATAGGCAACAACAAAATGCCCTAAAGCTGAAAAACCAATCTCTGCATTACATACAATTAGAAACCATGAATGAAGATCAAAGAGGGAAAAACACTAGACAGTTTAGCTACTTCGCACAAAGGATAATAGATAAATGGAACATCCTGTACAAGGAGGAAGGAGACTGAGATTGCTATCAAAATTCAAGCGGATCTCAACAGATGTTTAGCAAAGAAAGCAACTGAAAAGTTTCAGGGATAGGAAATAATTTGAATCTGCCATAAATAGGTTCGTTTGGATTGGGTGGCAAGTTGACGCATTAAATACCCAAAACAGAAAACCAAAATCCCTTTCATTTATATACCGCTAAATTTTAATGCAAGTAGAATGGGTCAGTCAGTCACATCCTTTATGTAAGTTGTTTGCATCCACTATCTGACAAAAGTAAATATCAGATTCCTGCTGATCGGTAGAGATGCAGTATCTAACAATGTCACAAGAAAGTGGGATTATGGTCACTTGACCACCTGACCATGATCACTTTTCTATGGCCAACTCAACCCTCATTTTCTGAATCGTTTCTGATTAAAAAGAGCTACCTCAGGGCATCAGTTTGTTATACTTGTTCGGAAAATGTGATGTTCTTCTGCTCAGCCAATTCTGTTCTTCTGTAAATGATTCTCTCATATTGGAGTTGAGAAGGATTTAGCCCAGTACCAATTCAGGAACAACAAGATTTGTCCAGCAGGATGGCATAGGATGCTAGTCCTTCTTGGAGTTAGAAATGGTCAGTTCTATTCCAGAAACTTGGTGAGTTGCCACAGTGCATTCTGTAGATGACAAGCTATGCAATAATGTTATGCTGGAGGAACGTGTTGATACTGATTGTTCAAACGTCTGTGAATAGATGTGAACTGTAATAGGCCTGTGCTTTCAGAAAGATTGTCAGGAAAATAAAAGTTTGTATTTATATGGTTTCTTTCATAACCTCGGAATATCTCAAAATATCTTGCAGCCAAAGATGTACTATTGTACTGTAGTTACAACTGTATTATAGGAAATGCTGCAGCCTATTTGCAAGCAGCAAGGTCCCACCAATAGCTACATGATAATGATTGGGTAATGTTGATTGAAGAATTTTTAGCAATGTTGATTGAAGAACAAATATTGCCCCAGAAATTAAGATATTTCCCTTGTTTTTCATCGAAATAATGCCACAGTGTTGTTTACATCCATCTGACAGCAGATAATTAAAAATGCAGATACAGGGCATCTGCGTTTATTAGTCGAGGCATTGAATACAAGACCAATCAAGTTATGATGGAGCTGTATAAGATGTTCGCTAGACTGCAGCTGAAATACTTTGTGCAGTTCTGGTTGCCACACTGTAAGGAGGATGTGATTACACCAGAGATCATGCAGAGAAGATTCATCAGGATGTTGCCTGGGCTGAAATGGTTCAGCCATGAAGGGAAACTAGGTAGCCTGCGGTTGCATTCCTTAAATTGTGGTGTACAAAATTATCACAGGTTGATAGGAAGAAAGTTTGCCCCTTAGTAGAGGTGTATTAACCAGGAGACATAGACTTAAGAAATTGGACAGGAGATGAAACCCCACCATCAACAACCTGGGGGTTACCATTGGCCAGAAACTCAACTGGACTCACCATATTAACAAAGCGGCTACAAGAGCAGGTTAGAAGCTGGGAATACTGCAGAGAGTAACTCACCTCCTGACTCCTCAACGCCTGTCCACCATCTACAACGCACAAGTCAGGAGTGTGATGGAATACTTCCCACTTGCCTGGATGAGTGCAGTCCCAAAAACACTCAAGAAGCTTGGCATCTATCCAGGAAAAAGCAGCCCACTTGATTGGCACGACATCTGCAAGCATCCACTCCCTCCACCACTGACGCTCAGTGGCAGGAGTGTGTGCTATCTGCAAGATGCACTGTAAAAATTCACCAAAGATCCTCAAACAGCACCTTCCAAGTGCATGACCACTTCCATCTAGAAGGACAAGGGCATCAGATATATGGGAACCCCACCACCTCCAAGTTCCCCACCAAGTCACTCAACATCCTGACTTGGAAATATGTCACTGTTCCTTCACTATCACTGGGCCAAAATCTTGGAATTCCCTCCCTGATCCACAACAGGAGGACTGCAGAGGTTTAAGAAGGCAGTTCACTGCCACCTTTACAAGGGCAACTAGGGATGGGCAAGATATGTTGGCCAGCCAGCGACGCTGACATCCCACAAATGAATAGAACAAAAAAATGGTGTTTTAAAGAAAAATGGTTTCACGTAGAGGATAGGGATATTTAGAATTTCCTGCCTGAAAAGGTTGCAAAGGCTGGAACTCTCACAACATTAAAAGTATTTTGATGAGCACTTGAAATGCCATAGGGTACATGGCTAAGGACCAAGTGCTGGAAAATGTGACTACAGCAGATGGATGCTTGTTGACCGGCTTGGTCAATGAGCCTCTTCAGTGCTGTAAAATCTCTATGACTCAGGCCAACACAAGTAGGATTGGCAATTAATGCTGGCCTTGCAGTGACACCTACATCTTATGAAATAGTAAAATGCTCGATACATCTGCTGAAGGTCTATTTCCATGCTATAAAACTCTCTGATGTTAGGCCCTCGGTTTAAAACCTCATCCAAAGACAGCACTCCGGACAATGCAACACTTCTTTAATACTGCATTCAAGCATCAAACTAAATTTTCCTTCTCAAGTATTTTGAGTGAGGCTTAAACCCTCAACCTTCTGACTCCAGAGGCAATAAGAGTGAGCCACAACAGACAATAACTAGACAATGTGTCTCGGCATGTCCTTATACTACAACCTGATCTGATTGGGGAAGACAAGGAATTCACTGGATATGGAGTTCTTGGACAGTTTAAACGTGGCAGAAATCCTGATAAGTATTACCCCAACAGATAACATGTAGAAGTTGCAGAAGTATCACCTTATGGCCACATTACTTTCTATTGGTGGTTCATGGGGTTAGTTAATTCATTTAGATAGAGCATGGTGATTTATAAAATTGATGGCCAGATTCAATCCTGACCCAAGTAGTTATTAGCATCAACCTCTTCTTGCCCCATTGTGATAACACAACCTAGAAATATGTGCAAAGCCATTATTAGTCACTTTCAGACTGCAAGGACACTACCTGAAGACAGAAATAACAAATATAACATTTCAATGAAAACATCAATCACAGACGACTGGCAATTTAAAGGCTATGTGAAAGAAGCCCTTGTTTGCATTGCTTTAAAGCTTTTATTTTTAACCTTAGTATAAATTTGCCCAAAATCATTCTCCACTCTGCTGTAATATCAACTAACAATGTACAGCTTGTTGTCTGCTGTGGTCTTGTTTCACCCATCACTTGCTTCACTTGCACCCAGCGGATGAGTCACTCTACTTCACAAGCTTAGATTAACTTGTTATGTTTTCCATTTTTTTTTTCTGTGGAAAATAGCAATTGGCTTTACAATCTTATTCAATCAATCTTACCTTACCCTGGAATAATTTTCAACCTTTGTTTATTTCCTGGTATTGTGCTTCCAGCTTGTAAAATGTCTGATTTGATTAAATCTTTGTTGAATACAATATAGCCCTCTGTTAAGTCATACGCTTCTCTTCCAATTCCAAAAGCACCTTTTCATCTATGTGCTTTTAGCATAATCAAAAATTATTCATATTGCTTTGTTAACTCTTCTCTTCCAACATAAAAATGACATTTTGTTACATTCTTTTTTGGTATCAATACCTTAAGGTTCTTGTTGCTCTGTTATTAATAGCTTGAAATCCCCTGTGAGTACCATCAGCCACATTATCACAACTACCTTTCATTATTGGTTGAAGGTGTGCATTAAAGCTGTTTGCCCTATATTTCTTTTAAGCAGCTATTAATCCCAGGAATTGTAATTTGCACAGTTACCTTCTACAGAGGGACTAATTCAATATTGTTTTAAAAAAACCCAAAGAACTGCAGATACCAGAAATATGAAACAAAAACAGAAATTGCTGGAAAAACGCATTGGCTTTGACGACATCTGTGGAGAGGGAGCAGAGTTAATGTTTTGGCAGTGAGCCCTCTTCAGAACTGATGGTAGCTTGATATTTATGCTGAAGATGGGGTGAGGGGAGGGTATAGGAGTAAATGGTAGGTGGACGTGAAGTCCAGAGAGAGAGAAAAACAGTCAGGCAGACAAGAGAATGGGTAAAGGTCAGCCTGGGAGGATGTTTAACTATCGATGGGGATGATTAGAAGCTGGCAATGGGTTGTTTGTGGTAGCAGCCCATGTGATGACAAGGCCTGGAGCGTGGGTGTTGGAGTAAGGATATGGGACAAGCCCTAAAACTGTTTTATTTAATATTGAGTACTAAAGGCTGCAGGGTCTCCAATTGGAAAATGAGTTGCTGCTCTTCCAGTTTGCACTCAGATTCACTGGAGCAATGCAACAAGCCTGAGGCAGAGATGTTGGCCAGGGGATCAAACACCAGGAATGGCAATGAAAATAATGACAATGAACAAGAAAAAAGACTTTTAACCATTCTTTTGTCTCTCAACTGTTCCATCTCCATTTATTGTTTACTCTTCCCCCTTGCCCCAATCCATCTTTAGCATATATACCAACTTTTCCTTCAGCATATATACCACCTTTTCCAAATTACAATAAGTTCTAAAGAAGGGTCACTGGATTGAAACATTAACTCTGATTTCTCTCCACAGATGCCACTGGACCTGCTGAGTATTTACAGCAATTTCTGTCTTTGTTTCAATATTGTTGAACTTAGTCAGTTGGGGTCTATTCTCCATGATAATCAGAGTTTATTTGTTAATCAATCAGTACTCTCTGCTCATGCAGTTTCAATGTTGGCTTTCCCCTTGAGTTTGAATTCTTGCATAATGTCCTGATGAGTGAAAAATGAAACGCTTCAACAAAATCTTGTCAGTGTCTTTTTCTGCAACACTGAACTTGATACGTAATCGAAATAATTGCAACAAACATGCAATAGTTATTTAAGAAATATGATCAGAAGTCAACTGTATCGCCCCTCAAGCCTGATCTGCTATTTAATGGGGCAAATCGTCTACATCAAATCCCTTGATCTCTTTAGTACTCAAAGATCTATCAATCATTATCTTGAATATACTCAATGATCGAGCATGTACAGCTTCCTGAGACAGATAAAATTTTAGTAATGATATTTCGCCACAGCTTGTTAATTGTACAAATTGAAGCAAGGCACATGGGCTGCAGTGGTTCAAGAAGGCAGCTCAACACCATTTTCTGAAGTGCTTCCATGTATCGGGAGTAATTGCCAAGCCTACATCCCCTGAACAAATATTTAAAAAAACACACACACACACATAGATAAAGAGCATATTAACTGGATGGTTACTTGAGCACATACAAAGTGGTACTCTGATGGTTTCATGGTGCATGGTAGTGTCCCTGCCTCTGGACAAGGAGATCGTGGTTTTAATCCCCCATCGGGCTGTGTTGGTCACAGAGATAAAACCACTATATAGTTACGGAATATAAAGAGGGCATTCAGCCCATCATGTCTATTCTAGTCACCTATTCTACTCATGCCTTCCAGCACCAGGTCTAAAGCCTTGCAGATTACAACACTTCAGGTACAGAGGAAGGTTCCTTCTAAAGGTGCTGAGAGTTCTTGTTTCAATCACCAAACCAAATTCCAGGCACTCATTACCCTAATGTCCCCCTTACTCCTTCAACAAATCACTTTAAATCTGTGGTCCTGGTAATTGATGTGCTCACCTGGGAAACAGGTCTTCCTTGTGCACTCTTTCTAAGTCCCTTATTATTTTGTGTACTTGGTTAAGTCTGCCTTCAGCCCCTCCTGTTCTATGGAAAAAACCCTGACCTTTCCAATCTTTCCTCACATCAACAACTATCATGCCCTGACAACACTCTTATGAGTCTCCTCTATGTTCTCTCTCAAACTTACCAGAATGACACAAAAAATAGTCCAGACTGAAATAACTCCACAGAAGGCCAGTATCCCATCACCAGGACACCCTTTATTTACACATGAAGACTCCTTGACACTGACTCAGCTCGCTCAGAGCCAGCTTTCAGAGTAAACAGAACTCCAGTTTATATCTGTCAGCCAGGACTCCTTGATTGGACTAGATTAACAGCCCCAATCAGGGAACTCATATTCCATTGGGTCCACCTGGCTGACCTCAGTACAATTACTGCACAGACCTGGCCTAACCAGTTTGCGTATATTTCCTGTGTAATGTCTCTACTTTTGTATTCTATAGCTCATAAATCAGTTGTCATAGAGTGCTCTACTCCAGACTGGTAACAGTGAATTTGGTGAAAGAGGAAAGTAATGCTCTTTTCCCATTTCTTTCCTATCTCCAGCCTCAAGGAGACCAGGAGTTGGAAAGTTGTAGAAAACAGGTGAGATTTGATGATGTTCAAGAGTAAAACTGCATGGAAAACATAAAGGTCATGAAGTGGAACAGGAAGCCAGCCAGATAAATAAAAATTGTACTTTATATTAGATTAAGAGGTTTAAAGCGTGAGGAAACAGGTAAGATCCCCTGTATATTTTTATAACTATTTAAACTAGAGGAAGTAAACAGTAAGAGAGCAATTTACTGATAAATCATGGCACAGCGGCTGGGCTCAGTGGAATATTCCTCTTGTGGGATGTGGGAAGTCAAGGGCTCTTGAAGCATCAAGGCTAATATGCAGGAAATGTTGCCAGATGAAGCTACTCGAAGTCTTTATTTCAGGCTGTGCTGCAGTCACTATGAAATACCTGCAAGGCTGAGACCTTTGAGGATAGTATCAACAGTGAAGTGGTGGCAGCACTGCGAGGAAAGCATCAGGTCGAAGATGTCACCCTGCAGGCTGGAGGACTTTCTTAAAGGCGGAAGGAAAGGGAGGCCAGAGTTTGCGCTCCCTGTTGGTCGCAATGACACAGGCAAGAAGAGGGATGAGTTGCATCAAGCAGAATATAGGAAACTATAAGGAATAAACTTAAAAGGTCGTGATCTCACCATCATTCTCGATGCCAGGTGCAGGATAGAACAGAAACACTAGAACAGAATGGTTGAATGCATGGATGTAAGGATGGTGTCGGAGGGAAGAATTTAGATTTTGGAGGCATTAGGGCACATTCTGGGGATTCTGCATAAGCTGGACTGGCTACACCCCAGATGTTGGGACCAATATCTTCACAGGTATGCTTACAATTACTATGGTAAAGGCTTTAAACTAGAATAGCAGGGGGATGGGAATGTGATCTCAGAGCCAAAAGGTGAGAGAAATAAAGATAGAAATAGAGAAACCAAAATTAGAAGGCAGAAGAACAAGGGCTAGCAGCAAGTAGGGTTGTAATACAAAAATAGTGCAAAGTTACCTAAAAAAATGAGGCTAACTGTACAATGTTTGGATGCATAGGGAATTTGCAATAAGGTAGATAAATTAACAGCGCAAGTAGTTGTACATGGGCAGGATATGACTGTAATTACTGAGGTATGGCTGCAGGATAATCAAGGAAAGGAGCTAAACTTCGAAGAGTACTCAATCTTTCCAAAGTGTAGGCAAAACAGAAAAGGGGGTAGTATATCATTAGTAGTGAAAAATGAAATACTCCAACAGTGAGAAAGGACATCAGGTCAAAAAAATCTACATGTGGGATCTGGGGGGCGCTAAGAAGTTTTAGCTGGTTGAAATATTATTTTAAGTTGCATACGTGCCTTCAAACAGGAGGATTAAGTGGATGGCATTAAACATGAAATTAGAGATGCATGCATAAGGGTTGTGACACTATCGATGGGTGATTTTAATCTTCATGTTGATTATGCATCCCACTTTAGAAATAATATCATGATGGCTGAATTACTGCATAATTTCAATTTTATTTTAGATTGGTACACAAAACTTCTGAAATACAAAAGAACTGCGAACGTTGCAGGGAATGTGAAACAAAAACAGAAATTGATGGAAAAACTCAGCAGCTGTGGAAAGAAATCAGAGTTAATATTATGGGTTCGGTAACCCTTCCTCAGAACTGATTGTTGGCAGGAGATGGTGGTATTTATACTGAAGGGCTGAGATGTGGAGGGACAGGGTAGGTAAGGGAGTGAATGATAGGTAAAGATGGAGCCCAGAGACAGAGAACAGCACTTGAGCAAGTAAAAGAACGGCTAATGGTGAACTTGGGAGAAAATACGGCCGCTTATAGGGATAATTCATCTGTGGGTCAAAATGCATTGGGTGTGCTGAACGCAAACCATGTGATGACAGGGCCTGGGCTATGGGGACAGGTAAAAGATATGGAAGAAGGTGCTCAGACCGTAAAATTATTGAATAAAAACCAAAAGAACTGCGGATGCAGTAAATCAGGAACAAAAAACAACGTTGCCGGAAAAGCCCAGCAGGGCTGGCAGGATCTGTGAAGAAAAAAACAGAGTTAACGTTTCGGATCTGTCATACCCTTCCTCAGAAATCAGTTCAGCCCAGAAGGTTACACAGTCCCCAAGCAGAAAATGAAAAGTTGTTCTTCCAGCTTGCACTGAGCCTCACTGGAACACTGCCTGAGACAGAAATGTTGGCCAGGGTGTGTTGAAGTGGCAGGCAACTGGAAGCTCAGGCTCACCTTTGCAGACAGAATGTAGGGTTCTACAAAGCCATTGTACAGCCGTGTTTCATCTCTCCAGAGTAGAGGAGACCACATGCTGAGCACTGAATGTGGTAGACTAGATTGAGTGAAGTGCAGATAAATCTCCACTTCCCCTCAAACGAGTGTCTGGGACCTTGGATAGTGGGAAGTGAGGAGGAAGTGGTCCCAGATGTTACACCTTCTGCAATTGCATGGGGAAATACTGGAGGATATGGGGAGGCATTGGGAATGGAGGAGGATTGGACCGGAGTGTCCGAAAGGGAACAGTCCCTGTGGAATGCTGACAGGGGTGAGTGGGGAGTGAGCATCTGGTGGTGGCATCACACCGGAAGTGACTGTCAATGATCCTTTGCATGTGGATGCTGGTGGGTGGTAAGTGAGAACCAGAGGGACCCTACTGTAGTTGGGGAAGAGATAAGAAAAGGTGAGGGCATAGTATGGGAAGTGGATTGGACACGGCTGAGGGCACTTCAACCACTGTGGTTAGGAATCCTTGATGGAAGAAAAAGGTGAGCATTTTACATGACATCGCAGAACAGATGCAACAAATACAGATAAACTAGGGAAATGGAATAGCGTCTTTACGTGAAATAGTGTATGAGGATATATTTCCTAGTTTGTAGTGGTTATTGGTGACCAGCCGATCCCTACAAATGGAAACGGAGAGTCAAGAAAGGGAAGGAAGAAGTTAGAGATGGGCCAGATGAAGATGAAGATTGGAAGCAAAATTGATAAACTTTTCCAATTCCAAATGAGAGAGGAAAGCAGCACTGATGATGCTATCAATATACCTGAGAAAGAGTTGCATGGAGGAAACTGATAGGAGTAAGGTGAAGGTTAGGGTTAGGACTGGAACAAGGAATTTTCAATGAACTGCACAAAGAGACAGGCATTACTGGTGCCCATGTGTGTGCCCATGGCCACACCTTTGATCTGATGAAACTGAGAGAAGTTAAAGGAAGAGTTGTTTGAAGTGAGGACAAGCTTGGCCAGGCGCAGGAGGGTAGTGATGGATGAAAATGGAGGGTGGTGATGGATGGGGATGATATACTTCAAGAGGCTAAAGATTTCAATGAGTATAAGGGAAGAGTGGGAACATACAATAGGAAAAGAGAATCAGCCAGGATCATTCTGAATGGTGGAACGGATGCCAAGGGCCCACTTCCGTTCCTATTTTTGATGTCTGCATATTTTGTTCAACTCTTAATTGCCTTATCTGCATGTCCATAAGACCATAAGACATAGGAGTGGAAGTAAGGCCATTCGGCCCATCAAGTCCACTCCTCCATTTAAAGCATGGCTGACGGGCATTTCAACACCACTTCCCTGTGCCCTCCCCGTAGCCCTTGATTCCTTTTGAGATCAAGAATTTGTCGATCTCTGCCTTGAAGGCATCCAACGTCCCGGCCTCCAGTGCACTCCGTGGCAATGAATTCCACAAACCCATCACTCTCTGGCTGAAGAAATGTCATCTCATTTCAGTTTTAAATTTACCCCCTCTAATTTTAAGGCTGTGCCCACGGGTCCTAGTCTCCCCGCCTAACGGAAACAACTTCCTAGCATCCACCCCTTCTAAACCACACATTATCTTGTAAGTTGCTATTAGATCTCCCCTCAACCTTCTAAACTCTAATGAGTACAATCCCAGGATCCTTAGCCGTTCATCATACGCTAAACCTACCATTCCAGGGATCATCCGTGTGAATCTCCGCTGGACACGCTCCAGGGCTAGTATGTCCTTCCTGATGTGTGGGGCCCAAAATTGGACACAGTATTCTAAATGGGGCCTAACTAGAGCCTTATAAAGCCTCAGAAGCACATCGCTGCTTTTGTATTCCAACCCTGCCATCTTTACGAAGCTGTGGATACGTACTCCAAAGTCTCTATTTACATCCATCCATCTCAACAGCTTCCTGTTTATTATGCATTTCCTTGCTTTGTTTGCCTTCTCCAAATGTGTAACACTCCTGTTCTCCAGTATCCAAAAATGTTGATTTTAGAAAGATGAACAGATGTTTACTGACACAGAAAGGAAGCAGACCCAGGAGATATATACCTGTAATGTTTCACTCCATAAGTAAAAGCATTTCAAACAAATACTGCCTTAAGTTTCTTCCTTCACTAACTGGCTATCAAAACACGCTGAAAAGGCCATTGGAGAATCTAGAAGGTTGGTGTGAGTGTTGGAAGAGGGAGAAAACAAGAAAACAAGAAAACTACAAGCCTGTTCCCTAGCTCCTAGGAAAATTCTCAAATCCATTACCAAGAAGATAGCAGCAGGACTATCAGAAAATCATGAGGCAACCAGGTGGTCAATATAGTTTTCCAAAGGGGAAATGATGTGACAAACTTAATATAGTTTGAGGTTGTAGCATTCACAGTGAACAAAGGTGAATCAGTAGATGTCCTGTATTTAGATTTCCAAAAGACTTTCGATACATTACCGCATATAAGATTACTATACTAGGTAAGAGTTTATATTTATCATCAACAGATGACCAGCTAGCCATTAGGAAACAGGAGCTCAAGACCAAATACGTCATTTTGAGGATGGCAAACTGGAGTGCAACGTGGGTCGCATCCTATTCATCAACTACATTAATGGCTTGGATGGAAGATTATAGACGAGTGAGCCATACCTCAGTTGTTGGCAAAGTGTTGGAAAAGGTTATAAGGGATAGGATTTATAATCATCTAGAAAAGAATAAATTGATTAGGAATAGTCAGCACGGTTTTGTGAAGGGAAGATCGTGCCTCACAAACCTTATTGAGTTCTTTGAGAAGGTGACCAAACAGGTAGATGAGAGTAAACCGGTTGAGGTGGTGTTCATGGATTTCAGCAAGGCATTCGATAAGGTTCCCCACAATAGGCTCTTGTACAAAATGCGGGGGAATGGAATTGTGGGAGATATAGCAGTTTGGATCAGAAATTGGCTTGCTGAAAGAAGACAGAGGGTGGTAGTTGATGGGAAATGTTCATCCTGGAGACCAGTTACTTGTGGTGTACCGCAAGGGTCAGTGTTGAGTCCACTGCTGTTTGTTATTTTTATAAATGACCTGGATGAGGGCGTAGAAGGATGGGTTAGTAAATTGGCAGACGACACTAAGGTTGGTGGAGTTGTGGATAGTGACGAAGGATGCTGTAGGTTGCAGAGAGACATAGATAAGCTGCAGAGCTGGGCTGAGAGGTGGCAAATGGAGTTTAATGCAGACAAGTGTGAGGTGATGCACTTTGGGAGGAGTAACCAGAAGGCAAAGTACAGGGCTAATGGTAAGATTCTTAGCAGTGTAGATGAGCAGAGAGATCTCGGTGTTCATGTACACAGATTCTTGAAAGTTGCCACCCAGGTTGACAGGGCTGTTAAGAAGGCATACAGTGTTTTTAGCTTTTATTAATAGAGGGATCGATTTCCGGAACCAAGAGGTGATGGTGAAGCTGTACAAAATTCTGGTGCGGCTGCACTTGGAGTATTGTGTACAGTTCTGGTCACTGCATTATAAGGAGGATGTGGAAGCTTTGGAAAGGGTGCAGAGGAGATTTATTAGGATGTTGCCTGGTATGGAGGGAAGGTCTTACGAGGAAAGGCTAAGGGACTTGAGGCTGTTTTCATTAGAGAGAAAAAGGTTGAGAGGTGACTTAATTGAAACATATAAAATAATCAGAGGGTTAGATAGGGTGGATAGGGAGAGCCTTTTTCCTAGGATGGGGGCATAGCTTTAAATTGAGGGGTGAAAGATATAGGACAGATGTCAGAGGTAGTTTCTTTACTCAGAGACTAGTAAGGGAATGGAACGCTTTGCCTGCAACGGTAGTAGATTCGCCAACTTTAGGTACATTTAAGTTGTCAATGAACAAGCATATGGACGTACATGGAATAGTGTAGGTTAGATGGGCTTGAGATCGGTATTACAGGTCGACACAACATCGAGGGCCGAAGGGCCTGTACTGTGCTGTAATGATCTATGTTCTATGTTAACCAAATGAACTGCAGTCAAATCTAGTCAAAATATGAAGAGAGCGAGAAAGCAAGTTGTCAGGAAATAAGAAAGAATTGGCAAAGAAATATAGATAGAGGAAGTGCATTGGTAAATATTTGGCTACTGCAGTATAATGTGGGGAAATTTAAAGCTGTCCACTTTAGTAGAAAGAACAGAAATCAAAATATTAGCTAAAAGAAGAGAGAATGATGCATGGAGAGAGATCTGGATGCCCTCATAGATGATCACAGAAGTAAGGAAGTCTCGCTCAAGCTGTGTAGCCTTGGTGAGACGACAGCTAGAGTACTGTCCGCAGTAGTTTTGATCAATTTACTTAAGAACATACTTGCATTGGCAAGTTCACACAGGTTCTTGGATGGGGGGTTTATCTTATGATAGAAG